>NC_069504.1:156546670-156875837 GCF_027579735.1 Bombina bombina
ATCTTTAGAAGAGGCTTCCTTCTGGGATGACAGTCATACAGACCAATTTGATGCAGTGTCTGAGCACTGACAGGCTGACCTCCCCACCCCTTCAACCTCTACAGCAATGCTGGCAGCACTCATATGTCTCCCAAAGACAACCTCTATATATGATGCTGAGCACGTGCACTCAACTTCTTTGGTCGATCATGGTGAGACCTGTTCTGAGTGGAACGTGTCATGTGAAATCGCTGTATGGTCTTGCCCACTGTACTCCAGCTCAGTTTCAGGGTCTTGGCATCTTCTTATAGCCTAGGCCATGTTTATGTAGACCAACAATTCTTTTTTTCAGATCCTCAGAGAGTTCTTTGCCATGAGGTGCCATGTTAAACTTCCAGTGACCAGTATGAGAGAGTGTGAGTGTGATAACACAAAATGTAACACACCTACTCCCCACAGTAAGCGCAGGCACTACATTTCTATATAGCGCACGCTAACGTGAGTACCACTTGCAATCTAGCCCAAAATGTTTAATTATGCATGATTTAAAAACTTTGCAGTACACTTTCATTACCTTTGAAAACTATAGTATTTCCATGCCCCCTAGAGAAGCTGGAATGGATTCCATGGAATGCAGACCCTTGGCATTCCTACATACTGCACAATGATTGGTTATTATATAGAGGAGATCATTTACATCTGTCACTAATTGGCCGCAGGAAATGAAGTAAGGTAAACAATATTCAAGAGACTGTTCAAAGGTTGTTCTATGCCTTTAAAACATTAGCATTATTTTGTCTGCAGTTCTTTTGCAATTAATTTAATACATTTTGATCCATAGAGAGAAAATCAATTTAAATGCCCTATAATTTTTGTAAACCGCAACACTGCAAAGCACTTGCATTTTTTTAATACAGCTATCTTTTTTTTTTTTTGCATGTTAGATTTATATAGTAAGCATTGGACAATCATGCGAGCCAATCAGTGTTTCTCATGGATGACATTATATAGTGTACCAAGGCTCCATCTCAGACCCTGCTATTCTAGAGTGAGTGGTGATATATTAGCAAGGACAGTGAGGTGAATTGTCCTTTGTCTTGAAACATCATCATTAAATATGTTTTAAAATGTCCAGTGAGTACTTTATTGTATTTTAATATAGATAGATGATAGAAATAAATATAGACAGACAGACAGGCAGGCAGAAATACTTTAGTAATTTATTTTTACATTTTTTTTATGAGTGAGTTGTGCACTTAGACAGGACAAACATATATTCTGGTGGTTTTAAAGATTCATTAACTGCTACTTGATACTGTCAATGTATATTTGCATAATGAACCATTTTTATTTGGAAGTAGACAGCCTAGTAAGCTAGGATTATGAAACTTCAAAGAGAATAGTCTTAATATATCTACATTATTATTCCATATTTCTTGTGATCAGTATAACTTTTTTAATTGAGTACTCATAAAAATATTGTAAATATAACCATTTAGATATATATGAAAGAATCATTACCAAATGAAAAAAATAAAAATAAATATATTTATTCAGACTCTTTAACAATAGTTATATAAAGATATACAGGGAGTGCAGAATTATTAGGCAAGTTGTATTTTTGAGGATTAATTTTATTATTGAACAACAACCATGTTCTCAATGAACCCAAAAAACTCATTAATATCAAAGCTGAATAGTTTTGGAAGTAGTTTTTAGTTTGTTTTTAGTTATAGCTATTTTAAGGGGATATCTGTGTGTGCAGGTGACTATTACTGTGCATAATTATTAGGCAACTTAACAAAAAACAAATATATACCCATTTCAATTATTTATTTTTACCAGTGAAACCAATATAACATCTCAACATTCACAAATATACATTTCTGACATTCAAAAACAAAACAAAAACAAATCAGTGACCAATATAGCCACCTTTCTTTGCAAGGACACTCAAAAGCCTGCCATCCATGGATTCTGTCAGTGTTTTGATCTCTTCACCATCAACATTGCGTGCAGCAGCAACCACAGCCTGCCAGACACTGTTCAGAGAGGTGTACTGTTTTCCCTCCTTGTAAATCTCACATTTGATGATGGACCACAGGTTCTCAATGGGGTTCAGATCAGGTGAACAAGGAGGCCATGTCATTAGATTTTCTTCTTTTATACCCTTTCTTGCCAGCTACGCTGTGGAATACTTGGACGCGTGTGATGGAGCATTGTCCTGCATGAAAATCATGTTTTTCTTGAAGGATGCAGACTTCTTCCTGTACCACTGCTTGAAGAAGGTGTCTTCCAGAAACTGGCAGTAGGACTGGGAGTTGAGCTTGACTCCATCCTCAACCCAAAAAGGCCCCACAAGCTCATCTTTGATGATACCAGCCCAAACCAGTACTCCACCTTGCTGGCGTCTGAGTCAGACTGGAGCTCTCTGCCCTTTACCAATCCAGCCACGGGCCCATCCATCTGGCCCATCAAGACTCACTCTCATTTCATCAGTCCATAAAACCTTAGAAAAATCAGTCTTGAGATATTTCTTGGCCCAGTCTTGATGTTTCAGCTTGTGTGTCTTGTTCAGTGGTGGTCGTCTTTCAGCCTTTCTTACCTTGGCCATGTCTTTGAGTATTGCACACCTTGTGCTTTTGGGCACTCCAGTGATGTTGCAGCTCTGAAATATGGCCAAACTGGTGGCAAGTGGCATCTTGGCAGCTGCACGCTTGACTTTTCTCAGTTCATGGGCAGTTATTTTGCGCCTTGGTTTTTCCACACGCTTCTTGCGACCCTGTTGACTATTTTGAATGAAACGCTTGATTGTTCGATGATCACGCTTCAGAAGCTTTGCAATTTTAAGAGTGTTGCATCCCTCTGCAAGATATCTCACTATTTTTGACTTTTTTGAGCCTGTCAAGTCCTTCTTTTGACCCATTTTGCCAAAGGAAAGGAAGTTGCCTAATAATTATGCACACCTGATATAGGGTGTTGATGTCATTAGACCACACCCCTTCTCATTACAGAGATGCACATCACCTAATATGCTTAATTGGTAGTAGGCTTTCGAGCCTATACAGCTTGGAGTAAGACAACATGCATAAAGAGAATGATGTGGTCAAAATACTCATTTGCCTAATAATTCTGCACTCCCTGTACATGGATATCTTTAAAAGCATTATAGGTCCAAAAGTATATAATGCAAAATTATATAAATTAAGTAGAATATTACTTTCTATACACTATAAATGTTTTACTTTATGTGTGTAAATAAAATTACCTGAAGCAATATAGCCACACCAACCAATAAATATTCTATAAATCAGAGCAATTGTATGTAGGATGTATTTGTTTTTTAGTATCATTTATAGATTCAATCTGAAAATATAATTGAGGTTGCCTTTTGCAATATCACCTTGAGAGATATTAACATTTCACATCTCAGATAATAATCTAAAATAATCTAAACCAGGGCTCGATAAACCCAGGAGCCAGGGAGCCACTGGCTCCTAGAAATGTACCTCTGGCTTCTAAATTTTTGGGTTATTCTCAATATATCTATATACGTATACTACTGCCTGGCTCCTAAATATTTTTTTTGGTTCCTAAATTTTAAACAGATTTGTCAACCCTTACTAGACTATGGGGCTGAATTATCAAGCTCCGAATGGAGCTTGATGCCCCTGTTTCCGCACAAGCCTAAAGACCGCTGCTCCATAACTGGTCCGCCTGCTCTGAGGCTGCGGATATTAATCCGCCCGATCCTATATGATCGGGCTGATTGACACCCCCTGCTAGCAGGTGATTGGGCTACATTGCACAAGCAGTTCACAAGAACTGCTTGTGCAATGATAAATACAGACAGCATATGTTGTTGGCATTCATCTATGTCTGTTGGGCATGATCCGCCGAGTGGATCATGTCGGACAGACTGATGATAAATCGGACCCTATGTATTCATATGATGGTTTTAGTAATGTGAATATATTTTGAAAATTTCTTTGAAGCAAAGTTCAGAAATAGAACTAATGGAAACAACTAATTAGCTAGATATATTATTTTATTATTATTATTAGCAATTTAGATTATATACCTTTCCTCCTGTGAAACTCCTTCATCGAATTATTCAAAATTTAGAGTGAAACAAGAAGAAGACTATTTTTTGCAGTCTGGCCAATAGGGTCTTCTTTAATGCTGTCTTTCTGGAAGGGTAGAGTTACTGGTTACTTCCCAAGACTTCTGCTTTACTTTTATATATTCAGCAAGAATTCTTCCCAGTATCTCCAGCATTTTGGTCCTTAATTGGCTCTCCAGCCTAATCAGCTCTTATTTTATATTTTTCAATTGAATCACTAAAGCTAATTACTCCCTCCATGCATTCAGCTGCATAGAATATCATATGAACTATTGAAGATGGAAAGACTGGTGTGGCAAGTAAAGCTTGAGTGACTGGAGGGACCCCTTAATGATTTTTTTATAATTTATTCCAAGTGCCCTTTTATAACCGAGACCTGAAGTTTCAACACTGTTGGAAGCCTGCAAAGCCATCATTGATAAGCTATATTACCAGGATTTACACCACTCTGGATAAATTATGTGAAATTAATATATTCAATGTATAAATATTGTTTGTTTTTCTCACACTGAGTTTCACAGATCATCAGAACCTTAACAATTTAACTTTTTTTTAAATTGCACTTTAAAAGTTCTCGATACTGGTCCCTTAAGGATTATGGATCAATCCTTTAATTTTCACATTTCCAACATCTGTGCATTAACCCTAACACACACTTTTTCTCATTATTTTCTTTTAAACCTAAACCCTGTGTATATAACTATGTTCCCAATTAGAGATATGTGTAGACAATAACAATCTGAGATATTGATTCCAACTAAGTATAAAATGGGACTGTTTAATTATTCTCAGTGTTGTCTCTTTTAATGTCACCTGATCAATGTTCTTCAGAACAAAAGAACAATGTAATTATTGTAAACGTTTAAAGTTTATTTAGTGTAGATTTATATCATGCCTTATTGCTACTGTTAAGAATATATCAGAAAGTGACTAGAATACAGGTAGAATGGAATTCTCAGAAAAATAACCTCTTTGCTCTGTCCTATATAACAATTTCTTTTAATAGCAAAGTACCTCAATGATACAGTAAATACAGAAACAGAGGTGAAAAAAATTGAGATCACAGAAGAATAGTATCACTTTGTGAAAAGAGTTTACACTGACTCAATAACTTGTACATCTAGCTGTTTGGTACCGAAAGCTATGTCCGTCTATGCATTTTCTTTTGCTTTCATGGCACAGAAAACCTAAAAGCTATAGAACTTTGAAAGCAAAAAATAACTTAAAATGCATGAAATTGATTAGTATAATCTTATAGGTGCTCTGATCTTTAAAGGTAAAACTTTTAGTTATGGCACCTTGGCTTGTGACTATATTTGGGTGATAATTTTAGAAGAATAAGAAACCTAACAGGAAAACAATGAGGGTTGAGAAAAAAGAAAGACCATTAATATATTTTATTTCCATTGGTTTGAAACATAGGATTCTGTTCTAATCCATTAGAATATACCATGCAAAAATGTCTTATTCAGTCTGGGTGTCTTGGTTTGATTTTCTATTCAATTAAAATCCATTATATGTGCTACATTTTGAATTAGTTAAAAATTACTTGTAGTTGACCTTCTTTAATTCATATGAAAGAAACCATTTCAAAATGTTTTATTTAAAAAAAAAACAACACAGAAAAAAATTATTACTAAATTTTCTTGTCCAAAATAATGTTTTTTTTCTCATCCTATTGTGTCCAACTTCACCAGTTGTCCTAAACATACATACACACTACACACATATGCATGCGCTTGTTAACATGTTTAAATAATGTTTTTTTTCTCATCCTATTGTGTCCAACTTCACCAGTTGTCCTAAACATACGTACACACTACACACATATGCATGCGCTTGTTAACATGTTTAAATAATGTTTTTTCATATGCATGGTTACAATGTTTTGTTGAGTGCAATATCCTGCGAAGCCTGATACAAGCTGCTTTTCTTTATTTTAAATTTGAGTAAAAACAAAAGATTGTAGAAAAATACTTTTTGTGTAGGGGTTATGGAGGTATATTCAAAACTTTAAAGAACCAAAAGACATATGAGCAAAGTGAAAAATGGCAGCTTCTTGATTCCATTTTGAATTTAATGTCTAATGTATTTAAATGTATTATTTTTCTCTTAAAATGAATGTCAAGTTTGATGAATGAGTGCTCGGTTTTTAAAAACCCTATTAAAAACAGGGGCACTTTCATTCATCAAACTTTACATTTCACTCGTTTTGTTAAAATACTTACCTTTTAATCTTAAAAGGCGCTCTAGTGCTTTCTCCGCCCGTCGCAAGCCTCTTTATATGTCAAAAATGACGAATCTGGCTTCCTCCAATCACGGCGTTGCCTCAGGCAATGATTCCCCTGGGGGGAAAGCCGTCATTGGAGGATTCCGTATTTGTCATTGCTGATGTATGAAGTGACGAGCGGCAGGAGGGGAATCGCTGGAGCGGCTTTCAAGATTAAAAGGTAAGTATTTTAACAAAACGAGTGAAATGTAAAGTTTGATGAATGACAGTGCCCCTGTTTTTAATAGGATTTTTTAAAACCGGGCACTGATTCATCAAACTTGACATTCACTTAAATAACACCAATTCACTGCATGCGAAATGGACTATTTCTTATAATTTTGTGTACTATTTTCATTAACATGCTCAAAAACTTCATTTACAATCATAAATTAATATTTTAATTGTTTAATTTTATTTGTGTACAAGCTTTATAGATTACAAGTGTAATGTGAGCTACATTTTAACTTTATATTAAGACAGTTAACAATTGAGTACGTGCAGCACTTAATTTATATATATACCTGTATATATACTGTGTGAATAAAATATACCATTCAAAATGTGCAAAAATGTTTTTCAAATGTTTTTTGAAGCAAAAAAGGCTATTGAATTATATCCAAAGATGCAAAAATTTTCACAAAAATATATATTTTTCCCGATAGATTAGAATTTTGTTGGCAATTAAGTGCAGTGTGTAAAAATAAATTTAGAAAAACATGTGAAAATCAGGTTTTATTGGTTTGAAGTGTCCTTTAGTTGGAAAACCCTGAAAAACTCATGTGAATAACTTTGCTTGTATATTATAAAGGCTTGGAATGTGAGCCATAGATTGATGAAAACTGATTAAAAGATTAAAAAAGATACATCATCTATTTTAATGTTTTTTACGGGTCAATGTAATTTTTTCCACCTTGTTGTCAATATTCTACAGGAAATGATGTCCGGAGAAATGTTTATCCATATAGTAAAATGTATTTTATAATATATTAGATTCATGTCTGGGGATATTCAGTGATATTCAGCGATGATCTTGTTCCTTTAAAGAAGAGAGATTAATAAAGGCTTTTCATTCTATATTGAATGTTTAGGGCTGACACTGCAGAGTAATTGTGAAGTAAGAAAAGCTTATATCTTATTTGTAAAAGCCCCTGAGAATTGCAGGGATATACTAGTTAGAAAGTGATAGTGTCTATCACTGGAAAGAATTGCTAGTGTGCTTAAAGTGATTAAATGATATCTTCACAATCGTATAAATTACTGGCACTCATCATTTGAGCTGACTTAACTTCCTATAGGACTCCCATGTGTTGTCTTATGCAACATATAGCTCCAGTTAAGAAGTTTTAACAAATAAGAACAAACAAAAATCAAAAGATATATTCCTTACAATATTGTGCTTTATTTAAACTAAATATATTAATATTTAAAGGGACAGTCAACACTAAAATTGATATTGTTTTAAAAGATAAAGATAACACCTTTACTACCCATTCCCCAACTTTGCACAACCAACATTGTTATATTAATATACCTTATAACATTAAACAATCTAAATCTCTGTCTGTTTTTAAGCCACTAAAGACAGCCTCTTATCACATGCTTTTTTATTTGCTTTTCATTAGAAGAAACTGTTAATCCATGTGGGCCATATAGATAATATTGTGCGCTCTCTCATGGGTTGTGGATGACACTGTACTAACTGGCTAAAATGCAAGTCAATAGATAATATATAAAAAGCCATGTAATCAGGGTGCTGTCAAAAGAATAAGCAACGAAAAAACACCAAACTGAGGCCACAAGCTGCAACAGAGTTCAATTTATTGGCATAACCAAGTAATCACACAGGGTGACATGCAAAAGAATGCCTGATACATTTTGCGCATGCGCACAAGCGCTTCATCAGAGGCCTATTCTGGGAATATTACTTCTACCGACTGTAGCCTTTACCCTATACCCTGCTTGATTGGTTAAACCATGGTCAGTCATCTCCTAATCCCAGCCTCCCAGCCTATCATAGGCGATCTACGCACAGACGTCATAACGGCTCCTGAAACCAGGTGGTACACGCCCATTAAGACAAGGATGGAGACTATTTCCTGTGGTGACTACTGGAATGTCCACTCACCTAATATTAACGCCATTGGATGTTATCCACCCACATAAGGCTACTGACTTACCAGCACACAAGTGACTACATGGCAGACCTTGCCACTGAGGTGGACAGTTCACACCACAAACAGGATTATACAACTACTGACTATTTTTCTACATTATTGGGACATATACTGGTGATTTTACTACAAGTACTGATACCTCTCTACACAATTGGGACATATACTGTTTGCTCTAGACAAAGACGGTATACCTTTAACTTTGTCACACGTGATATCTACTCTCTACGGGTTAGACATCTTTGACTCTCATATATGAGAGATCCCATTGGGAGGACACTTGATCACTAATTATCCCAGTATCTATAGGTGTGTTTGAACCTGACACACTTTAATACCCCAGTATATATAATATGTGATAGTTATGCTAACTTTGTTGTTTGACTTTTGTGACTGTCAAAAGAGGCTTAGATACAAGGTCATCTTTGAGGTTAAAAGTATATTAATATATACTTCAAACAATAACATTTTTGGAGTTGACTGTCCCTTTAACGTAGTGCAGGTAATTGTTAATCTATAAATCTATGCTTATATAGATTAAAGGGGCATTATAATATTTTATATTCTTTGTTTTGCCTGAAAGAGGTATTATAGGTCATATAATTTATTATTATTTCTTTAATATGGATTGTTCCTGATCTTCCTGTTCACAATAAATCTACTTCTATGCTTTCATGTTGGTAGAGATTTGTTCCTGACCTCAAATTTATCTGTGGGGTTTCCTTATCTGCCAGTGAGCAATCTGCATTTCCAGTATCTATCTATATGAATTAAAATAAGTATTTGAACCTTTAGTTGCTGCTCTTTAATAAGTAAAAACCAAAACAGTTATATGGCACTTTAAATATATGTCCTTTAGTAATGCACTAAATACCACTGTGCAGGTAGTAAAAGCTCTACAAATAAGTCAAATTAAATGCAGTTCTCAAAATTATCAGATTACATTAAAGTTTGAAATGTGCTTATTTGCATTGCATAAACAAAAAAGTGCTGCATTTTAGTGTTTTATTGTAGATTATGATTCATTGTACAGAACAATGTACAGGGTTTCCGTTGCTTAATATAAAAGATTGGCTTTCATTGGAATATTCATATTTTGGTTAACTATAGGGCACTCTCTGGGGCCGATTTACTATGCTCCGAATGGGGCCAACTCGCCCTGTTCAGTGATGTCTGGCGGACATGATACACTGCAGCGTATCATGTCTGCCAGGAATTAATAATCGGCTTCTCTGTTTTTTTTCTCTTTTTCCTTCTCTTTCTCTTAGTCTCTTTCTAATGCATGGCACTTAAAGGGACATTATGCACTATTTTTATCTTTGCATAAATGTTTTGTAGATGATCTATTTATATAGCCCACAAAGTTTTTTTTTTTAAAAAATGTATAGTTTTGCTTATTTTTAAATGACATTGCTCTGATTTTCAGTCCCTAACCAAGCCCCAAAGTTTTATGAGAATACCATCAGCTACCTACTCCAGCTTGCTCCTGTTTGTGTAAAGGGTATTTTCATATGCAAAAGAAGGGGGAGGTTCTTATTTCCCACTTGCAGTGGGCTTTCCAGCTACCTTTTCAACAGAGCTAAACTGAGAGCTTCTAAGTAAGTTTTTAAACAGTTTTATACTGGATTTTTATATCAGTATCTGTGCATCTTATTCGTTATAGTAGTGTCTATTCCATGCAGTTATATGAAAATGAGTGTATACTGTCCCTTTAAGCATACATGCTAGAAATAAAGCTATGAGCTTTCAAATATATTGCCATTTATGTTAACTAAGTCACTATGGATAGACAGTGGTTCCCTTGATATTCATTATGAATGTTTCTGTAGCACAAACATTAACCTTTGAATATTACATTTGAATTTTTAATTCTATAGACACAATGAAATCTATAAAAGTCAACAATTGAATATTAATATTCAAATATTTGAATGTTACAGCTGATTAAGGGAAAGTTGTCAAAATTCAGCTGTGGCCACTGTTTATTATTTTTAATGAAAGTGCCAAAAATCTTGCTCCGCTTGATAAACAGAGCATGAAACACAATGAGCAGGAAAAAAGAAATATTTTTATCCAACCTTTGCTAAAGCACTTCAAATATATTTTTGAATTAAAGGGCAGCACTATATGAACTAAATATAGAAATGATCGCATTCCAAAAGTGTAACCCAAACTTATCAAATTATTAAAAACTAGTGCTAAAGCCCCTGTACATCGGCCAAAATGTCCCCCTCCAAAATCCTTTTCCTAGCCTTTATTCCCTCCCTCCACTCTAGGATCCCCCTGTAGCTCCTTCTCCCTCCTCCCTCCTTCCACCTCCCTGCCGCTCTTAGCATACATTTTTTTCAGTAGTGTAGCGGTTCCACCTGTTTCTGTATGTCCAGCCCCCCTCCAGTGATGGGCCACCCACCCGCCTCTCTCCTAACCCTCCCATGCCACTAACGATCAGAACCACCGCTGCCCGATGCACTTGTGGGGCATGCAGAAATAGTGCAATCTCACTACTTTTAGTGAGATTGCGGCAGAGGTCCTTAAGGGCTTATCGACCAGCACCGTCCTGGCACTTATCTTGCGCAGTCTCTACTGTGCTTCGGCCCTGGTCATTAAGTGGTTAAGGCCAGGTATATTTGTCTCGTGCAATCTCTACTGCACATTACTGCATCGTGGGTCATGCAGAAATAGTGCAATCTCACTACTTTTAGAGAGATCGCGGCAGAGGTCCTTAAGGGTTTATCGACCAGCACCATCCTCGCACTTGTCTTGCGCAGTCTCTACTGCACTTTGGCCCTGGTCGTTAAGTGGTTAAGGCCAGGTATGTTTGCCTTGTGCAGTCTCTACTGTATATGACTGCATCGGACAAACATACTTGAGCTGTTATTATTTAGGATAAAGGTTTACAGATACAAGTGTTAGACCTTTGTGCAAATGGAAATTGTACATTTACTTGATAAGGAGATCAGGAAAATACAAAGTTTATTTTAGCAAATGGTAGACATAACAAATGAACAAGGTTTATATTTAAAATATCTTATTTTTTTTAAACTGCCCTTGTTCAAATTCGCTGGGATGCTGAAAAACCCCCCATCTAAAATAGCACTGTTAAATTGACTAATTAGATTTATTTTAGAGGTGTTATGTGTGGTGTTAGCTGTGTAATGTATTTATACATTGAATGACTCACTTGGAGTTTACTGCGTTTACAATATTTAAATAGCACACCCTTATACTATGCAATGGGATCTCTTTTAGAACAATAGCAAAGGTAATTTGTCAAAGAAAAACAACATAAAATATTCTAAAATATCAATATTCTGTAAAAGAAAGCTTCAACTGGTTTGTTATATATTATAGGTAGGTTACAAACAAATTCCACTGCCAACAAGAAAATCAATGGGGCAAATAAGACAAGGATTTAGATGTGCATGCTCTGGCAGCAAGATAAAAAAAGTGTTCTAAATGTCATTTGTCCCATAAGGAAGGAAGGGGAAGCTCTCTGGGAAAGACTTTGTAAACTGCGTAATTAGAGTGCTTTATAAACCCACAAGTTAAGAATTAACATCAAAATGATTCATGTTAAAGGCACAGGAAAGGATAAACATTTCTATCATTCATATAAAAGAGCACTATTTTTAAAGGTATTAACATCCTGAGCAGTTAAAGCCTTTTAAACCCCTTGTAGCAGGGGATGGACAGGGTACTCCCACTGTTTTTTCGTGGAGAATGACACCAGTGACGTGGATGGAGCAGAGAGAAACAAATATTGGGTTTTGGTAACATCTAGTGGCTGCCAATTTTTCACCAACCATAAGATTCCACAATGGTTACCAGGAATATGGAAATTGTGGGGTATATTTTTTTTTAGAAACAGATTTTAACAGCTGGTAACACAAATGGAAGACTCAATAAATGTACTCCTGTTTCTTCCAAAAGGATATTCTCATATCACAGGAATACTTGAATTTCCTTATTGTATTTTATCTACCATTTATCTGTGTTGAAAGTCAATTCCATGAAGCAATCAACTTCTTACACAATTTACTGATACTGCTACTAATAATAATGATAACAGTAATTATTATTATTAATATTATTGTTATTAATAATATTTATGGGTACATTGTTCATTATGTAACAACAAATCTAAATTATATATATATTAAATAGCATAAATTACTTATTTTTATTGTCCTTTAGGCAATATGATTTATTAACGCAGATCCAAAAATAATTTTCCATATTTAAGGGCTCAACATTTTTCTTTCATGATAAAGCATAAAGGCAACAGTAATAATGTACAGGCTTCTTTGAATAATGGTTTTGAGTATATCTATGTATGTACATATACACTGATAAAGCACATTCTATACTTTTTAATGACACTAAGTATTTATACACTGGCTTCTATGGCTCCCCAACACTTGGGCCCTACGGCCACTGTACTTGATGCGCCAGTGGTAGTTTTATCCCTGCTTCCAGTAGTTCACTTCTGCTCCTGAGCCTACCTAGGTATGCATTTCTACAAATACCAGAAAAGAAAAGTAAATTTGGTAATAGAAGTAAATTAGAAAGTTGTTTAAAATTGCATGCTCTTTATAAATCACAAAAGTTGAATTTTAAATTCACTGTCTCTTTAAGCCCTAATATAAATAATTATTATCCCAGTCTGTCTGGTAGTTATTAATATCCCAATGGTCAAATATTAATTCCTTTTAAAAAAAAAAATTGCGTAGAAGTATCTTAGTCCATTGGTCTTTATTTCTAGTCATAAACAGGACACAGCTTTCACATTTCTATAATAGAATAGATAATAATACAGGTAGGGTTATCCACAGTAACTGAGCCCTGATAAATTCCCTATACTCTGATACAGATATCATGGACCTGTTGCCTATTAGTGCATTCTGGGATCCTCCTGAACACTGCCTTAGTGAATATGTCTTAAAATTGTGTTTTGCTCTTGTTACAAACAGGTGATTGCTTGGAACACTATACTTTATACAGACTTCAATAGGAAACCGTAAGGGATAATATAGCAAGTGAATTCAAAAGAGCCTGGGATATGCATAATCCTATCCCAAGGATTAATTAAGACGACACTTGCGATATTAATATGAACATACCAGATGGATCTTCTGATTGTTATCTGATGTAAAAATTAATCTTTTAAAAGTCTTTATATAAACCATGCTTCATTTATTTGTAGATTATATGAAAAGTGAATGTTCTCATCACAAGGAACATAATCTTGAAGAGTCATTTGCACCAAAATGGAATCAAAAGGTTAATAAGTATTGCTCTGTGATTCAAACAGAATATCAAGAACTTTATCTGTTTGTTGACAGATTAGCCTGAGATCTTTTTATGATATTTGAATGCACTTGACATATTAAGCAGACTAAAGAATGAGTTTATCCCATTTTTACTATGGAAGTTAGAAAATATTTTCATATTAATCACTGCCAAGACAACATGCAATGTGGAAAAGAAAAAAAATAATATGGACATTTCAGAGTTGGTAAAAATGGTGTAAATGCCAAGAGTATTAGTGAGAAATATTTCCATGTTACAGATGGTTGCATCTAGAAAAAAAATTGTCTTCTGCATTTTATTTAGTTATTAAATAGACAGGAAGCCCAACATTTCAAATGTACTTCTATTGCTAAATTTGCTTTATTATCTTATTATTATTATTATTATCATTTATTTGTATAGCGCCACAAAATTCTGTAGTTCTGGGTACAGGGATAGTGGTATACAATGACAAGGATTTGTGATACGATACAAAACGTAACAGACTAAACAAATCTAGTACAAGAGGAAGAGGGCCCTGCTCTGGAGAGATTACAGTCTACAGGTTTAGGGTGCAGAGACATAAGGTTTGGGGTAGCTTGTCACATTGTAGTTGCAGCAGTGAGTCAAGGCAGTTCAAGAATTATTTTGGTTAGAAATAAAAAACAGAAGAGAAATGGTAAACCTCTCTAAAAAGGGGTGTTTTCCAGGAGCGTATGAAGCTATACTCGTTATTCTTTAAATTAGGTGTTTTACTTACCTGTAGTGTGTTGGTGAGCCACACTAATTCTCTTTATCTTCATAGACTCCAGCAATGCGCTAATACTCCTATTAACATGGCGCCCCGTCAGGCTACGGTACATTAGCATTACATTTAGCGTAGTCGGGTAGGTTGTTCTAATCTGACATTCTTTACATAGTCCAGGGCTGCACCAATAGGAGGATTAGGCCCAGGACTCTGTGAAGAAGGGTTGGATAAGCCCACCCTCCCTGCTTGCGCTAAAGGAGTAGGGATCTGCCATACTAATATACCTGTAGAGCGCTGGGGAGCCACGCTAATAGGTGCATTAGTGCAGCCCTGGAGTCTATGAAGAAGAAGAGGATTAGCACGGCTCCCCAGCATGCTACAGATAAGTATCAAGGTGACAGGAGTAGAGAACATTTACATTAGTTTTAACAAAAACAAATGTAAATGTTAACGTATATTCAGTATTCAAAGTACAAACAGTGCAGCACACGAATATTCAGATTTTTTTTTTTCAGAATATAAATTCCAAATGATTTGTCCAAAACAAATTATTCAGTGCTGCACTATAATTTACTAAGCATGGTGCGGACAAGGTTCCTGACATTGGAACTTGTGTGCCAATCTTTGCAATTGAAACACTGTACGTCCGCAGCCCTGATGTATCATTGCACAGTCACGTGACTGTGTAATGCCGCCCCATTCTGTCACATGACTAATCACAAGAGATAAGGGCCTGTCAATCACTCAGAATGAAGGCATTCAGGGGGATTTCTATCTGCTATCCCAGAGGTGGTGGAGAGTGTAAGAAGCAGTGGTCTTTAAAGAAAAACTAAGCAAGAGACTTTTTTTTATAAATTATCTTTAAAGGACAGTAAACATTTTGAGATTGCAGTATAAAATGTTTAATTATGTGTTGTAAAACAAAAAATCTTGCAATATACTTTTATTATTTATTTCACTTTATGAATATATACAGGTATAGATACTGTATATACAGATATATTTAGCAATATATATTTAAAAAAAGAACATTTTATACTATGTGAAGTACACAATATAAAATATTAAAATTGAATAAAAATTATTTTTAAAGTTTTAAGGTATTTGAGTGGAAAGGGCTTCAAATTGTATATTTATGTGCATATATGAATATACATGTGATTGTGTATATATGTGTTTAAATGTGTAAATATATCTATACATATTTATATATATAGTATTTTCTGTACATTCTCTTTTTACCCCTTACAGTTTACTCTAAGGGGTAGATTTAACAAGCAGCGGATGCTTCAATCTACCCCCGATGTTTCCGGCTCGCCGGAAACAAGAGTTAAGAAGCAGCGGTCATAAGACTTAACTTGTCCCCCACCTCTGAGGTGGCGGACTGCAATCATCCCGATCCGATACGATCGGGATGATTGACACCCTCTGCTAGTGGCGAATGTGCAGGGGGCGGCATTGCACAAGCTTTTCAAAAGAAATGCTTGTGCAATGATAAATGCAGACAGCATATGCTATCTGCATTCATCGATGTCGGGCGGACATGATTTGCTACAGTGAATCATGTCCGCCCACAAGTTGATAAATCGGCCCCTAGGTCACCACTCGAGCAAACCCGATGTGCGCTAATTTTGTATGCGCTCAAGTGAACACATTTAATTTCAAACAATATCGCTCCACTTGTAATCTAGCCCTTTTTATCTATAAGTAATAGAAAAGGCTTAAAATTAGGCACATAGCGAAAAATATATTAGATATTTAGTCAAGTGTAGTAAAATATTGTAATCTGCATAATTTATTTTGCCTTCTATTTCTAAAATTTACCTTTGCAGATTGAGCTTTACCCCACTCCCAGTTAGTCAAAAATGTGACCTTAGCATAGCCTCTGCCACAACAAGGAAGTCCATAAACATAGATTACATCAGCTTTTCCAGGTGGTGTAGCCCTTGGAATGCACTTTATTTAAAGGAATAGGAAAGTCAAAATTAAACTTGCATGATTCAGATAGAGCGTCATTTTAAGACACTTTTAAATTCACTTCTATTTTCAAATGTGCTTCGTTCTCTTAGTATCCCTTGTTAAACAATGAATACGCACATATCATACACTAGTGGCAGCTGCTGCTAATTGGTGCCTGCACACATTTGTCTCTTGTGATTGGCTAAATAGATATTTTCAGCTTCCTGTCAGTAGTGCAATGCTGTCCCTTCAGCAATGGATAACATGAGAATGAAGAAAATTTGATAATTGTGTAGTGTAGTGTAACTGTTAATTTTAATGTATTCATGTAGTGTTTAATGCTACTTTAATTTTAGCCCTAATTCTTTATACAAGGACTAGTCACGTTAACCTGACGAGCACAATTTGAGTTTGTGCTAATGTGGTCGCATTTACTTGTAACTTGTTTCCTTGTAACTTGCAATACACGCGCGTTAGCAAAGGCGCAATATTTCAATATTGCTTGCGCTAACGTTACCGTGCAACTTGTAATCTAGCTTATTATCTGCCTTAATGAAGCGTGAGGAATGTACATACTCGTTTTAGGGTCCTGTAAGCATATTTTTAAGAGGTAGAGTGACTTGTCTATCTCTTTCAATTCATATGAAGGTGCAAAATAATGTATGCAACAATATGCTTGATTAATGTTTAATGTAACTTGGAACACAAAAAATGAATAATATTTTATTAAAATGTATTACGTTTTAGCTATACTGATTTTGGTGGGTGCCTGTGTGGTTACCATAACAACCTGAAAAAAAGAATTGTATCTATTGCAATATATAAACAATTTTTTAAGGCTTTTTAAAATGTGTGCTGTTCTGAACACTTCTAGACAATCAATCAGTGGTTAAAAGGATATGTACTTACTGTATATCAGGTCCATACTTCCTATTAATGCTTATTCACTCATAGATACTTTCTGTGAATGTTTATTGGTTGAGGGGAACACTCTGTTAATTCTCACTGAGCATAGTAGGACATAATATAAGCCTTTTATGATTAGTCAGAAACTAATAACTAATACTAGCATATTAGATTAAATTTAAATACTTTTAGTTGATATTTTTATGTAAAAAAATGCCTACATGTTTAAATGATAATGTATTAATAAGGATGACAGGATATTTATTTAACATTACATATTACTCATAGAGGAGGATATTATGTTTTTAAAAATATGTTACCAAGAAATAATTTTTAATAGACACATTAAACGTAACAATTTCTATCATACATGGGAAGAAAAGCAGTAAAACAAAAACATTATAAAATACTTTTGCCTGAGTAAAACTGTATAAATAAATATTAACATGCATAAAAAAGGGGCGCCACATAGCGTAATCTTGCAAACTTGCCAAAGAAAAAATAAAAGTGGAAAAACTCACACTTTCAGATGGCACCAAGAAAAAAGGTGCAAAAGAACAGGCTGGTACTCTGAGTCTCCAGCTGACTGAACACCCAGGACACCGCTTCTCATAACTGGTCCGGTGTTCTGTCGAGAACTCCAATCTGTCGAAAACTCCAATCTGACGTCACTTCTGGTATTTTTATACATATGATTGGCCTTGTCCAGTGATTCACAGGATTCACAACCAATCAGATAGGCCCTGTAATTGTCTATCTTCACTATCTATTTTGCCTCCGTCTGGGGGGTTCAAGGGGGGGCAAAGCACCCCTTTTAAACCTCATTCCCCAAGGTTTACTTGGGGTGTATGCCAAAGGGTCTGCGGTGGCCCCCCCGACAGAGGCAAAACAGATATTAAAATAAAAGAGTAACTGGAAGTTTTTGATGAATTGGTGTTCTCGACAGAACACCAGCTCACATCCGGCTGGTAACAGGACAAGGGAGGCTACTTGAAAAAAGTAGGTAAACACAAAACCTCGTATTTCAAAATTCACTTCACACCACCCAGATAAGGAGAACATAAGTTACCAACTCTGTGATAATAGCTTTATTGAGCAACATGTTTCTCATCAGCTGACCGTTTCTTCAGAAGCTATGTGGCGCCCCTTTGTTTTTTTATATCTTTTAGGATTGGATCATTGTTGCCTATATGACCAAACTTGGGGGTTTAAGTTTACATATTTAAAAACATAAAATGAAAGCACACACTGTTTGTAATGCACAACTTATAAATACCCCTCTAACAGGCCTTCTAAAATGCCTAGAGACCTCCAAGAACCTTGTTTAAATGCTCCTAAACCTCTTAAAATAACACCCCTAAATAAATTTTAATAGCAAAGTGATCACTGTGGAATAAATAAATGTGTATTTATTTGCACCCTTGTGCAGACCAAACTTACATATCTATGCCGAAGGCCCCTTATTTATATGAGGATAATCCCTTCTTTTTTACTATAAAGTATAGGGGGAAGAAACACACATGTATAATATATAAGTTTTGCTCACTGTAAAATGACCTACAGTAGGGTCTAAAAATAAGCAGCACCTAAAAATGACAAAACAGCTCATTAGAGAGTTGGAAATGGTTCAGCAGTTAAAGGGTTAACACAATTTAATTGCTAATTAGCTGATAGGAACATCTCATACGTCTTTATTGGTCTACCCAGGCACATCTCTGCAAGCAAGAAAATAAAATGCCTTTAATATGTAAAGGAACTAAAAACTCTTTTAGATATAAATAAAAAAGTGAGTGTAATAACCCTTTAAATACAGATGATACTGATGAGGAATAAATTGTAATTCAATTTTCTAAGCAAACCTCTTACATTTCTTAAATGGAATCTCAGATCAAAGATTCAAGGAAATAATATATATATATATATATAGATACATATATATATATATATATTGATATTTTGTATGTATAAATATTGCAGTTTTGAGTTGGGAAATAACCATCTTAGATTCTCCAAGGGCAAATGCATATTAAAATTATAAACCTTATGTTCACAAATGCAGATAGCCTTGAAATTATTGAGTTGATATTTTCTTTCTGCATTGCAAGTCTATTATATTTAGAATATATTGCTGATCACAGTCTTAACCTGTTTGTATCAAGCAACCTACATTATGTCTTTATCTCTTAGCGTTGGTGCATAACAGAAAATGTAACATTTTAGTGCGTTATGTACAATCATTATTTGGATGTGAAAATACTGTAGTGATACAGAGACTTTAATTTTGGTAAATAAAATTTTAGTATGAATCTTTAAATTGTATGGTTGGCCATCTGTGCTTCTGAAATGTATTTTTTATGAATATTATGAAAATTTAATTTAATAAGCAATTTAATTATTTGTTCACTTATTAGAGAATTACAGTTGTTTCTTATCAAACAGACACTAATTTAAAATATTTATAAAGCGTTCAATGTTTCATTATGAGATTGCTACAGGTTTTATAAATACAATTTCAGATTACACTCCCTCTTGTCTCATTCTCTTTCTCTGAGCATTGCTTTTGATACTGCCAAATAAAGACTACAAAACGTGGTTATATTATCCATTATTTAATAACTTATTGGGGGATGACTACAAGTGTTACACCTGTAATTCAGTATTGTAAAATGTGTCTAGGATTTACTAAAATGTACCTAATTTTAATAAAAGGGCATTAAAAAAGCTATTGCTTTTGTGTACAATTGTGCTTATCCCACAAGATTCTGTGACGAGTGAATGTTTAAAAGCATATAGCTTAGTGTTTCTAACCTCCAGTCCTCACGTTCCCCTAACAGACCAGATTTTCCTGATACCTGCTCCAGTTAAGATGTCATGAAAATCTGGCCTGTTAGGGATACCATGAGGACTGGAGTAGAGAAACACTATGGGCTAGATTATAAGTGGAGCACTAATATTAGCTTGGGCGTGATATTTCAATATTGTGACCACGCTAACTTGCATGCTTATTACAAGTGGAAAGGTGATGTGTACTTCTAAGTGCAATATAAATTTCGCTTGCGGGGTTAGTATGACTGAAGAACTCCCATAAAGAGTTTGGGATAAAAATAAATGTGCACCAAACACAACATAACTATATTAAAATAAAAAGTTACACTCATATATACAGTATATAATACATTTTTTACAAGAGTTAAATGGTATATGGCATATGACAAAATGTTTGAATGGAGAGGGCTATGTTTCATATATACAGTATCTCACAAAAGTGAGTACACCCCTCACATTTTTGTAAATATTTTATGATATCTTTTCATGTGACAACACTTAAGAAATGAAACTTTGCTACAATGTAAAGTAGTGAGTGTACAGCCTGTATAGCAGTGTAAATTAGCTGTCCCCTCAAAATAATTTAACACACAGCCACTAATGTTTAAACCGTTGGCAACAGGATGCTACTGGAGTCCCCTTCCACTCCTCCATGACAACATCAGAGAGCTGGTGGATGTTAGAGACCTTGCGCTCCCCCACCTTCCGTTTGAGGTTGCCCCACAGATGCTCAATAGGGTTAGGTCTGGAGACACGCCAGGCCACTCTATCGCTTTTACCCTCAGCTTCTTTAGCAAGGCAGTGTTCGTCATGGAGGTGTGTTTGGGGTCGTTATCATGTTGCAATACTGCCCTGCGGCCCAGTCTACAAAGGGAGGGGATCATGCTCTGTTTCAGTATGTCACAGTACATGTTGGCATTCATGGTTCCCTCAATGAACTGTAGCTCCCCAGTGCCAGCAGCACTCATGCAGGCCCAGACCATGACACTCCCACCACCATGCTTGACTGTAGGCAAGACACACTTGTCTTTGTACTCCTCACCTGGTTGCCGCCACACACGCTTGACACTATCTGAACTAAATAAGCTTATCTTGGTCTCATCGGAGCACCGAACATGGTTCCAGTAATCCTTGTCCTTATTCTTCTTGTCTTCAGCAAACTGTTTGCAGGCTTTCTTGTGCATTTTGAAGAGGCTTCCTTCTGGGACGACAGCCATGCAGACCAATTTGATGCAGTGTGCAGAGTATGGTCCGAGCACTGACATGTTGACCCCCCACCCCTTTAACCTCTGTAGTAATGCTGGCAGCACTCCTATGTCTATTTCCCAAAGACAACCGCTGGATATGACGCTAAGCACATGTATTCAACTTCTTTTGTCGACCATGGCGAGGCCTGTATTGATTGGAACCTGTCCTGCCAAACCGCTGTATGGTCTTGCCAACCTTGCTGCATCTCAGTTTCAAGGTCTTGACAATATTATTATACAGGCTGTACACTCACTACTTTACATTGTAGCAAAGTGTGATTTCTTCAGTGTTGTCACATGAAAAGATATAATAAAATATTTACAAAAATGTGAGGGGTGTACTCACTTTTGTGAGATACTGTATATATACATACAGAACAATTATATTGATACCAACACCAGCGAGTACATGATGGTAAAATTCCCTAGAATACCGGTTCTCTATATGCTACCTAAAGTACACAAAAGCTTGGACGCTCCCCCTGGGAGACCTATTGTGTCAGCTGTCGGCTCTCTTCTACAACCAATAGCAACCTATATTGATTATATTCTACAACCTATTGTCCGCAACGTACCCTCTTTCCTCTTGGATTCAGCATCCATGCTCAAATTAATACTGGACTTACCTCCTCTCACTGAAAATACACTGCTGGTCACACTGGATGTGACCAGTCATTACACAGTCATTCCTCACCAGGAGGGCATAGCAGCCACAAGACGACAACTTCTCAAATATCCGTATGTTGCCCCCTCCCCGGATGTCATATGTGAAATGCTGAGACTATGTCTAGAACTCAATTATTTCCGCTTCGAAAGATCTTTCAACCTACAAGTGGCTGGAACGGCGATGGGGTCTAACATGGCCCCATCATACGCCAACCTGTTCATGGCGGAGTTTGAGGATCAAGGCACCCAACTATTCAAAGACAACAGAGTGCCAATATTCAAGAGGTACATTGATGACCTGTTTCTGCTGTGGACAGACACAGAGGACCAACTACTAGCCTGGTTTGAGGAACTCAACAAGGTACATCCGACAGTCAAGTTCAAGCTTACATATGACAAACAAGCAATAGACTTCCTTGACATAAGAATTTTCAAGCATGGTGATAAGTTAAACCCTACCCTCTTCAGTAAACCAACGGACAAGAATTCCGTCCTTCATGCAATCAGTTGCCATCCACCCAGCCTTAAGAAGGCACTCCCACTATCCAAATTCAAGAGGGTAGCTAGGAATAATACCACTGAGGAGCTGAAAGAAGCACAACTGGTTGACATGATGACTAAATTCAGATGGAGGGGATACAACCACAACAATCTCTTAAACAGTATAATGGCAGTATTGGATACAGCGCAAAAGGACCTGCTAGCTGGTACTAATGCTACCATACCTCAGGATAGACTCACGTTTACCACCACCTATACAAAGAATAAAGAAGGGATTGCTGATACCTTTAAGCAAAACTGGGGACTCTTATCATCTGATAAAGACTTACCTTTCAAATGCATGTCCCCACCCAGAATTGGTTACCACAGAGATACCTCACTGAGGGATCAGCTAATAAAAACTGACCCCAGGAACTGTTACAGCAATGACACCTGGCTTAAAACTAAGAAAGGTTGTTTTAGGTGCCTGGGTTGCGCCACCTGTGGAGGTCTCTCTACAGGTAGCTTCTTCATCCATCCGTATTCCACCAGAAAGTTTAAAATCAGACACAGGGTCACCTGTACCACAACATTCATTGTATACCTCCTGCATTGTGTGTGCGGGATGTTTTATGTAGGAAAAACGGTGGATGACTTAAGGACCAGAATGGCCAACCACCGGTCCGCGATTCGTGCAGCATTGGATAAAGGTACATCAGATCAGCCGGTGGCACGGCATTTCGTGGAAGCAGGACACAAGGTAACCGACCGTAAATACATCATTATCGACCACATCCCCCCACTAAGTAGGGGGGTGACAGGGCTAAAATTCTCTTACAAAGAGAGTCAAGAGAGTCTTGGGACAATGACCACCCGGGGACTCAATGTCCATCTTGACTGGCACTGCTGTTTATAGGGACAAGACTCTCTAATGAACCACCTCTCTATTTTTAAGACTGTTCCTGCCTTTGGTTCTATCGGACATTATGTAATCAATTAAGGTACACCATATAAGGGACTGCCTCTAACTATGTGTTTACGTTCTCTTGGATATTTTCTTAAGTTATGTTTTTTGAAGTGTACTATGTTCTTTGAAAAGTACTTTGTTTAAGTTGTCCTATTTTTTGCTTTGCTAAGTTGTCTGATACCTTCCCTTGGATATCTGCATTGTTTATGTGCCGTGGCATGGAGTGTGTGATAACGACTATCACTGCAGGTTCAACCAGGCTTGTGTGTTTTGCCTCTATGCCTCGCTACTTCTACCTGCATGAAATGACAGGGGGGACTTAAGAAGACCGCTATCGGTAGTTCTATACCTGGGCTCCGCAAATTGTCCAGTAGTTCATTACCTGTACTTTAAGATATGATATGGTTGAGGCTGTATATGGCTATGTGTATTTATGCTGTGTGATTACGGTCACCCTGGTGATTAACGCTAACTGCATGATAATATACTACTGCTTGTTTGGTTGTTAACATTTTTGTTTAAACCCATGTTTGTATTTATATATTGCTCCTAACAATCTGTTTTGCCTATGTTTTTAACTTTCACTATGTTTTTAACTTTCACTTGGTTTACACTACTGAGTGTCTGGTTGCTATGCCAACGGGGCTTGACCTTGTGTCATGTGACGTTGTTTTACTTCCAGGTGCCAGGGTGTTTACCACACTGATTGTTTGCTGTGCAGGGGTATTTAAGGGGGTGAGTATACTGTTTCACACTGTGTGTTTTTTTTGAGAAAGGGGTAACACCCGAAACATCAAAATAAATACTTTATCTTTTTGCAAGACTCTGTGAGTGACTTCCTCAATGCTGCTTTATATATATATATATATATATATATATATATATATATATATATATAAAAACTAATAATTTAAAGGTAGGGTGTACAAGGATAAATATGAACAATTATGTAACGGAATCCGTGCTAGTAGTCACAAAATGAATAAGAACCAAAGAAGAACAAGGCAGCATTGGAAACCCAAAATTTATATATTTTTTGCTTTATTTATTGATAAAAAGGACACAGGGTATACCTTTACCTATTGAACTTCATATACCAAAAGAAAAAGTAGAGCAGATGATTGTAAAACACAAATATTACATACTGTATATATACCCCCTACATGCTAGCATGTGTCTAAGCCAGCATAGAACAGTCCATGATATAATCCGGGCTCTTAGTGTGCATACACGCTCTGGCTGTGCTAGACAGATTTACAGTCCAAACCTCAAATACTCCAGGCACTAAAGTGTAAAAACACGCTCCGGTATTGAGAGGGTGTACTGTCCCACAAATATCAGAGAGGACCAATGTTGACTTTCAACAGAGCAGGGTAATTATCCCAGAGGGTATGAAATTGCATCCACCACCTTGCAAGGCTTTTACCACACAGCTTACCTTCACATGTTGATTCTTAGGGCCTCATTGATCCTGTGATGTGTGCTGATGCGGGTCTTTACTTGCTATTATGCTGTAGGTAGGTGAACTTGATTTCTCTGTACATGTACAACCAAAACTGCTCCACCATAGTAGCGTCTAACTCCACGTTGCTGATATCAAATTCCAAACATTACGTGTTTTGCACCTCCCCCTTTAGGGCTGGAATCGAGGCTTCGTCAGATGTAGTCATTGTGTATATTGTAGGTACATAGAAAAAGCATCTAGATTCAGATCTGAAACATCAGGAAATAGTCACTATGTGAATGAAAGGATAAACTCTAACACTAAGAATGTAATCTACTTGCTACATTATTCGTGCCCCAAATTTTACATTGGGAAAATGACACGTGAATTGAAAGACAGAGTTAGGAAGCATAGGAACAGTATCAAGGTCAATGATCAGGATAGCCCAGTGGTTAGACATTTCCAAATGTTCCATAACTCTGACTTCTCCCAACTGAAAGTACTGGGGATTGAACATATTAAGTAAAAAAGGAGAGGGGGCAATGTAGATAAAATATTGCTCCAGCATGAGTCACGCTGGACAGACTTAACACACTGTCCCCTAGAGGACTTAATGAGAAAATAGAATATGCCTGCTTTTTGTAATTGTTTTCATGTTGTTAGGAATCTGTTTAGATACAGAAACTATGTCTATGTGTTTGGCATATGCACGGTACAAGGTCTTAACATGTGGTATTCCTCTGATATGCATGGCCTAACTAGCAACAGATTGTTCACAAATTCTGTATATACTGTATATAATGTGGTTAATTGCTTTTAATTGGTGTCACCTCTGAGTGCGTGAATACATAAATATAAGATAAGGTACCAGATGAATGTTATATAATAGCATATGGTCCCTTTAAGAAATTAAATAAGGGACGTGCAACAAATGCAACAGTGAAGGTATTTAAACACTACTCATAATGGTAACATTATACATCTGACAAAGTCTCGATTCCAGCCCTAAAGGGGGAGGGGCAAAATGCGTAATGTTTGGAGTTTGATAGCAGCAACGTGGAATTAGACCCTACTATGGTGGAGCAGTTTTGATTGCAAACGTACAAAGAAATCAAGTTCACCTACCTACGGCATAATAGCAAGTGAAGACCCGCATCGGCACACATCACAGGATCAATGAGGTATTTGGTAGACCGGACATAGGCACCATTCCTAAGAATCAACAGGTGGAGGTAAGCCAACAAAGATTCTTTGTTTTCCATTGAAAGTATGTTTAATCTGCTGGTTTTAAAGTACTCTTTTGATTGACATATATATATTTTTTTAAACGTTTTGACAAACTTTTGTAATTTTTTAATAGGTGTGAAAGGGCTGTTGTATCAGTTAGTTTCGGGTGACTGCCCAGTTTTTACTTTGCGAACAGGTACTTAACACCCAAAAAGCCCTTTGGGGCTGCATGCTTTTAACAACAAAATAATTTTGCTTTGTAATCGCTTGAGATACTCAACAACTAATTCAGTTGGAAAGCCAAAGCCAAATTACCAATAAATTGGGATTGATCCCTTGGTGAATTTCACCTGTTTTTAAGATACTAGAGATACTACTTTTACAATTTGTACTATTACACCTTTATTTGAAACAATTATGTAAATGAATTTAAATTAAGATTTGTGATATATAGATAGATAGATAGATAGATAGACAAGCAATGTTAGTAGCCAGCAAGGAAGACTAATGTTTGTACTCAAACCAATGTATTAGCAAACATTTCAGTTTATTTTTTTCCCAATATCTGTAATGAAATTTTCTAGACATGTGCATCGGTAAAATTTTTGGTTTGTATGATTCGTCTGAACCAAAATGTTTAAACCTTGCAGGCCACAACCACCACAACCCCATTGCAAAACCCTGATACACTAAAGCACCACATCGCAAAAAATTGCTACACTACTTAAAGCCTTAAGCTGCCACAACCTCCATCGCAAAAAACCCTACACTACTTAATCTCTAAACTGCAAGAACTCCCATTTTAAAAAAAAACTACACTACTTAACCCCTAAACTACGAAAACCCCTGCCACAAAAACCCCCTAAACTGTTAACTCCTAAATCGAAACAACCCCATCATAAAAAAACTAAACTATTAACTCATAAACTTCCATAACCCCATCATAAAAAACCGTACACTATTATTCCCTTAACCTCCACAGCCTCCATTGCAATAACCCCTTACACAACATAACCACTAAAATGCCAAAACCCCATTGCAATAACAATCCATAGACTATTAACTCCTAAATTACCACAAACCCCATCGCAATAACCACTTGCACTACTTCAACCCCAAACCACCACAACCCCCAACGCAATAAAACCCCTATACTATTAACCCTTAAACCAGTTTCCCTCTTTTATAGGGGTGTCCTGGCAATTCTGTTGGCTGATTTCAGATTCAATTTTTAATTAGTCCATGGAATTGCCAGGACACCCCTATAAAAGGGTGGAAACTAGCATTCAAATCTAAGTGTGCTGTAGGAACAGCATGAAGACGGATCAAGGAAGAAGAGTATGACCACCGCCGAAGACCACTGCTGAGAACCGCCGCTGAGGGGAAAACAGATTCCATGGACCTGCCGTCGACGAGGACCTGCCATCACTCTTGAGGATCCAGATTCAAGGATGGTGAGTAAAACTTGGGGTTAGGATTTTTTTAGGGTGTTTTAGTTTTACTTTAGAGGTTTTTTAGTTTATTTTTAAGGTAGTGTTTTATTCAGGGTGTACTTTTGCTTTAGGAAAGTTTTTTATTTTTTTATTTTTTTATTTCTTTTTAACTTGGGGTCTTAGTTTAAGGGTCTTGGGGGCTAGCTGTTAGGGGGTTAAATAGTGTAAGGGGTTTATTGTGATGGGGGCTGTGGCAGTTTAGTGTAGTGGGTTTTTGCAATGGGGTTTGTAGCAATTTAGAGGTTAATAGTGTAGGTTAGCAGGGTTTATTTTTATTATTAAAAGCATAACAAATGACTGAATATTAACGAATTTCGTTAATACGTTCATTCGTTAATCATTTAATTTGTGCAGGTTGTCGTTCTGTGTCGAATGACTGAATTAGGCAATATCTGGACAAAAACAGTTTTTTTCTGAATATGAATACACGTGTCTAAAATTTTCCTTTTGGTTGTAGTATTTACTGTATTGTTTACCAAAAGTGCTATGTTAATGACAAAAAAATTTACTTTTATACCAAAATAACATCCCAACCAAGCATTTTAAATTTATAAATGCCCACCTCCACAAAGAATATATATTACCAGTACAAATCCCCAAATCCGTAATTCCAAAATCCAGAATGATTCCGAAATCAAACTTTTTCATTAAGATTTTTTTTATTTTTAAATAAAGTTATTACAAATTAGCATTTTTCCACACCAGTGAATCACAATGTTCTCTGCCTTAGACTTTTTTTCACAAATGCAAATGCTAGTCTATATTTATTTCAAACAACAACTATTCTCTTTCTAATTATAGTACTATACTATCTTTCTGATGGTACTGTATATACAAAAATATTAAAAATGATATAAAACTGCATTAAGGTTGCAGGCATAAGCTATATTAAGGCATGGGAATATTGCCTAAATGACATAAGATATTGTTATTTACAGAGGCAAACATACCAATATACTGAAATCCAAACTATTCCGAAATCCAAACCTTTACCTGTCCCACGTAATTTAGATAAAGGGTTTTGTACCTGCACAGTATATTATATTATTTTACATTATACCATATTATTACATACTGCAGTGGTGGGGGTTGTTTTTAACAATTGATTGGGAACTTAAATTTGCATTACTATGTCAGGGTGTTGTGTGTTCAGTGACAATAAGAGTGGAGTGCAGAGACAAGGCTGTGTGCATGTAGTAACGTGTGCATTGTGTGCAGTGACAGGGAAGATGCAGTTTGTGCAATGAGAAATGCTGGAAGGTCTGGGTTTGCCTCCACTATAAGGTGTAGGGGTACCTCTGAGACTGGCATGGTGAGATGAGAATGAGTGGGGGTAACTCTATGCTCTGTAAAGAAGATTTCAAGAGATTAAAATTAAATGGAATGCATTCTCTGTGAATTAGAAGTCCAGAAGTAATAGTCAGCTGTGCTTCATGTATAGGCTTTCTGCTAAAAAAAATCATATACAGAGCAGCCCTAAGGCTGCAGTTTCAGAGTGGAGACAGTAATATAACATGCACAGGAAGCAGGAACTGTTTCTATCTTTGAATTCTTTACATATCTAAATTACAGACATCTTGGTAAAAGGAAGTTACATAAAAAACACTATTAAACATCGATCTTTTCATATTTTTTTGTCTTAACTGCGGCAACTGGAATGTGTTACAACAATTAACGCTTGTTCACCAAACATAGAAAAGCATCTATTAAAGAATACAATCTATCTGCATGCCTGATTTCTTAAAGATTAGTGCAGCAGCTCTTCCATGTGTTAGGATAACCATTCCCTGGATAAGTAGATGTGTATCTGTTTCAGTGTTTTTTCTCAAAATAACAGTCTATTAAAAAAGTATTTTTTGAGTTCCAGTCTTTCTATTGCAAATGAATGCCTGTAGAGCAGCAATGGTCTTTCAATCAAATTACTGGACGTTGAACTACTCATTCTACATAGGCATATCACTATATTAAAGTTGGAAACAGATGATTATTTTAATCTTTTCCTCACTTTCAACTTACCCTTAGGTGAAATTAGAGTCAAATGTTGCTTAAATAAAGTTGATTTTTATATAAAATATAATAAAATACTTATAGTAAAAAAAAAACCCCCCACAACTTCTGGTTCTCCTTCTCCAATAAAGGGCCAGATAACGAGTGGAGTGCAAACAGTTACGTGCGAGCGATAAGGGGTTTATTGCTGGTGTTTGGGCTGGGTTTACTGCTCATATTACAAGTTGAAAGTAAATTCTAGAATGATTACCGCACCCTCAGAACTCTGATTTACTGTTTCGGAAAAAACTAAAAAGTGTCACAAAAGACCTCAAAAATACATTACAAAGTACACTTAAACTCATAATCACACCATCTAAAAAAATTTATTAAAAAAAAACTTGGATACAAAAGTTATGAGGGCTCAAAGGAATGAAGTCTCAAGTGTTAGAAAAATAAGGTAGGCAAAGTGATTTAACATAGACATACAAACATACACATGTCTGAAGAGGGATATGTATGTATAATATGTATATATATATATATATATATATATATATATATATATATATATATTTATATGTGTGCACATATGTATTTAGATATTTATAAGTTTATATATGTAATTTTTATGTAATACTAACTACAGTGGATATAAAAAGTCTACACACCCCTGTTAAAATGTCAGGTTTCTGTGATGTAAAAAAATTAGACAAAGATAAATCTTTTCAGAACTTTTTCCACCTTTAATGTGATCTATAAACTGTACAACTCAATTGAAAAACAAACTGAAATATTTAGGTAAAGGGAAATAAAAATAAAAAACTAAAATAATATGGTTGTATAAGTGTGTTTTTTGCCCATTTGCGGGTGCGCAAAAAATAACCAGCCATTACAAGTGGCTGGTTACTGCTACCATGAGCTTGCAGTAGCAATTAGAGGTCAGATCTCTGGTTAATTTTCTAAAAGTGCCCCAAATGCCCCCAAAATAGAGGGTCTAGTCAGTTTTAAGGGGTTAAAAGTGGTAGCTGTGGGGTGTAAAAAAAAACATACCTTAAAAGTGCCTTTACATTGTGGTCAATCGGATCTGTGTGTTCCCTTTTAATATATATGTATATGCTTATATACATATATATTTATGTGTTAATATTTGTATATATACTTATTAACACATAAATATTCATATACATATATATTTATGTGTTAATATTTGTATATATACTTATTAACACATAAATATTCATATACATATATATTTAAATTTTTCTGCGAGACTTACCCACTTTACTGCGCTTAGGTTCTGAAGAAGGCATCAGAACGAGGCTCCCGTTGGAGCCTATGGAAGTGCATTCTCATGAGTGCAATGCTTCTGTGCAATGTAAACCTGAGGTCGGGTTTGCATTGCACCTAAGTCGTAATACCAGTTCACATGCGCTGGTATTAATCAGTTGAGCATAAATATCGCTTTAGCGTAAGCAATATTTTGCACTGAACTGGTAATCTTGCCCTATAAAGTGTCTCCATTATTACCACAGAATTTATTAGAAACCAATATTATATATATAATATAAAGGTGTATCTGTGGGGGAAGCAATTTCTTACATGAAAAAGGCGTAGTGTTTTTTAAGTCCAGAGATAAAATCTCTAAGCTATGTCACCACATAGATGAAAACATGTAAAATCATATTTATGCAATATTTATATTTAATAAAGTGTTATAGTGTGTATTTACTGTAACTATTTCGCATTCCAATGAATAAATGAATGCGCAAACATTATTCTAACTTCCGCTTTTTACGCTTATTGGATTAGCGTAAGAGTGAAAATAGTTTACATTCAATTCATAATACGAGTGCAACTTGACAAGGTCAAAAAGGTTACTTCTGGCACAGTTAACACACTTGTAATCTGGCCCAAAGATGGTTGCCCAGGAGAGCATCAGCTACATATGTGTCTGTAGGTATGTGGCATACAATGCTTACATATCCCATCTTTTTGTGGATATTTACTTTTTCTCTAAAATGTAGCTCAAGGGTGCAGGGATTATTTACAGAATACAAAAAAAGAGAGACACACTCAAACCAGCAAATGAACAATAGTGTAATAGCTTGTTCTTTGTTTGTTTTCTTGTCAGTGCAGCAATGACCTTCTAGGCACCACACTAGGCCAAAAGCACTAGGTCAAAACATACATCTGGGGTGTGTTAATGTCTCTCATTCAGAGAGGGGTTGCCTGGTATTTCAAGGTTGGACTATACTATTTAGTCAGGACCAGACTGATGTACTGCAGTAAAGTTCCTCTTTGTGAAAGGCACATGCTGGGCAAAAAGAGGCTGCTCCTAGGATGGTAACTAGCCAAATAACACGCTATTGTTCATTCCCTGGTTTGATAACTTCTAACCTTTTGTGTATGCAAATTATTTTTGGGAATGTTTAACAGGAAACAAAACTGAAAAAATTTTGGGAATATTATCATAATATATAAAAAAAAAAACTGGGAATATATTAAATGCAAGATTCCACCACAGGATATTTTGAAAAACAAATTTGTACTACATAAATGAAATAATAGGGCATTTGTTGCTGCAGAAAAGGAGATTTAATCTCCAGCAACGTAAATGTTTTTTCACTGTAATAGCAATCAAATTGTGGAACTCATTACCTAAGGAGGTAGTAAATGCCAATACCTTAAATACATTTAAAATGGTTTAGATACATTTCTGGCTAGAAACAGAATGCAAGGATATGATTGTTTGTGTTAAAAGGGTCACCTTTTTAATGGGATTAATTTAAGATCAATTGGAGCTATTTATTTAGGTTGAACTTGATGGACTTCTGTATTTTTTCAACCTCACCTACTATGTTACTATGTAATCCCTGTAGACAAAACGCTCATATGTTTCCTTCTTTAGGGTCTGCAGGGAATATCAGATGACCAGCTTCTCATTCAATTGATCTAGCCCTAAAAAATCTTCTAGAGGCTTCTTCCCCCAATCATTTCTACACTTTATACTGAAAAACAGATCTAACCTAGAAATACCAATTCCCTTGTTTCTTTAGGATATTCTAGACCAGTACTTTCCAAATAGTTTGCTTTGGGAAATCATCAACTTACTTTTGAGAAACTCATATTAATTATATAGCTATAAAAAATCAAGGGTTCCATTAGTGTAACAGAATGATACAAAATTATATACCACAAGCGTATGTCAATGGTACACAATCTGTGTCAGTAAAAACCTTTTTTAGGATGAGTGGAAAGCATGCTCCAATCGAAAATACCATGAGCAATTTGGGATCTTTTGACCCTTAACCCAGTTCTATTTGATACCCTAAATAGGGTTAGCCACAAAATAATGGATCTTACCATATATCGTATCTACCTATTCTAGAAGTTTACATCTCTAATCTGCTAAGAAGTCCCTCCCAATTACGGTTTTGTCCATCCAGTATCTGGCATAAGATGACCTATCCAAATGTTGGTCTATATCGTAAATAAAAAATATCAGGTAATTGAACCACCCTTACATATTCGGGGACATTTCTTTATTACAAACAAACAAAATCCATATGCATTTTAATGTGACAAGTATGGAATTTGTTTCAAAACATAGTACTCTGAATCCATAATTAATAGCTATACTATGCCAATCAGTATTTAGAACTTTTATTAAAATGTACTTTTCTCCTTTTCACATTTTGATCTAAATAAAAACAATACATTTAATTCTTAATAAAAAAAGTAATCTATATTTAATGAGATTAAAGTAAAAATCAGCATGTCTACATGTTGTGAAAAGTTTTAATTAATTACTTAATAAATTAAAATGATAGAAATTAGAAGTCAGTTTTCAAAATTACAAATACAGATTTACAAACCATGCAATCACTGCATCCAGTGTTGCAGTATATATAAATAATCGAAAAATATATATATATGTTCACTTCTTTCATGCTATAGTAACTGTTACATTCTGTCAATTTTATTTATTATGAAGTTGACAGGTAGAACAGGGTGATTGACCACAAATCAAAATACATTATATTGATTTGGTATTATAATTAAAATTGCTCAAGATAAAAATACAGTGTCTTAAAATTCAGTTGGCTTTCTGAATTTAATTCCACAGAAGCTAATACCTAAGAAGTTAATTCTTAAACCTTTTATGTTCCTTAATCTGGATATGCCTGAGCTGTGAAACACTAAGAAGCTGATGGCTACCAAAGAGTATATAAGCCTTTGAGACTGAGTATTTTGCATCAGATGCCAGCTAAGTATCAAGGTCTTTTCACAAATTACTCTCAATAAATAAAATCAGTAAATTAATATATGTATAAGCATGTGTGTGTGTACACACACACATGCTTAGACATATATAAATGTACTGAATTTTCATTTCTTAATATTATAATATTGTGGCAGATTGATCCACAAAATAATTAATAATAAATATTCAGATTTTTTTAAAACAGTTTATAAAAAAAGTCATATTAAGCTCTCAATTAACCAATAAATGGTAATGAAAATTGTTTTAAATGTTTTCTTATTTAAACATCTATAAATCGATAAAAAAAAAAAAAACTCACAATGTATGAAATGTAATACATGATACATGTGCATCATATTTGACGCATTTCGACTGGTTTCTGCTATTTAAATATATAGGAAAATGGGCTTTCCTATGTAGGAAAAAGAGGCTTTTGATGTAATCCATAAACTTGTAAATTCAAGCAATATACCTGTATGCTAAGCAATCTTTTTGGAATACTATATTTGAAGGTAGAACAGTTACTAGTCAATATAGCAAAGTAAAAGAAGTAGAATAAGGGATAATTACTTAGGTAATCCATTTAGAGAAGAGACAGCAAGTGATACTTTGCGCCATCATAATTCACATGTGACCCTAAGAGGCTGATTTATTAAATTGCGAGTGGACATGATACGATATAGTGTATCATGTCTGCTGTGCAATGATAAATGCTGACAGCATACGCTGTCAGCATTTATCATTGCACAAGCATTTTGTGTGAACTGCTTGTGCAATGCCGCCCCCTGCCGATTCGCGGTTAGCAGGGGGTGTCAATCAGCACGAACGTATAGGATTGATGTTTGCAGCCTCAGAACAGATGGACAAGTTATGGAGCAGCGGTCTGAAGGCTTGATAATTTGGCCCCAAAGTGTTTAGGACATTGAGGAATAGGAGTGGACCAAGAATCTCTGTAAATCATGATAGAAGTCTGGAGAAAACTGTAATCTTGGACTTTTGTATATCAAAACTGCCCTTTCTCATCAAGTATGTGTAAATTATAACCTATAAAGGAGTTTCCTAAACTACAGCGGTGACCAGAATTATGTTTAAAGAATGAAATATTTAGTTATTTTGTTAATTTAAGGGAAGCAGTCAAAAGTTAATAGTTAATTTAAGGGAAGTGTAACTCTACTGGTCTGTAGGCAAATATAAGCCCTAACTATGAAACTATTGTACACCATAAGTTGAGTGAACTGTATGAGTGAAATGTTTCAGTACACTAACAAGCTTCAGTGCTTACAGCTGCCATAACAAGAGTCTTGGCTGTTACAAGCTGGACTAACTTCAGCCAAAAACAAGTGCATAGCATATTTTGAGTTACGTAGCAGGAAGGACATATACAAGACCAGCAGATAGACAAATAGTCCTATAAGACAAGAGAGAGGCGCCTCATAGTGTGATACAGTTTATCACCGATTAAAAAACAAACTAACAGGTGGCAACTCACAATTTGTAGAAGCACACTCAGCGCTATAAATTACAAGCCGAGACCTCAAAGTCGCTCGACAGACTCGTACCCGACACTGCTCTGCTGGTCACAGATATAGGTTCTAGGCGGAGGGATCCACAGAACATCAATGATCCCACTGGTAGACACGGCTGCAGCTCAAAGGCACGTCAGAGGGGCTCCTTTAGCCAGGGATTTGACAAAACCATAGGATAGGAGCTCCTATCCTATGGTTTGGTCCATCCGCTCCTATCCTATGGTTTGGTCAAATCCCTGGCTTACGATGTGCTACAGTGGATCATGTCCGTCTGCACATTGTTAAATCGGCCCCAGAGACATGAAAGTAGAGGGACAGCAATGTAAAATGTCCATTCACAGTCTTGAGTTTACAGCTCAGCCATCTGTAAGCTGCTGCCACCTTCATCCAGGAATCTGTTGGAGCAGACAAAGATGCAATGTTTTGGGCATTAAGTATATTATTTACAGGGACATGAAAGCCAAAAATCAAATGCAGTTTAAAGAGACTTTTGAGGTTACTTTTATTTCAAATTTGTTTCTCTTTGTTGAAAAGCATTCCTAGGTAGGGCCAGAAGCAGCAATGTACTACTAGGAGCTTGCTGGTGATTGGTGGTTACACATTTATGCCTCTTGTCACTATCTCACCAGGTGTGTTCAGCTAGCTCCTAGAAGTGCCATGCTGCACTAAAGGTCACTTAAACTATGTGTTTAACCTCTTTGTAGGAGTTAAACGCATAGTTATAAGCAAGCAAATGTGCAATGATAAAATTATTTAAAAACATGAGAACATTTTGCTTTTACAATTTTATGTCCATTTAAGGGAAATCCAGTGCCCTGCTTGCTTGTCTAGATGAGAGAATGGAGAGCCTGAACAATAAACTCGAAGATTTACCTTATGACTTTACCCAATGATCTGTGTGTGTATAACCCTGCCTGTGTATGTGTATAACTCTGCCTGTGTATGTGTATAACTCTGCCTGTGTGTGTGTATAACCCTGCATGTGTGTGTATAACTCTGCCTGTGTGTGTGTATAACCCTGCCTGTGTATGTGTATTACTCTGCCTGTGTATGTGTATAACTCTGCCTGTGTGTGTGTATAACCCTGCATGTGTGTGTATAACTCTGCCTGTGTGTGTGTATAACCCTGCCTGTGTATGTGTATTATTCTGCCTGTGTGTGTGTGTGTATAACCCTGCCTGTGTGTGTGTGTAACTCTGCCTGTGTGTGTGTATAACCCTGCCTGTGTATGTGTATAACTCTGCCTGTGTGTGTGTATAACCCTGCCTGTGTGTGTGTTGTATAACCCTGCCTGTGTGTGTATAACCCTGCCTGTGTGTGTGTATAACTCTGCCTGTGTGTGTGTATAACCCTGCCTGTGTATGTGTATAACTCTGCCTGTGTGTGTGTATATGCCTGTGTGTGTGTGTGTATAACCCTGCCTGTGTGTGTGTATAACCCTGCCTGTGTGTGTGTATAACCCTGCCTGTGTGTGTGTGTAACCCTGCCTGTGTGTGTGTGTATAACTCTGCCTGTGTGTGTGTATAACCCTGCCTGTGTATGTGTATAACTCTGCCTGTGTGTGTGTATAACCCTGCCTGTGTATGTGTTGTATAACCCTGCCTGTGTGTGTATAACCCTGCCTGTGTGTGTATAACCCTGCCTGTGTGTGTGTATAACTCTGCCTGTGTGTGTATAACCCTGCCTGTGTGTATAACTCTGCCTGTGTGTGTGTATAACCCTGCCTGTGTGTGTGTATAACCCTGCCTGTGTGTGTGTAAGTTTTATGTGTGTGTGTGTTCTTACCTGTGTGTTTCTGTGTCTGTGCGAATTAGTGTGTTTTTGCATTCATCTATATTTGTGTGTGTATGTGTTAAAATAAAGTTAAAGAACACATTGGGCAAGCGTTCATCTATATTTGTGTGTGTATGTGTTAAAATAAAGTTAAAGAACACATTGGGCAAGCTAAATAATTTTTTTGCTTATATTAAAAATGAATTGTGTCCGCATTAGCACAAGTATTACAAGTTGAAAGTAAAAAGTTAGGACTTTGGATACTGTGGCCGTGCTAACGTCTTCTCCCCATACACATAGATGGGGCGCGCTGTAAAAAAACCAAACAGTTATTGCCTGTACGCTAACCGGACATTGCGTTACACAAACTGCGCTAAACCTAAATCCTATGTTCTTCTTATAGAAGAAAATGTTTTTATTTTAAAATCTATATGAATATACAGTATATATTTATATATATATATTTAGATTTACTGCATATTAATGATTATTTAAAAAAAGAATAACAAGAGTATTACAGTATGCAGCAATACCTTTATTATTTGACTAACATTATATAGTAAAATACAAGCTTTCCTCTCTTCCTCGGGTCTGAAGCAATACTATATATATATATATATATATATATATATATATATATCAAAATAACAAGAGTATTGCATTGAGCAATGATACTTTTTTTATTGGACTAACTATACATTTATAAGATTTTGGAAGAGTTCCTTCCTTTATCAAGTCTGAAGCAATACTAGACTTGATAAAGGAAGGAACTCTTCCGAAAGCTTGTCATCTTATAAATGTATAGTTAGTCCAATAAAAAAAGTATCATTGCTCAATGCAATACTCTTGTTATTTTGATATCTAAATCTCTGGACTAACACGGCTACTCCAATCAATGTATATATATAAAGAGAGAGATTGTATATAGAGATATGTAATGAAATATAAGTTTTACAATAAAAAGGACTTTTTTTGTCCATATGACAAACATAGGAATTTAAAGTATTACCATTAAAACACATATGGAGGCCTATTTATCAAATGTCTGTCGGACCTGATCCAACAGTGTGGATCAGGTCCGACAGACATCGCTGAATGCTGAGAGCAATACGCTCTCCGTATTTAGCATTGCACCAGCAGCTCACAAGAGCTGCTGGTGCAACACCACATCCTACAGACTCGCGGCCAATGGGCCTCCAGCAGGGAGGTGTCAATCAACCCGATCGTACTCGATCAGTTTGAATTGTGGCGATTCCTGTCCGCCTGCTTAGAGCAGGCGGACAGGGTTATGGAGCAGTGGTCTTTAGACTGCTGCTTCATAACTGCTGTTTCTGGCGAGTCTAAAGACTCGCCAGAAACACGGCCCACAAGCTCCATACGGAGCTTGATAAATGGGCCTCATGGCCTGTTTCAAGGTATTTGACTGGGAAGGTCTCAAAAGTGTAACGCAAAGTCGGCCATGATAACCCTAAGGGATAAACCTCCTATTACGTCCTACGTTTTCAATAAAAACACAACACAACTGCTTGGGAAAAAGACCGGTCACGGTCGCGTTTATTAAACAAATTGAATTCTACCTAATCTTAGCCAATAATTAGGCAGCTCAAATCAACCTATCACTGAACTTGTAGCAAGTTCATTCCAGTTGGTGGCGGCATCTTCTTCTAGCTAACTAACCCCTACTTATTGACGGACAAGGCCCCTCCGATGTCTGCAGCGTGGCACAGGGGTTGCGCACGCTCATTGGCACAGTGAGAGAGATTTTGTTATGGAGAGCTCTTCGGCCTGCAGCTCTTTAAAGGGGGAGAGGAACCCCTAAGCCGGCACTTAGTGGGCGACACCTCTCCCTGTGTTCGGGCCGTCACTCTGCTTACACTGCGCCCGCTCCCAGGGCCTTGCCCGACCGCCAGCTAGGGCACAATTTCACCAACCCAGTAAGGCATCCTCTCCAAACGAGTCATCCAACACGAATGAGAGAGGTGGATGACTAACTTACAACCTCGGGCTTATGGGGCTGGTTCAACTAAACCTACCCCTGCCGAGGACAGACTTACCCTTACCCTAACTTGCCGCCACATACCTTCATCCAGGGACGGGCGGGCAGGGAAAGTTCTCCTCGAAGTCTGGAGGCAGGAAGAGGCCGAATCCACTGGAACAGGACCCTATAAAGGCAAGAGGTACACCCTCCCACACATTTGCAACATTGTAGCATACACACACTTCTAGAATCCTCCAGACTTCAAGTCAGCTATCCCTTAATTTTGCTACAGGCCCACTAGAGGGCCTTCCACTTCCATAAGGGATAAACCTCCTATTACGTCCTACGTTTTCAATAAAAACACAACACAACTGCTTGGGAAAAAGACCGGTCACGGTCGCGTTTATTAAACAAATTGAATTCTGCCTAATCTTAGCCAATAATTAGGCAGCTCAAATCAACCTATCACTGAACTTGTAGCAAGTTCATTCCAGTTGGTGGCGGCATCTTCTTCTAGCTAACTAACCCCTACTTATTGACGGACAAGGCCCCTCCGATGTCTGCAGCGTGGCACAGGGGTTGCACACGCTCATTGGCACAGTGAGAGAGATTTTGTTATGGAGAGCTCTTCGGCCTGCAGCTCTTTAAAGGGGGAGAGGAACCCCTAAGCCAGCACTTAGTGGGCGACACCTCTCCCTGTGTTCGGGCCGTCACTCTGCTCACACTGCGCCCGCTCCCAGGGCCTTGCCCGACCGCCACAAAAGACGATCCTCTTGCCGCCACACTTAACCAACATAGCCCTTAACAACAGTATAACAATATAATATATACAACCAAATTCAACTTTTTTTTTTTTTTATATAAATAACGCTGTGTTAACAACGGTCGGATGCCAACCATAGCACAGAACTTTGAAACTAACTAATGCCCTACCAAGTATTCATTTTAAACAACCGATGAGATGGCTTTCTTAATGTTAGCCAGGAAAATGTCCAACCCGACGTCCGCCAGGTGAACCCCATCCGGTCGGTAAAGGGCCTTCTTGTCGGCCGTAATAGTGTCATGCCTGATGACGAAACCTCCCACGGCCGTGACCGCTCTTCCCACTTCCCTGTTAACTTTCTTGCGGACATTGTACGCTGCCCTCTGTGTCACAATGTGACGCCAACGCAGCCGTGCAACCACGTTAGACCAACCTATCCGCACATCCTGAAGCCATGTGCACACCCACTTAATGTCCGCAACCATAATCCGAATTAAATCCAACACGGGAATGGATCCCAAGTCATTTCCGCCCAGATGCACAACAATCACTTGAGGCTTTCCCCACCTCCTATGTGCATCCTGTAACAGAGCGGGGAGCTCCCTCCAATTAAGACCCCTGCGCCCGAGCCAGCGAATGTTAGCCCTGGATGCTGCCAATCCTAGCTGCTGCCCTCCTGGGGAATGATGCGCCCTGATAGCCGCCCAGTGGATAAAGGAGTGCCCAATAATCCACACGCGCACTGGGGTCTTTACTGTACCTATAACAACATGGATGGGGACAATGAAACGGTGACAAACCACTAGCAATACACCCCTTCTCAGCCCCCCACTCCCCTCCCAGCCGGGAAGGTATCAAGAGGTCACGCCTTTACGCGCCCTCAACACTAAGCATTCAACGGGCGAATATAGCCCCTATATCGCTCCGACTTCCAGCGCCCCATTTTCTTAATGACCGCCTGCGACGACCCCTCGGCTGCAGCACTAGTCGCTGCCCCGATACGGAATGAATGCGGAGCAATCTTAGACGGATCCAATCCCGCTGCCGCTGCCACTTTTGCTAGCACTTTGCGGAACTGGAAAACTGAAAGAGAACTGCCATCCTCATGCACGAGGAACTGTAGCCCTCCGCCCGGCCGTACACGGCAATAATCCGCCACGCTCGATACCGGGCAGCACTCCGTGCATTCGTGTCTGGCTAAAGACAACCAAGCCCCCTTCCCATCCTGATCCGTTTTGGATCTGGGAATGAGCAATAGCACGCAATCATCCGCGGTCCTTACGTGCCCCACTTTAATACCGCCTACCTCCCCTCTTGTGGAGGAGGCGACCACTTCGCCTATCCTCAGCGCCCCCGCAAATGCCAGCGCGAAAGCAGCCCGAAACAAGACCGCCTCGTAGGCTGAACTGCACACTGCCCCCAGATTTACTACCAACGAGCGCAATCTTTCTGTCGTGATCGGCTCCCTCCGATCCTTTGCGGGTGGGGCCAACCGGCCCCATCCCTTCAAGATCTGCCTTACTAAGAAAGTACTCGTATGGTCCCTGAAACCTAAAGCTATGCTGAAAAATGACAATGCCGCTAACCTGCTCAGAGCTGACAATCTGGACACACCCTCAAGCTTCAAGCACGCTAGCCATTCCAGAACGTGTACCTGAGATGCCTGACATAACAAGAAGTCCTTCTGCACGCTGAAGCGCTCCCACACCCTCCAATGCGACAAGTACGCAGCCCACGTCTTAGGAGCCAGCGATGCTCTGATCAGGGGGAGAATGGGCTCCCAACCTCCGCCAGCTGCCAAAGGAAAAGAGGGCACGTTAGACCCTCAGCTGCTGCCCTCGGGGCTACCCTTCTAAACTGATCCCATTGAAATCTCGAAAGGGCATCTGCTATCACATTGCTTACCCCTGGGACGTGCCGTGCTGTGAAGCGAACATTAAGCTGCAAACACCGCAAGACAAGGTGCCGGAGGTAGGTCACCACCACCGGCGAGGCTGCTGACAACCTGTTTATGGCATATACCACGCTCATATTGTCTGACCAGAAGATTAGTGACCGATTTGACAGCCTCTCCCCCCATAGTTCTACCGCTACTACAATAGGGAAGAGTTCTAGCAATGCAAGGTTACACGTGAGACCCGCGGCAATCCAGCCCTCTGGCCATGGCTCCGCACTCCAGTCTCCGTCCAAATAGGCTCCATAGCCAAACCCGCCCGCAGCATCCGTGAACAGATGCAGGGCTTGATTGGAAATGGGCCTGTCTCTCCAAAGGCAGACCCCGTTAAAATGAACCAGGAACCTTTCCCAAACTCTCAGGTCGTCCCTCATCTCCTCTGTCACCCGGCGCTTGTGACTAAGCGTCCGAGGCCCTTTCAATTGAGCTTCTAACCTGCGGTTGAAGACCCTCCCCATGGGGATCGCCCTCCCTGCAAAGTTAAGCAACCCCAGAAGAGATTGCAGCTCCTTAATGGAGATGTGCTCTGCGCGGCACGCTGATTGAACCGCCCCAAGTAGGCGGTCGACTTTATCTTTTGGGAGCCGGCATAGGGATGCAACAGTGTCGATCTCTATGCCTAGGAATGTCAGGCAGGTACATGGTCCCTGCGTTTTCTCGTGTGCGAGCGGAACTCCAAACTCGGCTGTAACATCCTGCATCACCCGCATCAACGCCGCACATTCATCAGTATTTGGACCCCCTACCAGCAGGAAATCATCCAGGTAGTGAGCCACGGCCCCGCCCCCAGACGCCCTCTGCACTACCCAGTGCAGGAAGGAGCTGAAGCATTCAAAAAGGGCACATGACAAGGAGCAGCCCATGGGCAAACACCTGTCAACAAAGAATTCACCCTCGAACTTCATCCCCATCAGCCGAAATGAGGAAGGATGAAGCGGGAGCAAGCGGAAAGCGGACTCAATGTCCAGCTTGGCCATCAAGGCCCCGCGACCCCGAGAGCGAACCACCTCCAGTGCCTCGTCAAAGGACTGATAATGCACGGAACTGAGGTCCGGATCTATCGCGTCGTTCACTGACGCCCCTTTGGGATAAGACAAGTGATGAATAAGCCTGTACTTCCCCTTCTCCCACTTGGGAACTACTCCCAGTGGAGAGACTACTAGATCCGCGATTGGTCGCTCCCGAAATGGGCCGACCACCCTCCCCAGCCCCAGTTCCTTAGCCAGCTTCTCCCTCACTACGTGTGGGAACTCATAAGCTGACTTTAGGTTACGGTGGACAGAGGACCCAGTTACTTGTGAAGTAACCGGTATCCTAAACCCCACCCTCAATCCTGACGACAGGACTGCCGCTGCCTCACCGTCAGGGTACAGCGCCAGCCACGGCGCCATCTTCTCGTACTTAAGTGGAGTTGGGGCCCTTGCCCCCAGGCCCCCCTCTACTAATCGGGGTAGGTGCACCGGATTCCCTTCTCTTCGTGCATTCTGATCCAGGGTGAGGTCCGCTGCAAAACTTGCAGATGTGCCGAAAGGAGCAATTCGCTCCCCTGTCACACTGCTTGTCCTGGAATTTCCAGCACTCCCTCCCCCGCCTCTTCGGGCGCAGAAAGGACCGCTGCGTTCCAGGCTTCGCCGCCACGGGTGGCGAAGTAGACCTCTCGTGCCCCAACTTAGACCACAGGTGCATATCTTGCGTCCCGAAGTGTAAGATGGGGTTGCCCACCATTTTCCTGCGGAATGCTACATCATAATCCCTCCAAGCACCTTCCCTGAACCTTTTGTAAATATCACCAATCGTGTCTTGATATTTAAAAAGGTTATGCCCCTGAGTCGGCCACCTATCAACATAGCAGGACGCCAACACCCTATATCCTGCCTGCCATTCATCATAAGTTTCCTGGCGCCAAACTTTTTTGGGGCCAGAACCCTCGGCCGCCCTCTCTTTAGCTCTACAGGCTTCCGGAGTGAGTTCGTAGATATTCACATATCTACCCTCTTGGATCTTTTTAATCACTTTAGCCTTCAAATGGCCATAAAGTGAGTGGACTAGGCATGGGTATGAATCCCCGTGCACCGCCACTTTCCTTGACGCCACCTGCCCTGCCGGCGCAACTCCCACTTGCGCTAAGGAATTGTTCTCCACGACGCCCGGCGCGCCTGCCTTCGCCTGCACCTGCGCTGCCACTAATTTTTTAATCATTCTAAACATTTGTTGTTGGCCCTTGCCCACTAAACCTAGCCCTGTCTCGCTATCAGAGCCTGAGTCACTAGAGGAAGACCCCATGTTAGTGCGTGTAATATCAGTGATAGTGCACTCACCATCCTGAGACTGCTGCTGTGAAGCCCCTTCCGATGGCTGTGGTTGTCCGCCTGCTGTAGGGCTAGCAAGTCCCGCAGCTCCTCCATTCGCCGTGCACTGGCTGCTTGTACCAGCCTCCATTCTTTTTTCTGCAACCGATGACACCTGAGGAGACAGAACAGACTGGGGAGTACTCTGAGTGACGAAGAGGGCCCCAGATGGGGCCGAACCCTCCTTTTCGCCACCCCTAGCCCTCTCTTGCACCCCAAGTGCTGCAGCCACAGCCCTTCTAATCAAGTCCTCCTGAACACCTAATGCCTGACTAACGCATTCTCTCACCTCACGCTGTACCTCAGCAGCGATCTGCGCACTGTCCACACGTGCATTCACACCCCTCAACTGGCCCTGCCTAGTGTCTCCTTCATAACCTATAGTACCTGACCCATAATTCACATTATCATTGCCTTGTCTATGAGCTGTGTGCTGGCCCCTGCCGGGAGCTTGCATCTGCTCCCTCTGCTGCTCCAGAGGCTGTTGCGGACGTACCGCTTCCTGAAAGTTAGAGGCATCATTTGTACCTAAACCTTGTCCCCTGCAAACTCTCACGCATTGCTCCTGACTCTGGGGTTGATCTCTCATGATAAGATCCCTGTTCATACCAGTAACAGCACCATTCAAGCCACTACCCCTCAGCACCACTACCTCCGCTTCTATTGGAGGTCTAACCTGTTGCCTGTGACCCTGAGCCTGTAAGTCCCCAGCTGCCGTGATGGCGTCATCCGCGCCTCTAACACATGAGCCGCCCACCGGCAAGCCTCGCACCTGCCGCCTATGCTCCTCGCTCACAGCCACACTCACCGCCTGCCCAGTGCCCGCCCCCCTGCCCCCTGCGGCCGTCGTCGCCACCCGGAGTCTCCCCAACTTACTAGGGGCTGCTCCGGAAGGCTCCTCCGGCTGTCCTGCAGGGCGGCGTAGTGCTCGCGTGCGACCGCGCTCCTCCCCAGAAGAAGATCCGTCAGAGGGGGAGGAGACGCGACGCACGTTACGTGCGGGGGCGTGGCCACGCCCCGCACTACCAGAAGGCCTCAAGCCCGCCCGGCCCCGGCAACCACCGGCAGCAACACCGGACCCTCCGGCACCATCCAGGCCCTGCTCTATGCCGCCCGGCCCCCGGCCTGAGGCCAGAGACTGGGCAAGGGCCAAGACAGTGGCCAGAGCACCCGGCGGTAGCGCCGGCAGTTGCTGCATAAGGGCCCCCATGTCTGCGCCATGCTCCCCGGCCCCCCCTACATCAGGCCCAGCCCTAGCAGAAACCTGGGCAGAACTAACACTGGGAACCGCTCTCCCTGCTCCTCTTCCCCTAGCCCTGGTGCCTGCCCTGGCCCCCGCCCTGCTAGAAGGGGTGTAACTGAGCTCCCTCCTAACCCTCTGTCTAGCAGCAATGGAGGGCCTACTGGGAACCCTAGCTTGGGGGGTAGGGGGTACCACATCTTCCATGTCTGACTCCTCATTTCCTCCTGCAGGTCTCTTCCTTCTTGAAGGCTCCACCACCGCATCCCTGTACCTCCTGGGAGGCAAAGAGGTACGCCTGGCACGCTTCATGATCACTGGGGCCTAGAGTTCAAGATATCCAGCACAGAAGAAAGTTCTCCTCGAAGTCTATAAAGGCAAGAGGTACACCCTCCCACACATTTGCAACATTGTAGCATACACACACTTCTAGAATCCTCCAGACTTCAAGTCAGCTATCCCTTAATTTTGCTACAGGCCCACTAGAGGGCCTTCCACTTCCATTTTCTGGTAAACATGCTTTACCATGGACTTGCGATATTAAAGTGGTTATCGCACCCGCACTTTCATTAGTGTCCCATTGTGTTGTTGGCAGTAACACGAATAATCAGTCATGGCTCTCAGTGTGGTGCTTACAGGAAATGGGATAATAGTTGATGTGTGTGTTCCTAGTAGTAAGGGATTATGTTATTGGCAGCCAAGATTTTTAGTGTGATGTGTGCAGGCTACTATCAACTAAATGTAGTAAAATTACTGTTCAGTTTGCGGTAATGACAGCCATGCTGGGTAAAATCATTGGTCTGTATGTGTTAATTGCAGATGACTGGGGTTAACCAATGTTCTCTGCATTTCTTGCAGCCAAAGGGTAAAATCACTGGCTTGAATATGCTACTGGAAGGCAATAAGGGTAACATCTCTGGTTTATATTTCCACTTTTAACCAAAGGAGTGAATAGCACCCAAATATATGGTGGAATGAAGAAGGGTAAAGGAAAATGATAGGACAATGCTTAGTTGACATTTTAAATAGGGATAATTGAAGGTACTCATGGGCTTAAACTTCTTTTTGCAACCTGACAATGCCTGTGTCATTTGGAAAATGTTGTGACCGTAAACATTAATTAAAATGTTAGTATAGAATATGAAATCATATATATACAGTATATATATATATATATATATATATATATATATATATATATACATATATATATATCAAAATAACAAGAGTATTGCATTGAGCAATGATACTTTTTAATTAGACTAACTATACATTTATAAGTTGACAAGCTTTTGGAAGAATTTCCTCCTTTTTCAAGTCTGAAGCAATACTGCTGTAGCGAAAGTATTTGAAGGGTCTAGGAATCTCTGTTTTAAGTCCGCCATGAAAAGGTTTGCATACTGTGGTGCTATTTTGGTGCCTATGGAAATTTTGCTTCAGACTTGAAAAATGAGGAAATTCTTCCGAAAGCCTGTCAAGTTATACATGTATAGTTAGTCCAATAAAAAAAGTATCATTGCTCAATGCAATACTCTTGTTATTTTGATATCTAAATCTCTGGACTAACACAGCTACTCTAATCAATGTGACTATATCATATATAATAAAAGGCCTGGTATGTTTGTCTGAAGCTGTCATGTGCATGCAAGGACAAACATACCAGGCCGTTGACACGGTAATGAAGGATCAGCCAGTGAGGATCGAACAGCACAGAGGGTGGGCGTTAGCGGGTTTGGTGGGGGCGTGACCGGAAGGGATTGGCGGTAGTGAGGCGTGGTCGGACTGGAGGGTGGCGTGGCTGGGTAGAGCGGCCGTGGCCATGCGAGAGCGCTGGCGGGTGGGACCGCTGCACTGCAGAAAATGGCCCATGTACACTGGCTTTAGGACTAGTATATATATATATATATATATATATATATATATATATATGCACGTATATATATATAGAGAGAGAGGAGCGCTCAAACCCTACGTAATATTGCCTGTACTAAGTAATGCTGCTGTAAAAAACCCTCACTGAGGACAAAGCTATCCTCAGTGAAAACAATGAGATAATACAACGACAAGAAAGGATTGTCTAGCGCAAAACAAAGTCTGAAGCAAAAAAATATTAGAAAAGTTGATATAGTTAGTATATAGCAAAATTGCCTGTATAGAATATAGCAAAATTGCCAGAGTAAATGATATAATATTATAGGGACAACATTATTTACAATGTTTGGTGCATTTTGCAGCCCCCACCTGTGAAAACTAGAGTCTTTACATGATAATTAGAAATATTACCTCTTATGAGTTGGCAGAGGTGGGGGTACTCAGTATCGGAGAATACCCCCACAAAAAAAGCCCTGTGTCTATATATATATATATATATATATATATATAAAGTTTGTAGAAAGAAGCACTCACTGGTCCAGTAACATCTGTGGCAACAAAATAATTTTTATTCGTGTGACGTTTCGGGACAAGACCAGTCCCATCTTCTGACTGGTCTTGTCCCGAAACGTCACACGAATAAAAATTATTTTGTTGCCACAGATGTTACTGGACCAGTGAGTGCTTCTTTCTATGAACTTTACATTGTCTACAGAGCACCCTGGCAGCTGTTCCAAGTTGGTGGGAGTGCACACACACCATTTGCTGTATATATATATATATATATATATATATATATATATATATATATATATATATATATAGGGAGTGCAGAATTATTAGGCAAGTTGTATTTTTGAGGATTAATTTTATTATTGAACAACAACCATGTTCTCAATGAACCCAAAAAACTCATTAATATCAAAGCTGAATAGTTTTGGAAGTAGTTTTTAGTTTGTTTTTAGTTATAGCTATTTTAGGGGGATATCTGTGTGTGCAGGTGACTATTACTGTGCATAATTATTAGGCGACTTAACAAAAAACAAATATATACCCATTTCAATTATTTATTTTTACCAGTGAAACCAATATAGCATCTCACATTCACAAATATAAATTTCTGACATTCAAAAACAAAACAAAAACAAATCAGTGACCAATATAGCCACCTTTCTTTGCAAGGACACTCAAAAGCCTGCCATCCATGGATTCTGTCAGTGTTTTGATCTGTTCACCATCAACATTGCGTGCAGCAGCAACCACAGCCTCCCAGACACTGTTCAGAGAGGTGTACTGTTTTCCCTCCTTGTAAATCTCACATTTGATGATGGACCACAGGTTCTCAATGGGGTTCAGATCAGGTGAACAAGGAGGCCATGTCATTAGATTTTCTTCTTTTATACCCTTTCTTGCCAGCCACGCTGTGGAGTACTTGGACGCGTGTGATGGAGCATTGTCCTGCATGAAAATCATGTTTTTCTTGAAGGATGCAGACTTCTTCCTGTACCACTGCTTGAAGAAGGTGTCTTTCAGAAACTGGCAATAGGACTGGGAGTTGAACTTGACTCCATCCTCAACCCGAAAAGGCGCCACAAGCTCATCTTTGATGATACCAGCCCAAACCAGTACTCCACCTCCACCTTGCTGGCGTCTGAGTCGGACTGGAGCTCTCTGCCCTTTACCAATCCAGCCACGGCCCATCCATCTGGCCCATCAAAACTCACTCTCATTTTATCAGTCCATAAAACCTTAAAAAAATCAGTCTTGAGATATTTCTTGGCCCAGTCTTGACGTTTCAGCTTGTGTGTCTTGTTCAGTGGTGGTCGTCTTTCAGCCTTTCTTACCTTGGCCATGTCTCTGAGTATTGCACACCTTGTGCTTTTGGGCACTCCAGTGATGTTGCAGCTCTGAAATATGGCCAAACTAGTGGCAAGTGGCATCTTGGCAGCTGCACGCTTGACTTTTCTCAGTTCATGGGCAGTTATTTTGCGCCTTGGTTTTTCCACACGCTTCTTGCGACCCTGTTGACTATTTTGAATGAAACGCTTGATTGTTCGATGATCACGCTTCAGAAGCTTTGCAATTTTAAGAGTGCTGCATCCCTCTGCAAGATATCTCACTATTTTTGACTTTTCTGAGCCTGTCAAGTCCTTCTTTTGATCCATTTTGCCAAAGGAAAGGAAGTTGCCTAATAATTATGCACACTTGATATAGGGTGTTGATGTCATTAGACCACACCCCTTCTCATTACAGAGATGCACATCACCTAATATGCTTAATTGGTAGTAGGCTTTCGAGCCTATACAGCTTGGAGTAAGACAACATGCATAAAGAGGATGATGTGGTCAAAATACTCATTTGCCTAATAATTCTGCACTCCCTGTATATGCTGTATATATTTATATTTAGAAACTTACAATATGTTAATATCATAGAAAAAAGAAGCAATGAATTTACTTAAACTAAATTTATTATATACTTGGCGTTATGCACTGTATTTAATTTACAATGCTTCAAACATACATGCCACTTTTATGTCATTCCTGACTGCTTTTCAATACATCACCAGGAATTTCAATGCCTTGTTCAAAGAGGAATATGGGAAATAATTTTTAATGCATACAAAGCAATACCAATAATGAAAAGTTTGAAGTCCCTAGCTTTCTTCATATATCCTGAATAGACAGAGATTTCTATAGAAAAATTTTTTTCTTTTTTTTTATTCTTTTTTCACTTTTCACTTAGAATATGTACTTATAATTATTTTTTAAACTTGACGCTGCTTAGTTTGAGGATACAGTTTAAGGGGCCTATATATCATGATGCGAGCGGACATGATCCGATATTGCGGAACATGTCCGCTACACATCGATAAAAGCTGACAGCATACGCTCTCGGCATTTTATATTGCACAAGCAGTTCTGTTGAACTGCTGGTGCAATACCGCCCCCTGCATTGTATTGGATCGGGCTGATTTTTAGCGATGTCTGTCTGCCGCCTTTGAAAGCCCATTTACCAAGATGTTTCTTTTTAAATACATTTTACGAAGGTACAATCTTGTTTGAACTAATTTCTCGGGTTAATAGTTCCACTGCTTGATTGCATTTACATAAAAAAAATTGCTTGATATTATATTTTTCACTCTAGCTTTAAATAGTGATCTCCTGTCACAAACCATTTTCTTGGAATAAACAGTGCTCCTACCAACTCCGACCATGATAACATTTATATAAAGGGCTCCATTTCTAAAGCTTTGAGTGCAGCTTTAGAACCCTTATGGTGCAGACTGCAATTTAAGAAGTAGCAATCAGACAGCTGCTTTCTAACCACTCTGCCACCTCAAAGATGGCAGATAAAATTCACTCCAGACTGTCTTTTTTGACACGATTAGGATTACACAAGAGAGTGGTGCAAAAATCAGGGGCAACAAGGGTAGGTGGACAACATGAGAACCTTATCTGCCTGCAGCTTCTTAAATGGGGGCCAAAGTAATCATGTCAGTTCATTTGTGCCTCTTTGAAAACCCTCTTGTCATAGCTTTTAATCCCCTTATTAATTTTGTAGCCCTTCTTTGAACCCTTTATAATTCTGCAATGTTACACTATATGGTCAAAAGTATGTGGACACCTGACTATCAAACTAGTATGAGCTTGTTGGACTTCTCTTTCCAAAACTATGGTCATTAACATGGAATTCCATCTCCCCTTTGTGACTGTAACAGAAACAACTCTTCTCGGATGGCTTTCCACAATATTTTGGAGTGTGCCTAGGAGAATTTATGCACAATTATCCAAAACAGCATTTGTAAGGTCAGGCACTGATGTTGGACAAAATGGTCTGACTCACAATCTGCATTCCAATTTATTCCAAAGTTGTTCAATGGGGTTAAGGTAATTGCTCTGTGCAGGCTACTTGAGATCCTTTACACTGAACTTGTCAAACCATGTCTTTAAGTGCCTCACTTTGTGCACACGTTTGTATGATTTTAATGTAAAGCAAAATTAAAGTATTTAATGCTTAAATATAATTTGTTTCCGGTTTTTAATGCGCCCCTCTAATTAAAGACTGGCCCCACCTTGGCCCCCCCCTAGTAAAATTTGTCTACAACCGCCACTGCATATACATATTTAGATATGTGTATGTATGTATCTTTATGTTAAAGCCTTTTTTTTCTAAAACCTGAGACCTCATATCTTTGAGCCCTTACAACTTTTTTATGCAATATCTTAATTTTTATTAGACAGTATTATTATGAGTGTAACTGTACTGTTTAATGTATTTTAATGTGTTTTGTGCTACTGTTTTGTCTCACCTAACAATTAACCAGAGCTCTGAAGACGCTCTAACCAGACACACTTTAGATTCAATTGATACCCCTTATCGCTTGAGCCACTCGTAATCTAACCCTTAATCAGTATAAGCTATAAATCTTAAGGATGTCATTAGTGACTTTATTAATGATGTTAAATGTGATATCACGTTGCAGTAAATGATACCACACACATCTCTTGGGATTGAGTGACTTTAAAGGGACAGCAAAGACCTTGTGATTACAAGACACTTCTGTTTTCTTGCTATAGAATTACATACAAGTCAAATTAACACCTTGTTTGCTGCAACTGTTTTTCAATAACAAACCAGCCACCACTTGCTTTATTTGGAGGAACCAATCCTTCCTGCTTGAGTCCACAGACAACTAGACTAGCCACAGTCATAATGTTAGTAAAATGTCTGTAAAAGCCTATTAGGGACAGATATGTAGGAGAATTAACCTTGAGAATTCAGCAGGATGCATTTTGAGTTCTGAGAATTAGATATTTCCAGAATTTCCAGAGCTAAATTACATGAAATGGTGGTAAAATAAAAAATTTAAGTACGGGTATATTGCAATGCTGCTTCAATATACAAAGCTAAACATTGTGTATACAAATCTAAATGTGTTAACTGTCCCTTTAAATTTGGAAATATCCAGCTTTTAAAATGTTTGATGAATTTTTAGCCATGCAAAAAAAATAAAAAATCCTAATGCCAAAATTGAGAGGTTTTTCAGTCCTGAAAACTTAAAGGGACACTAAACCCCAATTTTTTCTTTCATTATTCAGATATAGAATACAATTTTAAGCAATATTCCAATTTACTTCTATTATCTAATTTGCTTAATTCTTTAGATATCCTTTGTTGAAGATATAGCAATGCACATGGGTGAGCCAATCACAAGAGGCATCTGTGTGCAGCCACCAATCAGCAGCTACTGAGCATATCTAGATATGCTTTTCAGCATAGGATATTAAGAGACTGAAGCAAATTAGATGATAGAAGTAAATTAGAAAGCTGTATAAAATTTCATGCTCTTTCTAAATCATGAAATAAAAAAATTGGGTTTCATGACCCTTTAAATAGCACAAATGAATGTCTTATCAGACTGAATAGCCTGCTGCATAACCACTTTGATGTTTAAATAATCGTCATATTAGATTATTCAGATACTTAGAGATATGTGGTTTTAAACTCATTTCCTGCTAAATTCTCCTTAGCTTATTCTAGTGGTCAAGTGCTTATTTTTCCTACACTATTCTGTTATCGCTTATTTGCTCACAGAATACTAGAAAACAATAGGTAGTTAAACTGATTTCCCCTTATGAATGCTTTTATTCTTCATGCGAAAAGGGAAAATGATAGCAGAGAACTGTATTGACGAATTTGTCTGCATTTAAATACTGCATTGCATAATAGCTGCAAAAATAAACATGCAAACATCATTGTGTTGTTAAAATGGGCAGAGATTTAGTTACAAGGGGTACACCACTTGAAAAAATAAATTGAGTGCTCTCCTTTGCTAGGACCAATGAGGGCCTGATTAAAAAAAACAAAAAACATCCTGCTCTGATCTCATATATCACTTTGTAGCATTTTTAGGGTTTTAAAAAGAAAGAAAGCTACAGGGGCCTATTTATGATGTTGCGAACGGACATGATTCGATATAGTGGATCATGTCCGCTGCACATCGATAAATGCAGACAGCATACTTGTGAACTGCTGGTGTAATGCCGCCCCCTGCAGATTTGCGGCGACTAGCAGGGGGTGTCAATAAACCCAATCGTATTTGATCGGGTTGATTTCTGTCGTTTTCTGTCCGCCGCCTCAGAGCAGGTAGACAGGTCATGGAGCAGCGGTCTTTAGATAAATACGAAGCTTGATAAATATGCCCCATTGTGTGCAACAGTGCCTTCTATAAAGTAAGAGGGGCATTAATATGCCATTAATCAAATATTAAAGGGCTAGTCACAATCTGTTGGTTATTTGCTCCTGAAATGGCTTTTTTGCTTTCTGGGGGATTGGTCAGCGTTTTTTTCGAGTGATCACAATGCAAAATGAATACTTTTTCAACAGAAAAGTTACCGAAAAGGCTTTTTTTGTGTGTTAAGTTCTTGTTATAACCATAGAAACTGTGAAGTCACCCGAAACTGCCATATAAAATAACCCTTTTACACATCTTAAGAATAAGAAAATATCATAAGTTCTTTTAATAGAAATCTATAGGGGCCGATTTACCAATGTCCGGCGGACATGATATGCTACAGCTACAGACATCACTGCCTGGTGAACTGCTTGTGCAATGCCGCCCCCTGCAGATTGGCCGCTAGCAGAGCGTGTCAATCAACCTGATCGTATAGGATTGGGCAGATTGATGTCCGCAGCCTCAGAGCAGGCAGGTCTTAAGACCGCTGCTTCTTAACTACTGTTTCTGGAGAGCCTGAAGGCTTGTGTGGAAACAGGGGCATCAAGGGCCATTCGGTCCTTTATAAATCGGACCCATAGTCTTGTTCTTGGTTTCAGATGTAGAACCCACTAAACAGTAAATATTGTAAAAAAAAACCCACAATACTTTTCAAATATTAAAAGGAACAATATAGTGATTAAGCAAACATGTAAGCCTCTCATGCTTCATACAATTGACAATCAGATGGTTTAGCAGTGGTGAGGATGGAGTCTAATTGCTGAAGGTCCATTTGAATTATTGATGGTGCAATGGATTTTTATAGGCTGGTTATAAAGACACTTGAACTAATAGTGATAATTACGACAGGGAGAGTGTGACTTGGAAGCAAACATTAACAGAAAGGTATTGTTCAACACCATTTCTAGCTGTTGTGGTCCTGATTCCACTTCTCCTGAAAATCCTTTTAGCTGTACAGGATAAGCCATGCTTAATACATATAAATGTTTATTAAAATATAAATATGTAAATATTTGTCCTGCCCTCTTTTGAAGTACTATACAATAGCAATGAACAGAGCTTTAATGAATCGATACCATGTATGTTTTAATACACCTCTAATATGTCTCCTGTGGCCATTTTAGAGTGTGGCATGTGTGCATTATAATAAAGCATTTCCAAATAGTCTTGGAATACTTGCAAAAATGTCCAAAAGACGATTTAAGGGCTTTATCAAGAAACAGTAAAATCAAAATTTAAATGTTCTGATTCAGACAGAAAATGCAATTTTAAACAAATTTCAAATATATGGCCAGATTATGAGTGGAGCATAAATGTTTGCGCGTGAGCGATAAGGTGTTTATCGCGGGTGTTTGCGCTCGTCGGGCTTATCGCTCATATTACGAGTTGAAAGTAAATTAGATCGCTTCATCGCACTCACAATTTACGCTAGAATGATTTCCGTGACTTCAGAGCTCTGGTTAACTGTCTCATGAAACTAAAAAGTTGCACAAAACATAAAAAATACATTACAAAGTATAGTTACACCCATTATAACACTATCTAATAAAAACATTTTTACAAAAAAATATTGCACACAAAAGTTATAAAGGCTCAAAGATATGAGGTATGCAAAGGACAGGCAAAGGGCTTTAACACTGAGATACATACATATACATGTGTAAAGATCTATATATGTACATATAAATGCCTATATATGTGTACAGATGTATTAATGTATTTATATGTGTATATATGTATTTACAGACATTTATAAATATATACACTCATAAATACATATGTATACATATATATATGAAAAAAGAGAAAGAGAACATCGCTTCTGAGATAGAACAAAAACTAGAATAACTTCCATGCCTGTTCATTTAAATTGCAACTCAGGGTGCGCGTTCTTCTTGCACACTATGCCCCTTCACAGAGAAAAAATATCCTGTAACAAATCAGTCTGATCCTGCCCAATGACAGTCCAGCGCCGAAATACCAGGCAATTCTTCTCTGAACAAGGGAAGCAACAACCCCAGATGATTGTATATATATATAGATGTGTGTGTGTGCATTGGATCCCTTTGTAGTTAAGTAGACACAAACATGTAAAAGCATATTTATGCAATATTCATATTTATTAAAGATTTTAACTATGTATTTCCTGTTATTATTTCCCATTCCACTGTTTTGCACATAGCAGAATATGTTCTAAATATTTCTAAATAGATATTCCTATATAGATCTGTATATATCTAGATATAATCATATATAGAGCCGTCGTTAGCACTCAAGGGGTTAAATGAAAAGTGACATTTTTGATCTTATTGATCTTTAATATAATAAAGCAACAAATGTGTTTTTACAGTTTTTACTAAGCAGCATCGTTTCAATATGTTTGTGGCTTGCTTTACAAATAGCATATCATTTTAATGTTCTTCCATCCTCTATGTAGAGCAAAATACCTCCCAAGATGTGGAGTCACACATGAAACCAAATAAAATGGTAATTACTCCTGCAAGAACAGAAACCATTTCATGAAGGAATTGTAACATGCAGATTCTCTCAAATCAGCCTTCAATTGGAAGAAAAAAATCCTTATTCTTGTAGTAACATTATGGGCTAGTTAGTGCATAGATCTCCCCCTTGGTGTTAAAGTCATTGGGCTTTCTCACCTTCAACAGTATAGACCTTTACCATCATGAAGATTTAAAGAGACATGAAGCACAAATCTTTTCTTTCATGGTTCAGAGAGAGTTTACAATTTTAAAAATCTTATTTATCAAATGTACTTTGTTCTCCTTTGATGAGAAGCAGGTAAGTAGGCTCAGGGGCATGCACATGCCTGGTGGACTATCAGGCAGCCATTTTGAAGAATGCTGCACTGCTGCCATCTAGTGCTCAAAAAAGTGTTGCCATACAGTGCTCTAGACACGCGAACGCTACCAACCTTGGTATGCTCTTCAACAAAGAATGCCATGAGACCAAAATAAATTGGATAATAGAAGTAATGTATGCTCTATCATGAACATAAATTGTTTCATGTCCCTACATCTTAGAAATTAGCATATGAGCCTACCTAGCTTTCAACAAAGAATACCAAGAGAAAAAAGCTAATTTGATGATAAAAGTAAATTGGAAAGTTGTTTTAAATGGCATACACTATCAGAATCATGAAAGTTTAATTTTTACTAGAGTGTCCCTTTAACTGTCACTTTGCATTGACAGGAATTGCCTTTAAGCCAATAGTCATTACCATGAAGTGCCTATCAGCCAATAAGCATTGACAGGAGTAACAATCAGTAAATGAGCATTGGCTGGCAGTACCTATCTCCCAGTGAGAAAAAGTGGGAAGTACACAAATGATACAACTGTATTATTTGCAATTTAAATTCAGAACACTTAGGGCTAGATTACAAGTGGAGTGCTAAATTATTGTGCTCCAGCAAATGGGCAAATTTGCCTTTTTGCAGGAGTTTAATAATTAACCAGCCATTACAAATGGCTGGTTATTACTACCGCAAGCAAACGGTAGCAATTAGCGCTCCGAAAGCTAATCAGAAATTAGATCTCTGGTTAATTTTCTAAAAGTGACCCAAAATGCCCTTAAAATAGAGGGCATTAGAGGTTTTTTTTTTAAAAAAAAAATAATAATAAAAAAACTACTGCACTAGGCAGTTTTTGGGGTCTTAAGTTGGTGGGAGAGGGGTGATAGAAAAAAAACGTCACTGAAAAGTGCCTTTACATTGCAGTCTATGGGAACTGTGTGTTCTCATATATTGTTATGTAAATATATATGTAAATGATTATATACATATATATTTATAGGTTAATATGTGTATATACATACAGGGAGTGCAGAATTATTAGGCAAATGAGTATTTTGACCACATCATCCTCTTTATGCATGTTGTCTTACTCCAAGCTGTATAGGCTTGAAAGCCTACTACCAATTAAGCACATTAGGTGATGTGCATCTCTGTAATGAGAAGGGGTGTGGTCTAATGACATCAACACCCTATATCAGGTGTGCATAATTATTAGGCAACTTCCTTTCCTTGGGCAAAATGGGTCAAAAGAAGGACTTGACAGGCTCAGAAAAGTAAAAAATAGTGAGATATCTTGCAGAGGGATGCAGCACTCTTAAAATTGCAAAGCTTCTGAAGCGTGATCATTGAACAATCAAGCGTTTCAATCAAAATAGTCAACAGAGTCGCAAGAAGCGTGTGGAAAAACCAAGACGCAAAATAACTGCCCATGAACTGAGAAAAGTCAAGCGTGCAGCTGCCAAGATGCCACTTGCCACCAGTTTGGCCATATTTCAGAGCTGCAACATCACTGGAGTGCCCAAAAGCACAAGGAGAGTGAGTCTTGATGGGCCAGATGGATGGGCCATAGCTGGATTGGTAAAGGGCAGAGAGCTCCAGTCCGACTCAGACACCAGCAAGGTGGAGGTAGAGTACTGGTTTGGGCTGGTATCATCAAAGATGAGCTTGTGGGGCCTTTTCGGGTTGAGGATGGAGTCAAGCTCAACTCCCAGTCCTACTGCCAGTTTCTGGAAGACACCTTCTTCAAGCAGTGGTACAGGAAAAAGTCTGCATCCTTCAAGAAAAACATTTCATGCAGGACAATGCTCCATCACACGCGTCCAAGTACTCCACAGCGTGGCTGGCAAGAAATGGTCTAAAAGAAGAAAATCTAATGACATGGCCTCCTTGTTCACCTGATCTGAACCCCATTGAGAACCTGTAGTCCATCATCAAATGTGAGATTTACAAGGAGGGAAAACAGTACACCTCTCTGAACAGTGTCTGGGAGGCTGTGGTTGCTGCTGCACGCAATGTTGATGGTGAACAGATCAAAACACTGACAGAATCCATGGATGGCAGGCTTTTGAGTGTCCTTGCAAAGAAAGGTGGCTATATTGGTCACTGATTTGTTTTTGTTTTGTTTTTGAATATCAGAAATGTATATTTGTGAATGTTGAGATGTTATATTGGTTTCACTGGTAAAAATAAATAATTGAAATGGGTATATATTTGTTTTTTGTTAAGTTGCCTAATAATTATGCACAGTAATAGTCACCTGCACACAGAGATATCCCCCTAAAATAGCTATAACTAAAAACAAACTAAAAACTACTTCCAAAACTATTCAGCTTTGATATTAATGAGTTTTTTGGGTTCATTGAGAATATGGTTGTTCTTTAATAATAAAATTAATCCTCAAAAATACAACTTGCCTAATAATTCTGCACTCCCGGTATATATTTATGTGTTAATATGTGTATATAAATATAAATATATATAAATTCTGCCCATCACTGCGCTACTTACCTCCTTCTTGTGAAGGCAATGCTTCCTAGCAATGCAAATGCAAGCTCATGCTCGCATTGTGATTCATTTGTAATACCAAATTAGCGCTCCAATTGTAATCTGTCCCTTATACTTTACTATTTCATGAAACAAGTTTCATATAGATGACAGACGATTGTGCAGTGCATTGTCCCTGGAAGTTCTAATTCTACATATTTGTAGGATGGTAGAATGGACTCTTAGGGCTCCATTTATTAAGCAGCGGATGCTGCTTCGGAGCCCCATCATTTCAGGTTAGCCTGAAAAGAAAGTTAAAGGGACATTATACACTAGATTTTTCTTTACATACATGTTTTGTAGATTATCTATTTATATAGCCCATAAAGCTTTTTTTTTTTTTTTTTTTAAATGGATAGTTTGGCTTATTTTTAAATAACATTGCTCTGATTTTCAGACTCCTAACCAAGCCCCAAAGTTTTAGGAGAATACCGACATATACCTAGAGAAAAAGAAATTAGAGTAGACTGTATGATTGGTAGGGAATTGGCTCACCTAGAAAACGTTATCCAAAGTTTTAAAAGTAAATATTAGTGTAATGTGGCGCAATAAGAATTGCTATTCCCAATGATATTGTATTTAATTGTATAAATATAAAAATAAATGGCGGGTCATAAGGTACACTTCTAATTATATATTCCTCTTGAATAATATGAGCGCTAGACAAATATTAGTTTTAAAATAACAGATAGTTTATTGGTATTTCTTATTGAAAATACAAGACCGTTTAAAACTAGACACCGGTGCCTACTAATTGTGCAGATTTTAAAAAATACAAATGTATCTATACGTTTATACAATCATATAAAATGTATATACATACTATATTAAAATATATCTTTAAAATTGGTATACAGAGTAACTCTCGAGATTTTTTACACTTTGCAATAATCTCCGTTATACAGGGAAGAACCACCAAGAACCTAACACAAATACAGTGAATCACTGACCGCAAGAAATAACCGCTAAAGAAATATTCTCAGGAAAAGAGGGTACATCAACAGAAAGAGAACGGTCATTGAACGAAAGAGGAAATATTTAAAATCACAAAACTAAGAAAAGGTAACTGCACGATAACAACAGCCAAAGCGCAGATATCTACAATAATCAACTTAGGACTACTTGCACACAAATCCCTTTACACCTTGGATCCACCAACTTAGTGTAATCAATCGGCTACGCTATAAGGTAACAATTTGGATATAATATCTGGCCCTTTGCGGCACTTACCCAGTGAACATACAGCACAAGAAACATATAAGAGACTCAGATACACTTATCCCTGTATAACGGAGATTATTGCAAAGTATAAAAAATCTCGAGAGTTACTCTGTATACCAATTTTAAAGATATATTTTAATATAGTATGTATATACATTTTATATGATTGTATAAATGTATAGATACATTTGTATTTTTTAAAATCTGAACAATTAGTAGGCACCGGTGTCTAGTTTTAAACGGTCTTGTATTTTCAATAAGAAATACCAATAAACTATCTGTTATTTTAAAACTAATATTTGTCTAGCGCTCATATTATTCAAGAGGAATATATAATTAGAAGTGTACCTTATGACCCGCCTTTTATTTTTATATTTATACAATTAAATACAATATCATTGGGAATAGCAATTCTTATTGCGCTACCTTACACTAATATTTACCGACGTATACCTACTCCAGCTTGTTTCTGTTTGTGTAAAGGGTCTTTTCATATGCAAAGGAAGGGGGAGGGGGGATGGTCTGCTATTTACCACTTGCAGTGGGTGTTCCAGTAACCTTTTAAACAGAACTAAACTGGAAGCTTCTAAGTACTTTTTAAATGGTTTTATACTGGATTTTTATATCAGTATCTGTGCATCTTATTCTTTATAGTAGTGTCTATTACATGAAGTTATATGAAAATTGGTGTATACTGTCCCTTTAAGAAGCAGCAGTCATAAGACCGCTGCTCCTTAGCTTGTTCTCCACCTTTTTCGGTGACGTATTGAAATTATCCCGATCCGATCGGGATAATGGAGAGCCCCTGCTAGCGGCCGATTGGCCGCCAGTGAGCAGGGCGTGGCATTGCACAAGCATTTCACTAGAAATGCTTGTGCAATGTTAAATACCGACAGCGTATGCTGCCGGCATTAAGCAAGGTCGAGCAGACATGATTTGCTGCAGTGAATCATGTCCGCTCGACTATTAATAAATCTACCCCTTACTCTGCTCTGGTGTAAAGAGTTTGGTTCATAAATAAAGAGAGAAACATAGCCCCTCTCAGTACAGTAGGCGCTAAAACCGAAAAATACTTTTAGATTTGTGTTATTTTTTTTATTTATTTTTGAGTGTGACATTGTCACAGGGGAATCTGTTAACTCAAAGGTTAGTAAGGACTCCCAAGGAACAATATCCCCTTGATTTGGTATGCAGAGATATGTGATGGGTTGTTACTGTGCATAGTCTTCGCTTGATTGCTCACCTGCACTGCTCATTTGTACCTTACAGTTCACCTGCAAACTAGTTTAGGCTCAGGTAGACTTTTGTGATTATTTTACACCTTAAACAAAGTCAGTAGACATTTAACCCTTTAGCCTGTTTATCCTGTTTGATAAATAAAACTGTTTCAGCTTATTAAATATATAAATATGTATATACATGTTTACATGTGTATATACTGTCTGTCTGTATATACATATTTACACATATAAACACATAAACATGTGTATACATATATACACACATATACATATTTAGATATATATGCCATATACCTTTTAACATTTAAAATAAATTTGTATTAATATTTTTATCAGAAGGTGTATATATGTGTGTAATAGTTTATTTTAATGCGTTTGTGATGCATTTTGTGCAACTTACACATTACGCTAGGTTTAGGTGAGACAATAAGTTGAGCGCAAATATTGTTTACTTTAAACTTGTAATATGCACGCTCGTTATTCTAGTAACATCTGTCTACTTTAAACTCATATGCCTTAAACTCTGCACTGCAATAAAAAGCTGTGTTCCGATGTACCCCATTATTATCATCTTACCATAACCTCATTAACCCTACCGACTTGTATTAACTCTTTGTACCCTAACTGCATTAACCCTATATCTACAAACCTCACCACCACAATAAAATTCTCCTTACTGCATCAATCCCTTCCTACCCCCACTAAAATTTACCACAATGTACCACACCCCCACACACAATTCAAATACCCTAGCAGTAGTATCTTTATGTGTCACTCCCACCTAGCACCCATAATGGGCTCCCACAGAACACCATCATTGATAAAACCATTTTTTAATGTTTCACTTGCTTATGAGCGGTCATCATAGTACTGCAGGTAAGAAACCTAATCCCCCCCAAAATCATTTGAAAATATATAACTGGTATCTTTTATGAAAAATAAAAATATAAATGTGTGTTTGTAAGTTGTAAGATAAATGTTAATTTCTATTTAGCATCTGATAAAAAAAAAAATGAAATAGAAATCTGTGGATTTTGATAATCTGGACTATAGCACTTTTTTAATTTTTTTTTTTATCCAATTATTATTCCTTAAATTAGTCACTGATGCTTTATAGCCTGCTGTTCATTGTTGTCGAACGGAAATATTCTTTGCCAGAAAAAGATGTTAACAATGAGTTCAAAAAATTGAAACTAGTTCAATGAAAGTTCTGCAACCAAAACTAATGCTTTTGATGCAGTCACTGATTTATGGGTCCATAGGATGAGAACATTCTTCCTGTATATTATTTTCTTTGATTTTTATCTACTAACCATGATAATGAAATTACATTGAACAGTTTCTTGCAACATCAATAATTCAGTTAACATCAAACACCATAATCAATAATACAGAGCAGAAAACAAAATGCAATGATTCCGCGGCTAATGTTTTCTAAACCACAATCAAATACACATTCTAGCAATCTTTTATATTTATAAAACATTTAAGACTAGATTAAAAGTGGAGCTGTATTTTAACGCTCCTGCTCAAGTGTAAACACCTCTAGAAGTAATCTTTTTGTACCCCGGGGTTAGTGTACAAATTACAAGTTGAAAGTAAAACTTTTGTGTGCGAACAAAACCCAGCACGTGTTAACTTTAGTTCCTAGGATATCGTAAACACGTAAAAATAATCTGGTTCCTCCCACATATTGACCAGTAAGGAAATGAATCAGGATGTCAGGTATTCTGCCATAAAAAGGCTTTTATTGATTGTTGATAAAAATTCAAGACATGAGAAAAAAAAAGTGTTTCGTTGGTTCGTACTTTATCAATGACCCACGCGACCACGCTAACTTTTTCCCCCTATAGACTTTAATGAAGAATATTAAATATAAAATATTAAAAAAATATTAATAGTATTTATTAATAATTATTATAGATACTGTAATATATATATATATATATATATATATATATATATATACAGTATATTCTATGGATTACTGAGGATTTTTAATTACATCTATAATATTTATTTACATGAATTATTAATATTTTTAAGATTTTACATTTAATAAATATATATCGCACCTTAAGATAAGTGTAATGTTAGTGTGCCACTAGTTTTTTGCCTTAAAGGGATGCTAAACCCAAATTCTTTCTTTCATGATTCAGATAGAGCATGCAATTTTAAGCAATTTTCTAATTTACTCCTATTATCGTTTTTTTTGTTCTCTTGCTATCTTTATTTGAAAAGCAGGAATGTAAAGCTTAGGAGACGGCCCACTTTAGGTTCAGCACCCTGGATAGCACTTGTTGATTGGTGGCTATGCACTATCTGAATCATTAAAGAAAAAAATTGGGTTTAGTATCCCTTTAAATCGGGAACATTAGGGGGTCGATCCGATATAAAGCGTCGCCCGCAAAAGCCGGCGACGCCAATATTTGCGCGGATTTGGTATCACATATACGGCGTAACCTAGAAGTTACGCGCGTATATTTCTGCCGTCGCCCGCAGTTTTTTGGGCCATAGGCAGGTATACCAAACCCGCGCAGTTTGGTATCCAATATGCAGCGTAAGGACTTACGTGGCGAAAATGGAGAAAACTTACTCCATTTTCACCTCGCCACAAAAAGCAGCCGTAAGAAGCCTTACGCTGACTATTGGAGCCCCGTAACTCCCTAAACTAACTAGAAAATAAACCTAACACCTAACGCATGCGCAATGTCTATCTCCCTGTCAACCGCGATCTGCTAAAATAAACCTAACACCTAACGCATGCGCAATGTCTATCTACCTGTCAACCGCGATCCCCCCCCCCCCGAAATCCCTAATAAAGTTATTACCCCCTAAACCGCCGCTCCCGGACCCCGCCGCCATCTACATAAACTAACCCCCTACTGTGAGCCTCTAAAACCGCCGCCATCTACCTTATCTATCCCCTAATCTGACCCCTTACACCGCCGCCATCTCTATTAAAATGATTAACCCCTAATTTAATCTACCTACCCCGCCGCCAGCTATATTATCTATATTAACCCTAAGTATATTATAGTTAATATAGGTATTACATTATATATATTAACTATATTAACCCTAATTATATTAGGGTTAATATAGTTAATATAGTTACTATAGTATTTATATTAACTATATTAACTCTATCTAACCCTAACTAAATTTATATTAAATTGATCTAATTCATTTATAAACTAAAATATTCCTATTTAAATCTAAATACTTACCTATAAAATAAACCATAAGATAGCTACAATATAATTAATAATTACATTGTAGCTATGTTAGGGTTAATATTTATTTTACAGGTAAATTGTTAATTATTTTAACTAGGTATAATAGATATTAAATAGTTATTAACTATTTAATATCTACCTAGTTAAAATAATTACCCAATTACCTGTAAAATAAATCCTAACCTAAGTTACAAATACACCTACACTATCAATAAATTTAATAAACTACTAACATCTATCTAAAAATACAATTAAATTAACTAAACTAAATTACAAAAAAACCCAAACACTAAATTACAAAAAATAAAAAAAAGATTACAAGATATTTAAGCTAATTACACCTATTCTAAGCCCCCTAATAAAATAATAAACCCCCAAAATAAAAAAAATTCCCTGCCCTATTCTAAATTAAACAAATTTCAAAGCTCTTTACCTTACCAGCCCTTAAAAGGGCCTTTTGTGGGGCATGCCCCAAAGAATTCAGCTCTTTTGCATGCAAGAAATACAATAACCCCCCCCCCCATTACAACCCACCACCCACATACCCCTATTCTAAACCCACCCAAACCCCCCTTAAAAAAGCCTAACACTACCCCCCTGAAGATCTCCCTACCTTGTCTTCACCACACCGGGCCGAACTCCTGATCCGATCCGGGCGATGTCTTCCTCCAAGCGGCAAAGAAGAATTCTTCCTCCGGCGATGTCTTCCTCCAAGCGGCAAAGAAGAATTCTTCCTCCGGCGACGTCTTCCTCCAAGCGGCAGCAAAGTCTTCATTCTTCCGGCGGCATCTTCAATCTTCTTTCTTCGCTCCGCCGCCGCGGAGCATCCATCCCGGCCGACTGCTGAACTTGGAATGATGTACCTTTAAATGACGTCATCCAAGATGGCGTCCGGCGAATTCCGATTGGCTGATAGGATTCTATCAGCCAATCGGAATTAAGTTAAAAAAATCTGATTGGCTGATTGAATCAGCCAATCAGATTCAAGTTCAATCCGATTGGCTGATCCAATCAGCCAATCAGATTGAGCTCGCATTCTATTGGCTGATCGGAACAGCCAATAGAATGCGAGCTCAATCTGATTGGCTGATTGGATCAGCCAATCGGATTGAACTTGAATCTGATTGGCTGATTCAATCAGCCAATCAGATTTTTTTAACTTAATTCCGATTGGCTGATAGAATCCTATCAGCCAATCGGAATTCGCCGGACGCCATCTTGGATGACGTCATTTAAAGGTACATCAATCCAAGTTCAGCAGTCGGCCGGGATGGATGCTCCGCGGCAGCGGAGCGAAGAAAGAAGATTGAAGATGCCGCCGGAAGAATGAAGACTTTGCTGCCGCTTGGAGGAAGACGTCGCCGGAGGAAGAATTCTTCTTTGCCGCTTGGAGGAAGACATCGCCGGAGGAAGAATTCTTCTTTGCCGCTTGGAGGAAGACATCGCCCGGATCGGATCAGGAGTTCGGCCCGGTGTGGTGAAGACAAGGTAGGGAGATCTTCAGGGGGGTAGTGTTAGGCTTTTTTAAGGGGGGTTTGGGTGGGTTTAGAATAGGGGTATGTGGGTGGTGGGTTGTAATGGGGGGGGTATTGTATTTCTTGTATGCAAAAGAGCTGAATTCTTTGGGGCATGCCCCACAAAAGGCCCTTTTAAGGGCTGGTAAGGTAAAGAGCTTTGAAATTTGTTGAATTTAGAATAGGGCAGGGAATTTTTTTTATTTTGGGGGTTTATTATTTTATTAGGGGGCTTAGAATAGGTGTAATTAGCTTAAAAATCTTGTAATCTTTTTTTTATTTTTTGTAATTTAGTGTTTGTTTTTTTTTGTAATTTAGTTTAGTTAATTTAATTGTATTTTTAGATAGATGTTAGTAGTTTATTAAATTTATTGATAGTGTAGGTGTATTTGTAACTTAGGTTAGGATTTATTTTACAGGTAATTGGGTAATTATTTTAACTAGGTAGATATTAAATAGTTAATAACTATTTAATATCTATTATACCTAGTTAAAATAATTAACAATTTACCTGTAAAATAAATATTAACCCTAACATAGCTACAATGTAATTATTAATTATATTGTAGCTATCTTATGGTTTATTTTATAGGTAAGTATTTAGATTTAAATAGGAATATTTTAGTTTATAAATGAATTAGATTAATTTAATATAAATTTAGTTAGGGTTAGATAGAGTTAATATAGTTAATATAAATACTATAGTAACTATATTAACTATATTAACCCTAATATAATTAGGGTTAATATAGTTAATATATATAATGTAATACCTATATTAACTATAATATACTTAGGGTTAATATAGATAATATAGCTGGCGGCAGGGTAGGTAGATTAAATTAGGGGTTAATCATTTTAATAGAGATGGCGGCGGTGTTAAGGGCTCACTTTAGGGGGTTATAGATATAATATAGCTGGCGGCGGGGTACGGGAGCGGCGGTTTAGGGGTTAATAACTTTATTAGGTTGCGGCGGGGTAAAGGAGCGGCGGTTTAGGGGTTAATAGCTTTTTTATTGTTAGGCTAGTGAGGGGGGATAGCGGATAGAGGGTTAGACAGTGCGGGCTATGTTAGGGAGGCGTGTTAGACAGTGCGGGCTATGTTAGGGAGGCGTGTTAGACAGTGCGGGCTATGTTAGGGAGGCGTGTTAGACAGTGCGGGTGTTTTAGACTTTAGTCAGGTTTTATAGGCGCCGACAGATTCTAACGTGGCGCAAGTCACTGGCGACGCCAGAAATTTGTACTTACGCAGATTTCTGGACATCGCTGGTTTGTGAGACTTACGGCACGTTAGCATCTGACGGCGACCTATATGGGATGGCTCGAGTTGCGAGCTGAAACTGCGGGCGACGCCGGTTCCCTCGCTTGCGCCGCAAACTGCGATCGATATCGGATCGCGCCCTAGGTTTGCTAAAAAATGTTTATTATGGAGAAGATGATATATTTCATTAATATCTCTATACATAGCTCAGTATGTTTGGGAAAATCACTATGAATGGTTGTGTCAGTCCAGTGCACAAATATCCCTTACAGGGAAAAATATCAAAAGAAGAAGGCACTCAAGGGAACTTAAGGGTGTGAAAGCAGATTTATTTATTAACATCCTCATTTTTGATGCTTTGGTCCCTTTGAAAGCTTTCTCAAAACAAACAAACATAAAAATCATTATTGTTATATATCTTGTACTTTTGGAAACACCACAAAGGTAAATAAATATTTGAATCACACAGCCATGTTTTAAATGGTTTGTTGTTTAAAGTTAATAGGATAATTAGTTAAATAACGTAATATAACATGATTACATATTATAAGTAACCTAGATGGGACACCCTATGCCATAAGAATGTGCATAGCTTATAGAAATTATATTTAAAATTATGCACTTACTGTCTACAATATGTTATTAAACTTTATGGGCCGGATTGCGAGTGGAGCGCAAACGTTTGCACGCAAGCGATAAGCAGCTTGCTCACGTGGGGTTTACCGTTGGTATTACAAGTTAAAAGTAAACACGATCTCTTGAGCGCAATCGCGATTTATGCTAGAATGAATACCGCATCTTCAGAAGCTCTGGTTAACTGTTTCGTGAAACAAAAAAAGTGTCATAAAACACATAAAAAATACATTACAAAGTACAGTTACATAATTAACAAATAAGGGCAAACCGGCACTTACAATCTAAAAGAGTGGGAAAAATATCAAATGAAAATATTTCTATGAGATAAGGTGCTAAACCTCCAAAAATAACAATTAAATTACACAAAAGAGATAAATGATGGGGCTTACAGCACTATTCCCTACTGATAAAACATAGTCTGTGGGCTCCATGTACGAAGCAGCGAAAGCTGCTCCGTAGCCTTTGCGGGGCAGGTTCGCATATGCGAGCCTGCTTCCAGTAATGTAAGAAGCAGCGGTCATTAGACAGCTGCTTCCTACACCCTACGCCACCTCTTAGGTGGCGAAGCAAAATCACAGAGAGCACGCTCGCTCTCGGTGATTGACAGCCCCTTCAGTCGCGTGATTGGTCGCGCGATTGAAAGGGCGGGCATTACACACTCCGATGAGTGTGTAATGATACATACGGGCAAGCGGATCAATGGATCCGCTGCCCGTGTGTAGCGGAGGAGGGCGGACAGCTTCGCGAGTTAAGAAGCTGTCCGCCCGCCTCTTAGTACATGGCGCCCTTATTTATAAATTAAAATCATTAACAGAAGGTAATATCACATCTAATCACCCTGCTCACATAGTACCCTCCCACTGGGTAAGGTTACATAGTAATGAAAAAAGCAGAAGGAATAAGAAAATAAACAGAAAAAGTAAAAAAAGAAAGCATCGCACTAATCCCAAAGAGTCCTGGCCGATACACTGGAACCTCGGTATCAGGTGGGATAATGGAGAGGCAAGTTTGAAAAGATAGTGCAGCAAACAAGTTTCAGCCATACACAGCCTTTTTCAATGCTAAAATCGGTTATTTTTTACAGTAATTTTTTTTTAAATTTGTTAGCAGAATTTGAATAGGCATAAGGACGTGTTGTGTATTTTAAAACTATATCTAATGTCTAATGTTTTCATGGCTAAATATTTTACTCCTACTGATTTTCTGAATTCGTTTTCAATGAAAAGTAACAAAGAAATTAGATTTTAGATGATAAATGTCTGAACATAAAAGTGTTTGTAATATTTAGTAAATAATGACTCTTGTGTTGTTGGTTAAAAAAATAACACAAAATCCTTTTTTTTTTTTGCTATCTATATGTTGGCATTTTCCATAATTGGGTTTTTCTGTAATTAAATGTTATTTACTAAAAGTCATTGGACTGCTGGAAAAAAAAAACATGGAACAAGAAAAAAAGGAAAATAATCATTTAAAAAAACACTGATGCTGGTGTTTTAATGCAATTGTTAAAACATACTAAGTGGTGTGAACTGGTTCAGTGACAACACTGCTTTATCTCATGCTTTTAAGGGGGCAAGGGAGGGGAGAAAGCATTTTTTTCCTAAACCTTCACTCCCATGAAATGAAGGATTGCCTAGACTTGGCATTGATTTTCTATATCAACCAAAATGTTATAGGGATTTTCAGGTTGGCACCCAATCAGCTCTTGGCACAACATACACACAGATGGGCTTTGCTGGATGCATTGGTCGGTTTTACAAAACCTGCAATATTTGCAATGTTAGATTCTAGAATTTTGTCATTACAGAAAAAAATGTTGAGATTGTAAAAATGTAATTAAAGATAAGTTACTCCCGACATCTCATAGTTCTATTTATACATCAATATATATTTATTTATATATATATATATATATATATATATATATATATATATATATACATATATATATATATATATATATATATATATATATAAAGCAGCAAAGAGGAAGTCACTCACAGGGTCTTGCAAAAAGATAAAGTATTTTATATATATATATATATATATACATATATATATATATACATATATATATATATATATATATATATAGTAAAGCAGGTATGAATCCCATGGACGGGCTCCGTGTTGCAGCCAGGATCCAAATGAAGCAGGCACACAGGTTTTTTCAAAAACACTCCGGTTTATTGGCAATATTGTTTACCAAACGTTTCGGCTCAAACACGAGCCTTTGTCAATGGTGTACAAAACCACATTTGGTTTTGTATACCATTGACAAAGGCTCGTGTTTGAGCTGAAACGTTTGGTAAACAATATTGCCAATAAACCGGAGTGTTTTTGAAAAAACCTGTGTGCCTGCTTCATTTGGATCCTGGCTGCAACACGGAGCCCGTCCGTGGGATTCATACCTGCTTTACTGTTTGTTTCTCCCTAGTGAGAGCACCAGGTAGCTGACTTATTCGTGAGTGCCATTCACTTCTGCAACTTTATATATATATATATATATATATATATATATATATATATATATATATATATATATATTTATATAAAGCAGCAAAGAGGAAGTCACTCACAGGGTCTTGCAAAAAGATAAAGTATTTATTTTGACATTTCGGGTGTTACCCCTTTCTCAAAAAACAGCACAGTGTGAAACAGTATATTCACCCCCCTTAAATACCCCTGCACAGCAAACAATCAGTGTGGTAAACACCCTGGCACCTGGAAGTAAAACCACGTCACATGACACAAGGTCAAGCCCCGTTGGCATAGCAACCAGAAGCTCAGTAGTGTAAACCAAGTGAAAGTTAAAAACATAGTGAAAGTTAAAAACACAAGCAAAACAGATTGTTAGGAGCAATATACAAATACAAACTCTCTACAGGTAGCTTCTTCATCCATCCGTATTCCACCAGAAAGGTTAAGATCAGACACAGGGTAACCTGTACCACAACATTCATTGTATACCTCCTGCATTGTGTGTGCGGATGTTTTATGTAGGAAATACGGTGGTTGACTTAAGGACCAGAATGGCCAACCACCGGTCCACGATTCGTGCAGCATTGGATAAAGGCATATCTAATCAGCCGGTGGCATGGCATTTTGTGGAAGCAGGACACAAGGTAACCGACCTTAAATACATCATTATCGACCACATCCCCCCACCAAGCAGGGGGGGGGGGTGACAGGGCTAAAATTCTCTTACAAAGAGAGTCAAGATGGATTTTCAATCTTGGGACAATGACCCCCCGGGGGCTCAATGTCCACCTTGACTGGCACTGCTGTGTATAGGGACAAGACTCTCTAATGAACCCCCTCTCTATTTTCAAGACTGTTCCTGCCTTTGTTTCTTTCGGACATTATCTAATCAAGTAAGGTACACCATATAAGGGACTGCCTCTAACTATGTGTTTACGTTCTCTTGGGTATTTTCTTAAGTTATGTTTTTTGAAGTGTACTTTGTTCTTTGAAGTGTACTTTGTTTAAGTTGTCCTATTTTTTGCTTTGCTAAGTTGTCTGATATCTTCCATTGGGTATCTGCATTGGTTATGTGCCGTGGCATGGAGTGTGTGATAACGACTATCACTGCAGGTTCGACCAGGCTTGTGTGTTTTGCCCCTATGCCTCGCTACTTCTACCTGCATGAAATTACAGGGGGGACTTAAGAAGACCGCTATTGATAGTTTTATACCTGGGCTCCGCAAATTGTCCAGTAGTTCATTACCTGTACTTTATGATATGATATGGTTGAGGCTGTATATGGCTACGTGTATTTATGCTGTGTGATTACGGTCACCCTGGTGATTAACGCTATCTGCATGATAATATACTACTGCTTGTTTGTTTGTTAACATTTTTTGTTTAAACCCATGTTTGTATTTGCATATTGCTCCTAACAATCTGTTTTGCTTGTGTTTTTAACTTTCACTATGTTTGTAACTTTCACTTGGTTTACACTACTGAGCTTCTGGTTGCTATGCCAACGGGGCTTGGCCTTGTGTCATGTGACATGGTTTTACTTCCGGGTGCCAGGGTGTTTACCACCCTGATTGTTTGCTGTGCATGGGGTATTTAAGGGGGGTGAGTATACTGTTTCACACTGTGCTGTTTTTTGAGAAAGGGGTAACACCCGAAACGTCAAAATAAATACTTTATCTTTTTGCAAGACCCTGTGAGTGACTTCCTCTTTGCTGCTTTATCTATACTCTTGAAGTGCACCCGGGGCAAGGAGAGCTCAACGGAGCTATTTGAAGTTGGAGTGCTACTACACCTTCTACATGTATATATATATATATATATATATATATATATATATATATATATATATATATATATATATAATTTGATTTTTTTTGCACAATTATATATACATATTATATAATTATATATATATATATATATATATATATATATATATATATAAATCCAGCAAGAAGCGCACTCCAAAGGTCTTGTTTGGCGAAATGTCACTTTAATGTGAACGTTTTCGAGTCTAAAAGACTCGTCCTCAGACAGACAGTGTACAGTTGCACTTACCACCACCTAAGCTTTAACCGTGTCTGAGCAAGCCGTCACGTTCTTCCCAGTAGACATGCGTGAGTCTGCACTTAGCACCCAATAAGTGAATATAATAATACTGAAATGAATAGCAATAGAAATAACAAAAATGTGGCAAATGCAGACAGTGGAACAGCATAATGGAATGACAAACCACTAGATACGAATGAGCGAGCCGGTGTCAATCTGCGAGATCAGACGATACACATCCGGTATCAGTGCGGTTACCTAGGTAACTAACAACAACATAACCCGAAAAAGAAGTGGGTAATTTTGATCACCCAGGCGGACATCGGACTGGCTCAACACTAAAGAAACAGATAACGATATAGAAACAGATGACAATAAAGGCAAAACCGATCAATTGTGTGTAGTGAGGAAATCCGTGATCGCGCCGTAAGCTCAACAACAAAAGGTTACTATGGTAAGAACACAGCTCCCCCGTACATGTAGGATAGCTGATATGAGCTAGAACGGCAAGAACATATGGTGAACCTCAAACACATAATGGAATGCAGTACTGGTAAAAAGGCATGCCTAAGCAAATATTCTAACCAACCTGTTTAGTCATGGGCCCTATAAGCATGCCATAGGCTGTCAACAAATGGTTACCATGGTAATGATCGTCTGGACTAATCCCATCTTAGAAGGTTAATAAGAGCCAGAACAGCCCGCTCAGTGGGCACAAAAACAGCTAAAAGATGTATCATCCATAATAGAATTTAGCAAATAAAGGGGATAATGGCTGGGTGCAAAAAAGGCAGGATACAAAAAAACATTCAATAGGGTGCATAAACATATCAAAGATTATCCAAAATTAGATATAGGGTGTATATAAGCCTATAAAAACATAAGTCCAGAGGTCTAATGGACAATGGCTCATATAAATTTCCTTATAGGAAAACCTGCCAATCTAAATGGGTATTCAGACCCTTTGGCATAATGGTTTCAAGTTGGAAAGTCCATTTTGCCTCCCTCTGGAGCAATATTCTATAACAATCACCCCCTCTATTCATAGGGGGAATGTGATCAATAATAGTGTACTTCAGATAAGTGACTTTATGTTGGCATTCCAGGAAATGTCTGGCCACCGGTTGTTCCAAAGAACCTTTCTTAAGAGCTGTACGGATGGCTGAACGGTGATTCACCATCCTCATCTGTAGATCATCTGAGGTCTTGCCCACATAGTAAAGACCACAAATACAGTGTAATAAATACATAATGTAGGTCATAGTACATGTCAGGCCATACCTATGCTTATAGACTTTACATCTATGAGGGTGAGTGAAGGATGGTCCCGTAATGAGCCCTCCACAGGTTATGCATCCTAGGCATCGAAAGACACCCGGTTTCTTAGTATCCAACCAAGTAGACCATTTATAACATTGGATCAGGTCCGTTTTGATCAGAAAGTCTCTTAGAGATCTTGCCCTTCGGTAACCAATCCGTGGGGGTGTCATCTGGGTAAGTGGAAGGGTCTTATCCATTTTAATGATGTCCCAGTGTTTGTTTATAACATCCAGGAGGGTTTTCTTGTCACTAGTATATGTCGTGACAAACGTCATTCGTTTCTCTTCAAAGTTTTTTCTCCGTCCTTGTTCTTCAAGGAGTTTAGAGCTCTGAGTTTCCAGCAGTTTTTTGGGGTAGTCCCATGTGCAAAACCTTTGGATCATCTCCCCAAATTGTACTTCTCTATTAGTCTCCTCTGTTTTGTTCCTCACTACTCTCAATAATTGAGATTTCGGCAGTGCTTTTTTCAACGCCGGGGGATGACAGCTGGTAAAATGTAGTAGTGACTTCCTATTGGTATTTTTGCTGAACAGAGTGGAATGTTGTTTACCTTGATATTTATATAGATGAACATCTAAGAAGTCTATTTGTTTCCTGTCATATTGCATCTTAAATTTTAATGCAGGATTCACAAGGTTGAGGTTATGGAGCCATCTTTCCAAGTCCTCTGAGGAACCTGTCCATAACAGGAACAAATCGTCTATATACCTTTTGAAAAAGGTGATTTCATCCACTTTCAATAATCCAGTTTTGAACTCTTCAAAGCAGGACATATATAAATTGGAGTACAATGGGGCCATATTGGACCTCATCGCCGTCTCTGTAAGTTGGAGATAAAACTGCTGCTCGAATCTAAAATAATTTGTGGTTAGACAGATCTCCAGGAGATAGAGGAGGACCTCTGAAGGTGGGCCTATATACGGGAATCTAGAGAGTTGAAAAGCAATTACCTGTAAGCCCTCGGAATGGGGGATCACTGTATACAGGCTTGTTACGTCCAGAGTGACAAGGAGCACACCCTCACCTATTGTTTCCATCTCTGCTAGTAAACCCAGTAGAGTGACTGAATCCCTCAAAAATGAGGGCATATGTTGGACCAGCGGTTGCAGGAATGAATCCACAAAGGTGGCTATGGGCTGTGGCAAAGACCCAATGGCTGAAACTATGGGTCTGCCCGGGGGGTGTTGCAGTTGTTTATGGATTTCCGGTAAGGTATAAAATACCGAAATCCGAGGATGAGTAATTGTCAGAAACGAACATGTATGCTTATCAATAAATCCTTGTTCATGCATCAATAAGATGTAACAGTCAATCAGTTGGATCATGTTGCAGCAGTCTATAGGTCCTGACATCAGAAAGTTGGAACTGTATCTCATCCCTGTAATCGCTATAATTAAGCAAAACAACTACCCCTCCTTTGTCCGCATCATGGATAACAATGGTTCTGTTGTTGGCAAGTATTTTCATTGCATTCCATTCCACTGTGGAAAAGTTGTTGAAGGTATCATTGTCATGTTGTTTGATAGACTTGTTCATATCATCAAGCATAAGCCTGGAAAAAGTTTTAATTCTGGCATTGAAGGACTGGGGGGTATAGGTGGACTTTTTATGAAACTGTTTCTGTTTGGATTCCATGTCATTAAATTTTTATTTAAGACACAACTGACGCTGAAATTTCTTCACATCAATAAGTAAGTCGAAAGGATCAGTCCTGCATGTAGGTATAAAAGTTAAGCCCTTATTTAAAATTTTAATTTCAAGATCACTTAAAGCGTAAGTTGACCACAATGTTTTCTTGTCTCATTTCGGTTGCATGGGGGGTGTTTTTTTTCTTTATACCCTCCTCACCTCGTCCTTGTTCTTTTCCTATGTGATGGCCTGCTCAGACATGGTTAAAGCTTTGGTGGTGGTAAGTGCAACTGTACACTCTCTGTCTGAGGACGAGTCTTTTAGACTCGAAAACGTTCACATTAAAGTGACATTTTGCCAAATAAGACCTTTGGAGTGGGCTTCTTGCTGGATTTATAATTATTTCTTTGCTGCACCCAAGGCTACTACGTGGGAATTCAGGAGTGCACATTGTCTACAATATACACTACATGATTTGCTTGCACCCGATTACTTTATAAGAATTCTGGTTGAAAACAGCACCAAGACCTATACAGCCCTTTTTGCGGTATGACGACGATGGAGGAACAGACACCCACTGTAGGATCAGAGACAAGTGAGACCATCCCTGGAGCAAGTGTCTTTCAATTTACAGAAGCTGATGCCGACCTGATCTGGTTTGACAAGCTTATTACACGACCCACTACAGATAAACCTTCATTTGTTTACACACACCTTTTAAAATTAAAACAAAAGGAGACAGATCTCACCCTACACGGCACCTATCTGTCCGAGTACCATCGGAAAGGGTATATTCTACGTGGTTTCTGTATAAGGAATTTACTGACCATAGGCAGAAATAATCCTGCTTTTTGTGAGCGCTGGTATAGCATAGAAAACAAATGCTCACTAGATCTTGTGCTTCTAGTTATTCAGAAGGTCGCATGTCTATTGGCTCTGATTAAAAAGGAGATATCCATTTATGAGCTGCCCAATCTACTGAGACTACAGGCTGATACCAGCGAGGACTGGTTAAAGAAATTACAGGATAAAATAGACAAATATGAGTCCGATTTAATCGACTTTAAAAATAAAAAATTGGAAGCAGGGAGTGGGGACTATAGGGAAAAACGGGTTTACTTATGGCAACTCTCAGCCCAGGAATGACAGAGGCAACATTACTATCGTAAGAGACGCTCACGGTTCCAAAAACTCTGTAGGAAAAGAACAAGGACGAGGCGAGGGGGGTATAAAGAAACCCCCCCCCATGCCACCGAAATGAGACAAGAAAACATTGTGGTCAACTTGAGCGATTACGTTTTAAGTGATCTTGAAATTAAAATATTAAATAAGGGCTTAACTTTTATACCTACATGCAGGACTGATCCTTTCGACTTTCAGCGTCAGTTGTGTCTTAAAGAAAAATTTAATGACAAGGAATCCGAACAGAAACAGTTTCATAAAAAGTTCACCTATACCCCCCAATCCTTTAATGCCAGCATTAATACTTTTCCCAGGCTTATGCTTGATGATATGAACAAGTCTATCAAACAACATGACAATGATACCTTCAACAACTTTTCCACAGTGGAATGGAATGCAATGAAAATACTTGCCAACAACAGAACCATTAATATACATGAAGCGAGCAAAGGAGAGGCAGTTGTTTTGCTTAATTATAGCGATTACAGGGATGAGATACAGTCCCAACTTTCTGACATCAGGACCTATAGACTGCTGCAACATGATCCAACTGTGTTGTATAAACAACAGGTTGACCGTTACATCTTATTGATGCATGAACAAGGATTTATTGATAAGGATACATGTTCGTTTCTGACAACTACTCATCCTTGGATTCCAGTATTTTATACCTTACCAGAAATCCATAAAGAACTGCAACACCCCCCGGGCAGACCCATAGTTTCAGCCATTGGGTCTTTGCAACAGCCCATAGCCACCTTTGTGGATTCATTCCTGCAACTGCTGTTCCAACATATGCCCTCATTTTTGAGGGATTCAGCGACCCTACTGGGTTTACTAGCAGAGATGGAAACAATAGGTGAGGATGTGCTCCTTGTCACTCTGGACGTAACAAGCCTCTATACGGTGATCCCCCATTCCGAGGGCTTACAGGTAATTGCTTTTCAACTCTCTAGATTCCTGTATATAGGCCCACCTTCGGAGGTCCTCCACTATCACCTGGAGATCTGTCTAACCACTAATTATTTTAGATTCGAACAGCAGTTTTATCTCCAACTTACAGGGACGGCGATGGGGTCCAATGTGGCCCCATTGTACTCCAACTTATATATGTCCTGCTTTGAAGAGTTCGAAACTGGATTATTGAAAGTGGATGAAATCACCTTTTTCAAAAGGTATATAGACGATTTGTTCCTGTTATGGAGAAATTCCTCAGAGGACTTGAAAAGATGGCTCCATAACCTCAACCTTATGAATCCTGCATTAAAATTTAAGATGCAATATGACAGGGAACAAATAGACTTCTTAGATGTTCATCTATATAAATATCAAGGTAAACTACATTCCACTCTGTTCCTCAAAAATACCGATAGGAACTCACTACTACATTTTACTAGCTGTCATCCCCGGCATTGAAAAAAGCACTGCCGAAATCTCAATTATTGAGAGTAGTGAGGAACAACACAGAGTAGACTAATAGAGAAGTACAACTTGGGGAGATGATCCAAAGGTTTTGCACACAGTACTACCCCAAAAAACTGCTGGAAACTCAGAGCTCTAAACTCCTTGAAGAACAAGGAGGGAGAAGAAACTCTGAAGAGAAACGAATGACGTTCATCACGACATATACTAGTGACAAGAAAACCCTCCCGGATGTGATCAACAAACACTGGGACATCATTAAAACGGATAAGACCCTTCCACTTACCCAGATGACACCCCCACGGATTGGTTACCGAAGGGCAAGATCTCTAAGAGACTTTCTGATCAAAATGGACCCGATACAATGTTATAAATGGTCTACTTGGTTGGATACTAAGAAACTGGGTGTCTTTTGATGCCTAGGATGCATAAACCTGCGGAGGGCTCATTACTGGACCATCCTTCACCCACCCTCATAGATGTAAAGTCTATAAGCATAGGTATCGCCTCACATGTACTACGACCTACATTGTGTATTTATTACACTGTATTTGTGGTCTTTACTATGTGGGCAAGACCTCAGATGATCTACAGATGAGGAGGGCAAATCACCGTTTGGCCATCTGTGCAGCTCTTAAGAAAGGTTCTTTGGAACAACCGGTGGCCAGACATTTCCTGGAATGCCAACATAAAGTCACTTATCTGAAGTACACTATTATTGATCACATTCCCCCTATGAATAGAGGGGGTGATCGTTGTAGAATATTGCTCCAGAGGGAGGCAAAATGGACTTTCCAACTTGAAACCATTATGCCAAAGGGTCTGAATACCCATTTAGATTGGCAGGTTTTCCTATAAGGAAATTACTATGAGCCATTGTCCATTAGACCTTTGGACTTATGTTTTTATAGGCTTATATACACCCTATATCTAATTTTGGATACTCTTTGATATGTTTATGCAACCTATTGAATGTTTTTTGTATCCTGCATTTTTTGTACCCAGCCTTTTTTCCCCTTTATTTGCTAAATCCTATTATGGATGATACATCTTTTAGCTGTTTTTGTGCCCACTGAGCGCGCTCTTCTAGCTCTTATTACCCTTCTAAGATGGGATTAGTCCAGACGTTTGTTACCATGGTAACCGTTTGTTTAAAGCCTACGGCACGCTTATAGGGCCCATGACTAAACAGGCTGGTTAAAATATTTGCTTAGGCATGCTCCCTTTTTACCAGTACTGTGTTCCATTATGTGTTTGAGGCTCACCATATGATCTTGCCGTTCTAGCTCATATCAGCTGTCCTACATGTATGGGTGAGCTGTGCTGTTATCATAGTAACCTTTTGTTGTTGAGCTTACTGCACAATCACAGATTTTCTCACTACACACAATTGATCCGTTTTGCCTTTATTGTCATCTGTTTCTTTATTGTTATCTGTTTCTTTAGTGTTGAGCCAGTTCGATGTCTGCCTGGGTGATCAAAACTACCTGCTTCCTTTTCGGGTTATGTTGTTGTTAGTTACCTAGGTAACCGCACTGATACCGGATGTGTATAGTCTGATTACACAGATTGACACCGGCTCGCTCATTAGAATGTTATTTCTATTGCTATTCGTTTCAGTATTATTTTAATCACTTATTGGGTGCTATGTGTAGACTCACGCTGTCACAGATGATGACGCCCATTTGGGGTGTGTCTTTTGGGAAGAACGTGATGGCTTGCTCAGACACGGTTAAAGCTTTGGTGGTGGTAAGTGCAACTCTACACTGTCTGAGGACGAGTCTTTTAGACTCGAAAACGTTCACATTAAAGTGACATTTTGCCAAACAAGTCCTTTGGAGTGCGCTTCTTGCTGGATTTATAATTATTTCTTTGCTGCACCCAAAGTTACTAAGTGGGAATTCAGGAGTGCACATTGTCTACAATATAAATATATATATATATATATATATATATATATATATATATATATATATATATATATATATATATATATATAAAGCAAAGAAAGGCATGCTCTCTCTGGATTTGTGCAAAAAAAGTGCTTTAATAGCACATCAAACAAGTAACTTTTGGGGGATCAATCACCCCTTCATCAGACCAAGTGGGTGATTGATCCTCGAAACGTTACTTGTTTGATGTGCTATTAAAGCACTTTTTTTGCACAAATCCAGAGAGTGCATGCCTTTCTTTGCTTTATGAATACATTTGCCTGCACCCTGGTAGCTGCCCTTTAGGTGAGTGTGCGCTCTATATTTGAATTTTATATATATATATATATATATATATATATTTCAATATACATAGAACATATTCTGCTAAGCGCAGAAACATTGAACTGTGAAATAATTTACTGTGAATTCACCCACGATAAACCCCTTTTCGCTTGAGTGTAACTGTTAGCGCTCCACCTGTAATCTGGCCCATAATGTGTATTTTTTTGTTTTAGGCTTAGGTATAAGATCAAAATTGTTTCTTAAACAACTGAATCCCTACACTAATATGACAACGTCAGTGTAAATTGGGATCAGAAAATAGCTCTATAAATCACCAGTTGGGTAAAAGAAGTGTATATTTAGAAAGAAGACTCATTTCTTACACCTGTGTGTGTGTTTAATGTTGAAAATCTGAAGTAAAATGGTTGAGTGTTTGTTATACTGTTTAACAAAAAATACTTCTTAATGAAAAGAACTAGGAAGCAGTAAGCCTGACCCTACAGCAAAAGCATTTACTCCAGCTGAATCATGAACATCTAATTTTCTGCTTACATTTGAGTTATCAGCAGTGAAAAAAGAACATTTAATGAAATCTAAATAAGCATTCAGCAAAATGTTTCATGGCTACACATTTAATAGTTGACTGGGTAGAGCTGCAGCCACCGTTTCTACAGCTCTAAAGTCTGTAACACAAACATAGGAAGTATGAATTGATTGTGAAGAGGTTCCCTAGGAGATTAAAACTAATTGAGGGTAAAACCTGAGCATTGGCAGTAAGCTGTCTCAAATACTGACCTTTAGGTCATTGGTGTATTGTTCTGAATGTAATGTTGTATGAATTCTTTAACATTTGGGAAACAAGTCAATACTCGTGAGTAAAAATTGTGTAAATTGTTAAAGGGCCATAATAGCAAATCCTTACATGCTATAATCTTTAAGAGCATGGCATTTTAAGACTATGGAGCCTACACTACTGTGTGTTAAACCCTGTAAAAAGTTTAAACACATAGTAGAAATGCTGCTAGGGACCAACAAAGCACTAAGGGGCCAATTTATTAAGGGCCAAATGGCCCTGAATGCACCTATTTCCGCACGAACTCGGAAACAGGAGTTAAGTTGCATTGGCATCTTAACTAGTCTGCAGTGATCAACCCAATCGGATATGATCGGGTTGATTGCTACCCCCTGCTAGCGACCGATTGCCCGCAAATCTGCAGGGGCAGCATTGCACAAGCAGTTCACCAAAACTGCTTGTGCAATGTTAAATACAGACAGTATATGCTGTCGGCATTTAGCAATGTTGGGCGGACATGATCCGCTACAGCGTATCTTGTCTGTCCGACAGTTGGTAAATTGGCCCCATAGGATCACTAGGAGGAGGCAAAACATACACCAACACACAAAAGCTTTAATTTCTTCCCACTTACCATCATCCTCAGTCATTTTCTTTTGCCTCCTTAATGAGGAGCGAAGTGAAAGTGAAGTGCAAGATCCACTCATTGTTTAAAAGTGGTTCCTCTAACCAATCTGAGGCCCAAATCCTCCTCATAATAACCTGTAGTTCAAACTTCTGAGTGGGAGACAAGAAGATTTCAGCCAGACAGTGAAAAGTATTTTGTCAGCGAAGGAATGTCACAGGTCTCCAAGGTGAAATAAGGACTTTACCAATTTTCTGGTCTACAATGAACTGCTCTTTGTGGGCCCTCCTTAGGTGAAACTTGTCCACCAATCCCTTGGGTTGAGATGCTGTTACTAACCTAGATTCATGGCATCGTGCTCGCTTGTGGAAGCAAGATGCTGCAGCTGAGGTAAGCACAGCATACGGAGATGCTAAGAGTAAGTACCTGCACCTTCACATTCCGATGTTCATCATATAGGGGAATACGTTCTAAGTATTTCTAAATATATATTCCTATATATCTTTGTATATATCTATACCTTTATATAATGATATATATATAATTTCAAATGATGGAAGGCACTCACTGGGTCTTAATAAACAAATGCGGAGTACAACAAAACAATTATAGGGATCAAATGGGTAGAGGGCCCTGCCAAGAGTTGCACTGTTATAGTCAGCTCTTAAGAAGGTGATCTACAAACAGCTGGACTCTTAGGGGGCCTATCTATCAAGCTCCGAATGGAGTTTGACGCCCTGAGTTTCTGGTAAGTCTGCAGGCTCGCCAGAAACAGCAGTTATGAAGCAGCGGTCTAAAGACCGCTACTCCATAACCCTGTCCGCCTGCTCTGAGCAGGCAGACAGGAATCGCCACAGTTCAACCCGATCGAGTATGATCGGGTTGATTGACACCTCCCCGCGAGTCTGCAGGGGGTGGCGTTGCCTGCTGGTGCAATGCTGAATACGGAGAGCGTATTGCTCTCCGCATTCAGCGATGTCTGTCGGACCTGATCCGCACTGTCGGGTCAGGTCCGACAGACTTTTCATAAATAGGCCTCTTAGGCTTACATGCTAAGGGGGTTCAGGGGATAGCAATGGAGGAGAGGAACTGGTATAAAGTAAGTTTAGCGTAGGTTGTATGCATCCCTGAACAGTAGAGTCTTTTGGAGCGCTTGAAGCTTTCAAACTAGGGGAGAGTCTTACGGAGCGAGGCAGAGAGTTCCACAAGATGGGAGCCAATCTGGAGAAGTCCTGTAAACGGGAGTATGATGAGGTAACAAGAGAGGAGGAGAGTAGGAGGTCATGAGCAGAGCGAAGGAGACGGGAGGGAGAGTATCTGGAGACAAGGTCTGAGATATAGGTGGGAGCAGTGCAGTTGAGGGCTTTGTATGTCAGAGTGAGAATTTTGTGTTTGATCCTAGAGGCAAGAGGAAGTCAGTGAAGTGATTGGCAGAGAGGTGCAGCAGATGAAGAGCAACGTGTAAGGAAGATGAGTCTGGCATTGGTATTCATTATGGATTGTAAAGGAGCTAGGCAGCAGGTGGGGAGACCAGAGAGGACAGAGTTGCAGTAATCAAGGCAGGAAAGAATGAGAGAGTGGATTAAAATCTTAGTTGTGTCTTGTGTAAGGAAGTGTCTAGTTTTAGAGATGTTTTTAAGGTGGAAGCGGCAGGCTTTAGCCAAGGGCTGAATGTGAGGAGTGAAAGAAAGATCTGAGTCAAATGTGACACCGAGACATAGGGCATGCGAGGTAAGGGTAATTATGGAGTTGTCGACAGTTATAGAGAGATTTTTGAAGACGGGGGGAAATGAGGAGCTCCATTTTGGAGAGATTTAGCTTGAGGTAGTGAGAGGACATCCAGGAAGAGATGTGAGAAAGACAGTTAGTGACATGAGTTAGCAAGGAAGGAGATAGGTCTGGTGCAGAGAAGTAGATTTGGGTGTTGTCGGCATACAAATGATATTGGAAACCGTGGGACTTTATTAGGGAACCTAGTGATGACGTGTAGATTAAGAAGAGAAGGGGACTGAGGACAGAGCCTTGCGGTACTCTGACAGAAAGTAGTGATGGGGCAGAGGAGACCCCAGAGAAGGTTACACTAAAGGTACGGTTTGAAAGGTAGGAATAGAGCCACGAGAGGGCTGTATCACAGATGCCAAAGGATTGGAAGGTTTGGAGCAAAAGAGGGTGGTCAACAGTGTCAAGTGGCCTTTTGATTTTGCTGTAAGTAGGTCATTGGTAACCTTAACATTTGCTGTCTCTGTGGAGTGATGGGGATGAAATCCAGATTGCAGTGGGTCAAGAAGAGAGTTTAACGTAAGGAAATGGGATAGGTGTGCATATACTAGTTTTTTTAGAAGCTTTGAGGCAAGAGGGAGGAGGGAAATAGGGCGGTAGTTAAATGGGAAGGTAGGATCAAGGGAAGATTTTTTGAGGATAGGTGTGACCAGTGCATGTTTCAGCGATGAGGGAAATATACCGGTGCTGAGGGAGAGGTTGAAAATGTGTGTTAGTATAGGGGTAAGGGTAGCAGAGAGGGAGGGGAATAGATCTTAGGGGATAGGGTCAAGGGGACAGGTAGTGAGGTGAGAGTGCAGTATAAATGCCAAAACTTCTTCCTCAGTAACAGGGGAGAATGAGCTAAGTTTAAGGTTATGTGGGTTGTGGTTGATTGAGAGCATTTGAGGGGGTGAGAGAATGGAATTATGTTGAGAGCTGATTTCATTTCTGATGGAGTCGATTTTGTTATTGAAGTGGCTGGCAAAGTCTTGAGCTGACAGAGAAGTTGTATTAGGAGGTGGGGGAGGGGGGAGGAGAGTATTGAAAGTTGAGAACAGACATTTTAGGTTTGAAGAAAGATTAGAGATAAGAGTAGAGAAGTAGTGTTGCTTATGGAGATTAAGGGCAGAATAGTAGGAGTTCAAGATGAATTTGTAATGAAGAAAATCATCTGAACTCTGAGATTTTCTCCAGTGCCACTCAACAGTATGGGAACATCTGCGTAGGTACCGTGTCAGAGGAGTATGCCAGGGCTGAGGATGAGTGTGTGATTTTCGAGCTATGGTAAGAGGGGCGAGATTGTCAAGGACAGATGTAAGGGTGGAATTATAGTGGCGGATAGATTGTTCAGGGCAGGAAAAGAAGGGCAAGGATGAGAGGAGAGGTTAGAGGAAATTAGCAAGCTATTGCTGATCTAATGACATAATGCTTCTGTGAAGTTTGGTGTGAGGAGTAGAAGGTGGGAGAGTTGTAGGGAGGGATGATATGTTGCAAGTAAGGAGATCATGGTCAGAAAGAGGAAAGGGGGAGTTTGTGAAGTTTGAGAGAGTCCATTGATAGCTAAAAATCAGGTCAAGAGAGTGACCATCTTTGTCAGTGGGAGAATCAGTTCATTGTGAAAGACCGAAAGAGGAAGTGAATTGCAGAAGTTGTTTTGCAGAGGAGGCAGTGGGATTGTCAAGAGGGATGTTGAAGTCACCAAGAATGAGGGCAGAGGTGTCTGAGGAAAGGAAATAAGGTAGCCAGGCAGCTAAATGATCTGGAAATCGAGTTGAGGAGCCAGGGGGTCACTATATGACTGCAACACATATAGAGAAAGGAGAGAATAAGCAAATCATGTGGGTTTCCAATGAGGGAAATGTGAGGGAAGAGATGTGATGTATTTGTTGAAAGGTGCAACAAGAGGCAAGACGAGACGAGGTGCAGGGCGGAGAGAGATTGTTTAGGAACAGGTAAAGTTCATGAGTACAAAAGTAAGGTGAGTTTACAAGAGATGGGCCAATGAACAGTGCAGGTAGAGAGGGAGTAATTGAATAATGTAGTTTGTTATAGAGACAAGAGGCAGCAAAAAGGAATATGAATCCATTGAGCATGTTTACAAAAGTGGGAACCAGTTAAACAGATAAGACACAGTATTACAGTAGCAATTACATAAGAAAACAATAAGGTATATAAAACATAATTTTACAAAAATACTTGCCTTGTGTCTTTCCCCTTACCCAATCCTTGTTAAATTCTTGTATAATTCTAATGTTAATGCCTCACTTATAAAATATTCACTTAATTCTTGTATAATTCTATTGTTAATGCCTCTCTTATAAAATGTTCATTTATTTCTTGTATAATTCCATTGTTTATGCCTCACTTATAAAATGTTCACTTAATTCTTGTATAATTCTATTGTTAATGCCTCACTTATAAAATGTTCACTTTGAAAATGTGAACATATGCTATTGTTACAATGTGCACTCCCCAGGCAATGCACCCCTGCGCAATGCACCTCCCAAACTAGTGTGAAATATAGGCAGGCAGGGCAGTCAGCTGAGTCCTCTAAATTTAGTTGATTGCTAATCAAAGACAATTTGAAAGGCCAATTGGAAAGTTAGTTTCTGGTCTGGTCAGGGTGAGATAAGTTAAGTAAACAGACAATAAAATTTGGAGGAGGTTAAAGCTATGGCATAAGACAGCTATACATTTTAGAATAATAGCAAGTATTGATAATGATTGAGCATCACATGGCAATTAGCTAAACATTAGAAGTAAGACATTGGATAACAGTACAACAAATGTAGGACTAAATTAACAACCTAAAATCATTTGCTCTATGTACATACACACATAACAAAAGAGAGTTGCAGGAGAGGAAAAGACACCAGAGTGCAGTGAATAGTGTGCAGATTGACAGGGAATCTATTCACGTACCGAAAGAGAGTTGCAGGAGAGGAAAAGACACCAGAGTGCAGTGAATAGTGTGCCGATTGACAGGGAATCTATTCACGTATCGGAAGAGAGTTGCAGGAGAGGAAAAGACACCAGAGTGCAGTGAATAGTGTGCATATTGACAGGGAATCTATTCACGTACTAAAAGAGAGTTGCAGAAGAGGAAAAGACACCAGAGTGCAGTGAATAGTGTGCAGATTGACAGGGAATCTATTCAGATACCGAAAGAGAGTTGCAGGAGAGGAAAAGACACCATAGTGCAGTGAATAGTGTGCAGATTGACAGGGAATCTATTCCCATACCGAAAGAGAGTTGCAGGAGAGGAAAAGACACCAGAGTGCAGTGAATAGTGTGCATATTGACAGGGAATCTATTCACGTACTAAAAGAGAGTTGCAGAAGAGGAAAAGACACCAGAGTGCAGTGAATAGTGTGCAGATTGACAGGGAATCTATTCAGATACCGAAAGAGAGTTGCAGGAGAGGAAAAGACACCAGAGTGCAGTGAATAGTGTGCAGATTGACAGGGAATCTATTCCCATACCGAAAGAGAGTTGCAGGAGAGGAAAAGACACCAGAGTGCAGTGAATAGTGTGCAGATTGACAGGGAATCTATTCACGTAACGAAAGAGAGTTGCAGGAGAGGAAAAGACACCAGAGTGCAGTGAATAGTGTGCAGATTGACAGGGAATCTATTCACATACCAAAAGAGAGTTGCAGGAGAGGAAAATACACCAGAGTGCAGTGAATAGTGTGCAGATTGACAGGGAATCTATTCACAAATCAAAAGAGAGTTGCAGGAGAGGAAAAGACACCAGAGAGCAGTGAATAGTGTGCAGATTGACAGGGAATCTATTCACGTACCAAAAGAGAGTTGCAGGAGAGGAAAAGACACCAGAGTGCAGTGAATAGTGTGCAGATTGACAGGGAATCTATTCACGCACCTGAAAGTAGAAGAGAGAGAGTTAATGATGTAGTGTGCATTTCTTCAGCAGATGTCATCCATCTTGCAAAAAATGTACCTCTTTTAATTTATAAGGTGAAATTGGACTTATCGGAGAAAAGTTGATACATTGATCTGGTTATTTGGGTAAAATATAAGAAATTGTATATTTAATATTTTAATCAAATAAATTAATTATTGCTACAGTCTTACTGAAGCTGGTACACTTAAAGAGCACAATTGGTATTTAAAGCTTATTTTCATTATCCTGTATAGTTTAAAACTAGTCTTTTGTATACTAAGTAATTAATTTATTTGCTAGGTAAAGATCCTTTGTGTTACATATTTTGAAGGCAGGCCTATTATTGTAAGTAAATGTCTCTGGTGTGCATTAAGTTATTTGCAATTATAAATTTTAGAACTTGCATCAATTGTAGCTAAAAAGAGTTTATTTCAACTCAGATAAATTGGCTGTTAAAGCATCTTGTTATATTGTTTAACCAAGCACTGTTAAAGTTAGTGATCCATACTCTGGTATTTTATTGTGATATTTTAATGCGATTCATTGTGAATAAGGTAAATTGTAAAGGTATATTCTTATGATCTTTGTATAGAATATTGTAACAGTTTAAGTGTGTATCATTTGATTCTTTGGCATCTACTTCTCAAGCCGTCAACCACAAATACACTGGAATTCCGCAGCGTATTTGTGGAGAGCCTGATTCCCCTTAGTTATCAAAGCCTACAGACCGGCAAAAGTTGAATTTTGTGACGTAATATATGATCCGCCGGACTCAGTCCGACACAGATCGATGCTTACGTCATTACAGATGTTCTGAATGCAAATTCGGCACAATCTGACTACTTTTGCTAGTTATCAAATTTCTACCAGGTACGCTCGGCACTAGTCTGGCCCAGCGTACCTTTTTTCAATCCGCCGCCCTAGAGGCGGCGGATGCCATAGGAATCAATGGGAGTCTGAAAGCAGCGAAAGCTTATGTTCGCTGCTGCCCGATATCCCATTGATTCCTATGGTAATGTTTACACCTAACACCCTAACATGTACCCCGAGTCTAAACACCCCTAATCTGACCCCCCTACACCGCCGCCACCTACATTATACTTATTAACCCCTAATCTGCCCCCCTACACCGCCGCCACCTACATTATACTTATTAACCCCTAATCTGCCGGTCTGACACTGACGCCACCTACCTAGACTTATTAACCCCTAATCTGCCGCCCCCAACGTCGCTGCCACTATATTACATTTATTAACCCCTAAACCTAAGTCTAACCCTAATACCCCCTAACTTAAATATAATTTAAATAAATCTAAATAAATATTCCTATCATTAACTAAATTATTCCTATTTAAAACTAAATACTTACCTATAAAATAAACCCTAAGCTAGCTACAATATAACTAATAGTTACATTGTAGCTATCTTAGGTTTTATTTTTATTTTACAGGCAAGTTTGTATTTATTTTAACTAGGTAGAATAGTTATTACGTTTAGATAAGGTTTATGAGCCAGTTCACTGAAAGATCAGATTTAGGCTCTTTCCGTTTTGTTTCATACAAAAATTGCAAATATTTCTAAATTTGAGGCCTTGAGGCCTTTGTTCAGGCTCTGATCAGAACTAAACCAGTTATTCGTCCAGTTTCTCCTCTTTGGAAACTTAATCTGGTTTCGAGAGTTCTTTAAACTCCTCCTTTTGAGACCACGTATGGTGTATATCTTCAGCTTCCATCCTGGAAGGTTCTTTTCCATTTAGCTATTTCTTCAGCTAGAAGGGTCTCTGAGCTTTCAGCTTTGTCATGCAAACCTCCTTTTCTGATTTCTCATCAAGATAAGGCTGATCTATTCTTCACACTAGCTAAACCTTTCTTCCTAAGGTGGTTTTTACAGATACTATCAAATAAGAAATTGGGGTTCCTTCTTTTTGTCCAACTCCTAAATTTATCAGACAGGTAAACATAAATGTAGTAGTTTTGCAATGCATTGATTAATGCAGACATACCCAATGCATATATACTATATATATATATATATATATATATATATTTATTTTTTTCTAGACAACAAAATTGCTTTTAATTATCTGTAATGCATTAGTATAAGCTAAAATGATCTAATTTATAAATATATACCAATGATAAAAGACTGGGGCAAAAAGCTGTGATAGTTGTTAATATTATCTATACAATGCATTATAAAAGTGTCAGATCTTACTTACCCTTCTAAGAAATAAATGGTCTAAACTTGCAATGATTGACTGGTATAGTTTATCCCATAGCCTAATTTTGGTTAATTGCATCTGAAAAAAGACTGTACCCTTCTATACTAGTTTTTATAGTAGAGACAAATTTAAAATATATTTAATAAATGCAATTTATGTGCAAATTATGTATCTAAAAGTCTTTATTTTTATCTTTCACACTCCTCCCACTACCAACGTGCTAAAGACACCTGCAGTTTTACCTAGTTTTCTCTTCAGTTACGTTTTCACACAATTTACAGATTGTGTAGGCACTTCTAAAGTTAAATTCACTTAAAATTAAGTATTTAGCAGCAGACTAGGATTATTTTGTTCATAGAGGAGAGGCTGATCTTGTAAATAACACAATAAGTCCTTGATTGTCCAAGAATTTTCAGTTTAAGAATTCATGAAATGTATTTTAAAATTGAGAGTGAATTTATGTTCCTGCTGCATATATCCGACTAAAAACAGATGCTTTATTATATAATTTTAATACAGTATTGATCTGAACAAGGGATTGTCAGTGGGACTGAATCTAATAAGATTACACAAAAATTTTACTCCTTAATTAATTGAATTTACTTTATTAAATTAAAGGCACATTTTGAACACTGTTATTATTTTATGTCAAATTACAGGTCAGCATCAGCGCTACAACAAACTAAAAGCTGCCAAAAAGGCATTAAAGGAACTGATTTTCATCTCTGATAAAAAATCCCCCCCAAAATAAAAACACCCCCTAATCTAATACTAAACTACCAATAGCCCTTAAAAGGGCTTTGTAGGACATTGCCCTAAGTTAAACAGCTCTTTTACCTAAACAAATTACCAATTAACCCCTAACAGTATAAAACCCCCACCCACCAAACGCCCAAAATAAAAAAAAAAATAACACTAAAAAAAACTAAACAACCTGTTTCCCCTAAATGTTTATGCATGCAGCTCTTTTACTGCCCTTAAAAGGGCAATCAGCTCTTTTCCAGCCCAATAAATCCCTAATCTTAAAAATGAAAAGCCTCACAAAAATTAAAAAAAATCCTAACACTAAGCCCCAAATAGGTACTCACCCTTCCTGAAGTCCGGCGGAGAAGGTCTTCTTCCAGGCGGCTCCATCATCTTCTATCTTCATCCGGACCGTCAAGGACCGCCGCCGTTGAGGACCGCCATTGAGGATCCACGCATCGTAATGCCAGCTCCGCACTTCTGCTCTGCTCCACCTTTGCTCTGGATGAAGATAGAAGATGATGGAGTCGCCTGGAAGAAGACTTTCTCCGCCGGACTTCAGGAACGTTGAGTACCTATTTGGGGTTTGGTGTTAGGATTTTTATTTATTTTTTATTTTTAAGATAAGGGATTTAATGGGCTGGAAAAGAGCTGATTGCCCTTTTAAGGGCAGTAAAGGAGCTGAATGAGTCTGCCTAGGTTTAGCCTGTCAAAAATACCATCAAGTGAACAAAGCAAATTTGATGATAAAAGTAAATTGGAAAGTTGTTAAAAATTGCATGTCCTATCTGAATCATGAAAGTTTATTTTTGACTAGACTGTCCCTTTAAGGGGGGGTTTAGTAATTTTTAAATGTAAAAGAGCTGTTTATCTTAGGTCAATGCCCTACAAAAGGCCCTTTTAAGGGCTATTGGTAGTTTAGTAGTATTGGTAGTTTAGATTTAGCGGGTGTTTTTATTTTGGGGGGCTTTTTTATTTTCATATCGATTAGGTTTAATTTTTTTTATTTTTGATAAATTTGTTTATTTTTTCTGTAATTTTAGAGTTAATATTTAATTATGTTATTCGCGGATTAGGGGTTAATAATTTAATTATTTTGCGATGAGGGGGTTTGCGGTTTAGGTGATTGTTAATACTTTGTGTGGGAGGTTAGGCTATTTTTGTTATACTTCGTGCAGGCAGTTACTTTTTTTAAAATTTCTTGCGGGCGGTTACGCTGCATCCAGGTTGATTCTTTTGGCTGTGCAAAGCTGCATCCAGGTTGATTCTTTTGGCTGCACGCACAGCCAGCATTCTTTTGGCTGCCTCGCTCAGCCAACATTCCTTTGAGGATGCAGGCGCAATCGGTGACGTAGACGGACGCGTTACAAACGCGATTATAGTATATATATATATATATATATATATATAAATAATATCTAGCTATCATCTATCAATATATGCATATGCAAACACACTCTGTTTTATATAAATCAAAAACAATGAAGAAAAATCGGTACTCCCAAAATGCTTTTATGTGAATTGTATTATAGTTTCAATACAATGTATCAATACATTTGTGACCAACACTGGGTCAGTTCACATACTAGATTATGTGAGTTCCTTGCCCACATGCCATTTCACTAGCAAAACTAACAGCCCAGAGTTCTATATTTATATAAACCGCAAGTGCATGGTTGTAGATAGATTGCTCACTGCTTGAAAAGTTCACGTCCTGCAGGTCTATTTATGTACAGAAACAAAACGCACAGGCTTAAAACCTTTTTTTTTTCTTTTTTTTTAGCACATGCACATAATAAAAAACACTTTTGTATAGAACTAGATAATTTTAGTGTTTTTATAACTAAATAATAACAAGATGTATGGCATAATTACATAAAATAGAACTAAATATGTCAGGAGTTATATGACCAATGAAATGGTTTATTGTGCACTCCTGCTATGTATTACTCTTCTGTACTGCATCAAAAAAACAAAGATACATAATTCACACTGTTTTATGATTTTCTACCAAACCGTTCATCCCTTGAACAATATAGCACTTTCTTATCAGTCTATTAACTGCAAATACAGTATATAGTTTATATAGTGGAGTACACTATGTGAGCTTTTCGAGCTCCCATCTAATGCCCTGTAACTCATTATATTTGTGATCACCTGCTTGAAAGTAAATTGACTTCAGGGTCTTTTAAATATATATGTACACATAAATAGACATATGTGTATATATGTATTGACAGATATATATACAGTATATATATATATATATATATATATATATATATATATATATATATATACATACATACATATAAACACATAAATATACAGTCATGGCCAAAAATATTGGCACCTCTGCATCTCTGTCAGAGGTTTATTTCTTTTGTTTGTATTGGTATGACACAAAAAAGTGGAGAAAAAAAAGCCAAATTTGACACATTACATGGAATACTCCAAAAATGGGCTGGGCAAAATTATTGGCACCTTCTCAAAATTATAAGAAACAATTTAATACCAAGTTTGTGATGCTCCTGTAATTTGTAATTAAACTCACCTGTATCAATTAACAGGTGCTGACAATATAGAAATTTAAATTATGCCGGCAACCAGTTAAAATGGGGAAAAACTTACTCAACCTTTTTGTTGTGTGTCTCTGTGTGCCACACTGAGCATGGAGAAGAGAAAGAGCAGCAAATAATTGTCTGAGGATTTGAGAACAAAAATTATGGGAAAGCATGGACAATTTTAAGGTCACAAGTCCATCTCCAGAGATTTTAATGTTCCTGTGTCCACTGTGTGCAACATTGTCAATAAGTTTACAGCCCATGGCACTGTAGCTAATCTCCCTGGACTTGGACGAAAGTGAAAAATTGATCAAAGATTACAACAAAGGATTGTTCAAATGGTAGATAAAGCACCTTGATCAACTTCCAGACAATTTCAAGCTGACCTTCAGGCACAAATGTGTCAGCTTGCACTATAAATCACCATCTGAATGAAAAGGGACACTATGGTAGGAGACCCAGGAGGACCCCACTGCTGACACAGAAACATAAAAAAACAGATTGGAGTTTGCCAATATTTACCTGAGGAAGCCAAAATCCTTTTGGGAGAATGTGCTTTGGACAGACAAAACAAAATGACAGCTTTTTGGTAAAGCCCATCATTCTACTGTTTTCAGAAACAGAAATAATAGTCCCTACAGTCAAACACGGTAGAGGTTCACTGATATTTTGGGGTTGTTTTGTTGCTTCAGGCACTGGATGTCTTGACTCTGTGCATGACATTATGAAATCTGAAGACTACCAAAGAATTCTGTAGTGCAATGTAGGGCCCAGTGTCAGAAAGTTGGTTCTCTATCAAAAGTCATGGGACTTACAGCAGGACAATGACCCAAAGCACACGTCAAAAATCACCCAGAAATATTTTAAGATAAAGTGCTGAAGAGTATTGAACTGGCCAGAAAACAGTCCAGATCTCAATCCCATAGAGCAACCATGGAGAGATCTCAAAACAGCAGTTGGGAAAACGAACCTTCCAATCTGAGGGACCTGGAGCAGTTGGCAAAAGAAGAGTGGTCCACAATTCCAGTAGAGAGGTATAAGAAACTCATTGATGGTTACAGGAAGTGATTGATTTCAGTTATTTTTTCCAAGGGGGGTGCTACCAAATATTAAATTGAGGGTGCCAATAATTTTGTCCAGTACATTTTGCGAGGAATGTGTCAGGTTTGGCTTTATTTTTCTCCACTTTTTTGTGTCATACCAATACAAACAGAAGAAATGAACATGAGGATGCCTAAACAACAACTTTTTGGACAAAGTGGTGCATTATCTGACAGAAATGCAAGGGTGCCAATATTGTTGGCCATTACTGTATATGTACTCATATATAGACATATATATAAGTGCATCAGAGCCCTTTGCAGTTAAGTAGATGAAAGATTTAAAAACATATTCATGCAATATTAATATTTTATAACGATTTTAACTATGTATTTACTGTAAATATTTCAAATTTCCTAATGCAAATATGCTATGTTGCACCATGCGTGTTTTTTTTTCAACATTTTTTTTTTCTCCATTAACTTCTATAGGGAATGCAAAAGTAGGATGGTGTTTGCGCAATCTCGGGTGTTAGTTCTTTTTTCTACTTTTTTTTCTCCATTGATTTCTATGGGGGAATACGTGAACATACTTTAGAAAATTTGTTAGGATTTTTGCGCTATTTGGGTTACCGCTAGCGGATGTTTTTTTACATGCAATAGCAACGCAACCTGACTAGCACAAAAAGCTTAACTCTAGCGGAGTTTTCTCGATTGCAAAAAAACTCTCGCCTTTGTGTTTTTTATTCTTGGCTACCAGAAAGGCTTGAGCGACACTGCAACATTCTTCACTGCTTAATCAGTATAGGATCTTTTTTTACATTTGTCCCTAATTAGCCACAGCATAAGCAATAATATAAACATCCTCTTGAGACTTTTCCAGAGGTATTTCCTTGGACTGCAAACCCTGCTAATGAAAGTAACGCTATTTGCACAACCTCACTAATCACTGGCTGAGTTCAGTTTGACAGCTGCAGCACTTAGGCTTAAGATTGAGAATTTAACTACGTGTTTAGCACATTTTGGCTAGATTACGAATGGCGCGATAACTGTTGCGTGCAAGCAAAAAAGGGGTTTATCGCAGCTTTTTGTGAGGATCAGGAGTAGGGCGGTATTACGAGTTGAAAGTAAGCACGTCCACTTGAGAGCAATTTAATTGAATTTGGGTGGGAATAGCTTGACTTCAGAGCTCTGGTTAACTGTTACGCGAGACAAAAAAGTGGAACACATCAAAAACAAATTTAAAAGTAAAGTTACAGTCATAATAATACTGTCAAATAAAAATTACTAAAACAAAATTGCCTAAAAAAAGTTATAAGGGCTCAAAGATTTAAGGTCTCAGGTGTCAGAAAAAAAAGGTGCAAATGGCTTTTACATAGAGATACCTACATATATGTCTAAATATTTATATGTGTGTGTTTATATATATATACTGCACATATATATATATATATATATATATATATATATATATATATATATAAGTGCATTGAAGCCCTTTGCAGTCACGTAGCTAAAAACATGTTTATGCAATATTCATATTTAATAAAGTGTTTAACTATGTATTTATTGTAAACATTTCATATTTCAATGTTCTTCACATAGGAGACTATGTACTATGTATTTATAAATAGATATTCCTATGTAAATATGTATATATACAGTATATATGTATATATATATACACCTATATATAATCATCTATATATGTGTATGTATAAGTATTTTACCAACAAAATCATATATATATATATATATATATATATATATATCCTATAATATAAAAGGCCAAGTGTGTTTGTCTGAAGCTGTTATGCACAGTAGAGACAGCACGAGGACAAACACACCTGGCCTTAGAGTCCCTACCTGATCTGCGATGCGGGCAGAAGTAGGCGTGGCCGGACATGAGTGGGCCGTGGCCGGGCATGGAGGGGGCGTGGCTGGACATGAAGGGGCGTGGCCGGGTGCGGTCACGCATGCAAGATAGAGGGGAGAGAGATAGAGAGGGGGGAGTGATAGAAATAGGGGGAGAGAACAAAAAAAAATGGGAAAGATCTAAAGATAGGATAAGAGAGGGGAAAGAGCAAGAGAGGGGGGAGAGAGAGCAAAATAAAGGGGGAGAGAGAAAATAAGAGGGGGAAAGAGAGAGAGCAAAAGAGAGGGGAAGAGAGAGAGAACAAAAGAAAAGGGAGAGAGAGAGCAAAAGAAGAGAGTGGGAGAGAGAGGGCGGGAGAGAGCGAGAGAGAGAGGGGGAGAGAGAAGGGGAGAGAGAGAGAGGGGGAGAGAGAGGGGGAGAGAGAGAGGGGGAGAGAGAGGGGGAGAGAGAGGGGGAGAGAGAGAGGGGGAAGAGAGAGGGGAGAGAGAGAGGGGAGAGAGAGGGAAGAGAGAGGGGAGAGAGGGGGGAGAGAGAGAGAGAGAGAGAGAGAGAGAGAGGGGGAGAGAGAGGGGGAGAGATAGAGGGGGGAGAGAGAGGGGGGAGAGAGAGGGGGAGAGAGAGAGGGGGGAGAGAGAGGGGGAGAGAGAGAGACAGAGGGGGGGTGAGAGGGAGAGGGGGAGAGAGAGAGGGGGGAAATAGAGAGGGGGAGAGAGAGAGGGGGAGAGAGAGAGGGGGAGAGAAAGAGGGGGGAGAGAGAGAGGGGAGAGAGAGAGGGGGGGAGATAGAGAGAAGGGGGGAGAGAGAGGGGGGAGAGAGAGAGGGGAGAGAGAGATAGGAGAGAGAGAGAGCAAAAGATAGGGGGAGGGAGAGAGCGCAAGGGGTGGGACCGCTGTACTGCAAACAATGGGCCATGTAAACGGGCTTTAGGTCTAGTATATATATCAATAAATATGTATTTATGAATAAATAGAACATATTCGTCTATGTGAATAACATTGGAATGTGAAATATTAATATTTCAAGTTGGGTTAGAGCACATGAGAGAATGTGATTGGGTTTGCACGTGAGCAAGGATGTTAGGTTTTTTTTCCGCTCCATTGAAGTCTATGAAGAATACATTAACACGGTCACAATAGTCCAAGGCCTAGATTTAGAGTTCGGCGGTAGCCGTCAAAACCAGCGTTAGAGGCTCCTAACGCTGGTTTTGGCCGCCCGCTGGTATTTGGAGTCAGTGATTAAAGGGTCTAACGCTCACTTTGCAGCCGCGACTTTTCCATACCGCAGATCCCCCTACGCCATTTGCGTAGCCTATCTTTTCAATGGGATCTTTCTAACGCCGGTATTTAGAGTCGTTTCTGCAGTGAGCGTTAGAGCTCTAACGACAAGATTCCAGCCGCCTGAAAATAGCAGGAGTTAAGAGCTTTCTGGCTAACGCCGGTTTATAAAGCTCTTAACTACTGTACCCTAAAGTACACTAACACCCATAAACTACCTATGTACCCCTAAACCGAGCTCCCCCCACATCGCCGCCACTCGATTAAAAATTTTAACCCCTAATCTGCCGACCGCCACCTACGTTATACTTATGTACCCCTAATCTGCTGCCCCTAACACCGCCGACCCCTGTATTATATTTATTAACCCCTAATCTGCCGCCCCCGCTATCGCTGACCCCTGCATTACACTTTTAACCCCTAATCTTCCGCTCCGTAAAACCGCCGCAACCTACGTTATCCCTATGTACCCCTAATCTGCTGCCCTAACATCGCCGACCCCTATGTTATATTTATTAACCCCTAATCTGCCCCCCACAACGTCGCCGACACCTACCTACACTTATTAACCCCTAATCTGCCGAGCGGAGCTCACCGCTATTCTAATAAATGTATTAACCCCTAAAGCTAAGTCTAACCCTAACACTAACACCCCCCTAACTTAAATATAATTTACATATAACGAAATAAATTAACTCTTATTAAATAAATTAATCCTATTTAAAGCTAAATACTTACCTGTAAAATAAATCCTAATATAGCTACAATATAAATTATAATTATATTATAGCTATTTTAGGATTAATATTTATTTTACAGGCAACTTGGTATTTATTTTAACTAGGTACAATAGCTATTAAATAGTTAAGAACTATTTAATAGCTACCTAGTTAAAATAATTACAAATTTACCTGTAAAATAAATCCTAACCTAAGATATAATTAAACCTAACACTACCCTATCAATAAAATAATTAAATAAACTACCTACAATTACCTACAATTAACCTAACACTACACTATCAATAAATTCAATAAACACAATTGCTACAAATAAATACAATTAAATAAACTAGCTAAAGTACAAAAAATAAAAAAGAACTAAGTTACAGAAAATAAAAAAATATTTACAAACATAAGAAAAATATTACAACAATTTTAAACTAATTACACCTACTCTAAGCCCCCTAATAAAATAACAAAGCCCCCCAAAATAAAAAATTCCCTACCCTATTCTAAATTAAAAAAGTTACAAGCTCTTTTACCTTACCAGCCCTGAACAGGGCCCTTTGCGGGGCATGCCCCAAGAAGTTCAGCTCTTTTGCCTGTAAAAAAAAACATACAATACCCCCCCCCCCCAACATTACAACCCACCACCCACATACCCCTAATCTAACCAAAAAACCCCTTAAATAAACCTAACACTAATCCCCTGAAGATCTTCCTACCTTGTCTTCACCATCCAGGTATCACCGATCGGTCCTGGCTCCGATATCTTCATCCAACCCAAGCGGGGGCTAGACATCCACTGAAGAAGTCCAGAAGAGGGTCCAAAGTCTTCCTCCTATCCGGCAAGAAGAGGACATCCGGACCGGCAAACATCTTCTCCAAGCGGCATCTTCGATCTTCTTCCATCCGGTGCGGGGCGGGTCCATCTTGAAGCAGGCGACGCGGATCCATCCTCTTCTTCCGATGTCTCCCGACGAATGACGGTTCCTTTAAGGGACGTCATCCAAGATGGCGTCCCTCGAATTCCGATTGGCTGATAGGATTCTATCAGCCAATCGGAATTAAGGTAGGAATTTTCTGATTGGCTGATGGAATCAGCCAATCAGAATCAAGTTCAATCCGATTGGCTGATCCAATCAGCCAATCAGATTGAGCTCGCATTCTATTGGCTGTTCCGATCAGCCAATAGAATGCAAGCTCAATCTGATTGGCTGATTGGATCAGCCAATCGGATTGAACTTGATTCTGATTGGCTGATTCCATCAGCCAATCAGAAAATTCCTACCTTAATTCCGATTGGCTGATAGAATCCTATCAGCCAATCGGAATTCGAGGGACGCCATCTTGGATGACGTCCCTTAAAGGAACCGTCATTCGTCGGGAGACATCGGAAGAAGAGGATGGATCCGCGTCGCCTGCTTCAAGATGGACCCGCTCCGCACCGGATGGAAGAAGATCGAAGATGCCGCTTGGAGAAGATGTTTGCCGGTCCGGATGTCCTCTTCTTGCCGGATAGGAGGAAGACTTTGGACCCTCTTCTGGACTTCTTCAGTGGATGTCTAGCCCCCGCTTGGGTTGGATGAAGATATCGGAGCCAGGACCGATCGGTGATACCTGGATGGTGAAGACAAGGTAGGAAGATCTTCAGGGGATTAGTGTTAGGTTTATTTAAGGGGGGTTTGGGTTAGATTAGGGGTATGTGGGTGGTGGGTTGTAATGTTGGGGGGGGGGTATTGTATGTTTTTTTTTACAGGCAAAAGAGCTGAACTTCTTGGGGCATGCCCCGCAAAGGGCCCTGTTCAGGGCTGGTAAGGTAAAAGAGCTTGTAACTTTTTTAATTTAGAATAGGGTAGGGAATTTTTTATTTTGGGGGGCTTTGTTATTTTATTAGGGGGCTTAGAGTAGGTGTAATTAGTTTAAAATTGTTGTAATATTTTTCTTATGTTTGTAAATATTTTTTTATTTTCTGTAACTTAGTTCTTTTTTATTTTTTGTACTTTAGCTAGTTTATTTAATTGTATTTATTTGTAGCAATTGTGTTTATTGAATTTATTGATAGTGTAGTGTTAGGTTAATTGTAGGTAATTGTAGGTAGTTTATTTAATTATTTTATTGATAGGGTAGTGTTAGGTTTAATTATATCTTAGGTTAGGATTTATTTTACAGGTAAATTTGTAATTATTTTAACTAGGTAGCTATTAAATAGTTATTAACTATTTAATAGCTATTGTACCTGGTTAAAATAAATACCAAGTTGCCTGTAAAATAAATATTAATCCTAAAATAGCTATAATATAATTATAATTTATATTGTAGCTATATTAGGATTTATTTTACAGGTAAGTATTTAGCTTTAAATAGGATTAATTTATTTAATAAGAGTTAATTTATTTCGTTATATGTAAATTATATTTAAGTTAGGGGGGTGTTAGTGTTAGGGTTAGACTTAGCTTTAGGGGTTAATACATTTATTAGAATAGCGGTGAGCTCCGATCGGAAGATTAGGGGTTAATAATTGAAGGTAGGTGTCGGCGATGTTAGGGAGGGCAGATTAGGGGTTAATACCATTTATGATAGGGTTAGTGAGGCGGATTAGGGGTTAATAACTTTATTATAGTAGCGCTCAGGTCCGCTCGGCAGATTAGGGGTTAATAAGTGTAGGTAGGTGTCGGCGACGTTGTGGGGGGCAGATTAGGGGTTAATAAATATAACATAGGGGTCGGCGATGTTAGGGCAGCAGATTAGGGGTACATAGGGATAACGTAGGTTGCGGCGGTTTACGGAGCGGCAGATTAGGGGTTAAAAGTGTAATGCAGGGGTCAGCGATAGCGGGGGCGGCAGATTAGGGGTTAATAAGTGTAAGATTAGGGGTGTTTAGACTCGGGGTACATGTTAGAGTGTTAGGTGCAGACGTAGGAAGTGTTTTCCCATAGGAAACAATGGGGCTGCGTTAGGAGCTGAACGCTGCTTTTTTGCAGGTGTTAGGTTTTTTTTCAGCTCAAACAGTCCCATTGTTTCCTATGGGGGAATCGTGCACGAGCACGTTTTTGATGCCGGCCGCGTCCGTAAGCAACTCTGGTATCGAGAGTTGCATTTGCGGTAAAAATGCCCTACGCTCCTTTTTTGGAGCCTAACGCAGCATTTGTTTTAACTCTCGATACCAGAGTTAAATTTATGGTGCGGCCAGAAAAAAGCCCGCGGAGCGTTAACAGCCCTTTTACCGCCGAACTCTAAATCTAGGCCCAAGTTAGGCTTTTAGTGTGCATCAGGTTGACCTGCAAGCGAAAACTTTTGCTTTCAACTTGTAATATGCATGCTACCTGACGCGTACAAAAAGCCAAATTCTAGCAAGCTTAACAAGCGAGCGGGACCACAAACTATTGCTCCACTCATAATTAGGCTGACCATATTGCCGCTTTAAAAAGGGACACATATGAAAAATACATATGTCAGGGCTTTTTTCAGGGCTGTTTAAAGAAATGGTTTTGTATAAGAACCCTCACATATATATTTTTCATATGTGTTCCTTCTTAAAGTGGCAATATGGTCAGCCTACTCATAATCTAGCATCAACAGTACAACAATTTAATGCTCTAATGAATTAATTACAAAAATATAATGCTCTTATTAATTAGACCATGCAGTTTTTGTAACAGAATGTTCCTTTAAGACTCTTATCTTGTATGGATAACTTCATTGCTGATATATACTGTATATTACACATATACAAGAGTCTTTAATGCCCTTTTACATTTTAATGTCCACTTAAAGGTCACTATGCAGCATAATATTATATTCTCAATGCCTACACCCTTCATTTATAGTTACCTTGTTCTTTAGAAATACATTTATCATTTGCTACTTTTTTCATGTACCCTTATATCATTATATCCCGTAAAATCCATTAGGTTTCCCAACCCCTGCCAACTTCATTCATGTTCCTCTGTTTTCTAGTAATTCATGCATCAAATATTTATTATTCCATTAACAAATCCACATTCATCACCAAAGATTTCTTTACACATCTGTGCAGTATTCAATTTCCATTGGGGCCTCACCTAATATAGCCTCCTGGTGTTGTTTTATAAATGTATTGCAAAATGATCAGCAAGTTTAGCATTTGATTTCCTTTTAAATAATATTAAAATGTCTGCATGATTTGCTATTTTGTATTTTAACCATTTAAGATTTGCTAAGAAAATTATATTGCCAAGCCTTATCTCCACCAGAGAAAAATGTACAGATTGGCTACTGCAAAATAGGAAAGTGGTGGAGAAAAACAATTGCAGTTAACACACTCAGCCAATATGCAAACTTATGTCAACACAGAAAAAACTTGTGATTAAAAGGCGTTTTAAAGAGACATGAACCACAACATTTTACTTTTATGATTCAAATACAACATGTATCTTTAAAGGGACACTGAACCCCAATTTTTTTCTTTTGTGATTCAGATAGAGCATGCAATTTTAAGCAACTTTCTCATTTACTCTTATTATCAATTTTTCTTCATTCTCTTGCTATCTTTATTTGAACTGCAAGAATGTAAGTTTAGATGCCGGCCCATTTTTAGTGAACAGCCTGGGTTGTCCTTGCTGATTGGTGGATAAATTCATCCACCAATAAAAAAGTGCTGTCCACAGTTCTGAAACAAAAAAAACTTAGATGTCTTCTTTTTCAAATAAAGATAGCAAGAGAACAAAGACACATTGATAATAGGAGTACATTAGAAAGTTGCTTAAAATTGCATGCTCTATTTGAATCACAAAAGAAAAAAATTGTGTTCAGTGTCCTTTTAACCAGATTTCTAGTTTGATTTTTAAATACTCTGCGTTTTCTTGAAGTATTTTGTTAAAATGTATTCTTGCCGTGTAGTGCTCCAGCCACCTATCTAGGTGTCTCTTCAACAAAGAATACCATAGGAATGAAGCAAATTTGACAATAGAAGTAAATTAGAAACTTGTTTTTTTTAATCAATTACAAAAAATTTTTTGATGAACTGTTTGCTAAAAAAAAGTTGGTTTCTTATACTAAATCTAATGCACGATTCCCCCCTTCTGGTTAAATGTTTTAATAAACAGGAAGTTTGTCAGAAATGAGATGAGATACCTACATTTTACATTATCTAAGAAGATTAAACCAGTGATATTAGAGGTTTTAAACCTTGAATTTCTATATTTCTATGATTGCTTTTTTGTATTCTCTAAAATATTAACTTAAAATGTCTTGTACACTATTCTAAGCTTTTGCCAAACTATTTGAGTTTATGATGAGACACCAAGTATAGAACTGCATTACAAACAAAGTTACATATTAGTAACCATTATGTTTAAAGTTTTTCAATCCACAGCATCAGCAACATTTGAATCAAATGGATTGACACGGTCCTATGAGCAATTTTAAAAATGCCAATCAATCACAGCTGGTACAGCAACCACCATTTTAGCACTGAATGTATTGCCTTCAAAAGTGTTAATTATCAAAGATGCTCAGCAATAGGCTGTAACATTATTAATATTTCAGTCCTCTTCACATCTCTTCAGACACATTTAATTGTACAAAATGCCCTAATGTTTATACCACTGCAAAATATCTTTTTTCCCTATTATTGTAGAGCTCTTAATGGCTTAACAAAAAGAAAAGTCACGCAATGATAAATAAGCATAACCACTGATGTATGATGAAACTATGAAATAATCTCTTATAATATACAGTATATAGTTTAATACATGTGACGTTTTGGCTTAACGTTTATAATGATGAATTTATTAGGGAGCTGAATCAAATAATTGTATTATCTAATGTATATATTTATGTATGTACTTAATTATTTGGCAACTTGTTCAAAATGATTTAGCTCCACACTCACAGATTTATATATGCACTTAATTTTTCTAACAATGAATTTATTAGGGAGCTGAATCAAATAATTTTGTTATCTCATGTATGGATTTATGTAAGTATTTAATTATTTGACAACTTGTTCAAAACAATGTTAATTGTTGATAATTATCACCATGACTACGGGGTCACATTTTGTCACAATTTTCAAACTTAGGGGGGAGGGTCTAAAGGGTTTTTAAGATCACTTTGTTTGTTTCACTATGTTGTTTGGTCTGAGGAAGGGGTCAGTGGAAACATCACTATGATATAACAAAATAAATCTATTTCTTTTCACAAATCCAGTGAGTGCAGTCTATATGTTTTACTACACACACACACACATATATATATATATATATATATATATATATACATACATTTTATATATATATATATATATATATATATATATATATATATATATATATATATATATTAAGAACAAAAGGAGCCAGAGGCATACTCTGGTCCTTTTCAGTGGTAGTTTAATACACTGGGGATAATGTTACCTTCCTCAGACATATGAGGAAGGGGAGAGTATAAAAACTATCACTGAAAAGGACCAGAATGTGCCTCCTTTTGTGCTTTCTGTATTAACCTGTTGGCACCCTGGCAGATGTTATACATTACATTATACATATCTATCTATCTATCTATCTATCTATCTATCTATCTATCTATCTATCTAACTATCTATCATCATCTATCTAGCTCTATCTATCTATCTATCTATCTATCTATCTATCTATCTATCTATATTTATGTATATATATATATATATATATTTATATATATATATATATATATATATATAAAACAGAAAAAACAAAGCGCACTCCTAGGGAACTTTTTTCAAATCCTTTTACTGGTGAACGTTTTCGGACATATCACGTCCGTCCTCAGACCAAAAAAGATATTACACATTACTTACCCCAACCCTCTTAAATGTGTTAGACAATTGGTGAAACCGGCCGGACCTACACGCTCTCCCGAGTAGCTCCGCCCCCGGCGGGTGACGTCATCAGCCCGGGCAACGTGAGTCCGGTCAGAACAAAAGTGTACACAGTGCACCCTTAAAAATAAAGAAAACAAGGCTTGAAATAAACAAATAAATGCATGATGGTTTACAAAGTGAACTAAGTATTGGAGAACTATTAATTGCCTGTGTAAGTGTGCCACGAGCGGTTGTCATAGCAACCGTTACTAACAAAACTTGCTGGGCACAAAACACTAAAACAGCCAATAATAGCTCCCCAAAAAAAGTTGCAATATCCTATTATACTCAAGCTATGTACACAAAGGGAAAAGTACATATGCTAAAATAAGAGCATGCTTTTATAACCTATCATTTAGCTCTGCTTATAATCAGAAAGGGGAACGCTCGGCAGTCCCGTGACTCAGTATAGGCCAATCCAGATAATACCCAGAGCCAAATATACACCAACGTAATAGAGGCAATATCACTATATACTATCTTAAGGCAATATACCTGAGAAAGAAAAAGCATCAGTTAGACATAGCATATGTGCATACTCTCGCTAGGAAAGAGCATAAAAGGCAAAGAACAAAAAGCAAAAAGCACATCTGATGGATCATCTAAAATACACTGGATAAATTACATAAATAACAAAAATAATAATAAATAAACATTGCACTAAGAAAAACATAATAGCAGAATATAGTGTAACATATATAGGTCCTATTATTACTTGCATATCCATGCCAGAAAATTATGCACAAAATCTGCAAAAAATATATGCAATTTAAGACTATTCAATTGCTAAATAACAAAAAATATTCCTAAAGTCAAGATAAAAATAAAGAAAAATAAAAATAAAGAAAAATAAATAAAAATAAAAATAAATATAAAAAATATAAAAAATATAAAAATAAATATAAAAATAAAAATAAATATAAAAATAAAAAGGAAAAAGTTTTTTTATGGATTGTAACTCTCATTGTTATTTATTTATTGATGGAGCGGTGGACTCTCCATATGTCAGTTCTATGTATATCCCCCTCATAGGACAGTTGCACCTAGACATGGTGGTGAAGAGGACCTGTCATAGGAATGCCTGCCAATCTAAATGAGTGTTTAAGCCTTTGGGTACTAATGTCTGTAGATGGTATGTCCATCTTGCCTCCTTCTGCAACAATATTGTGTCTCGGTCGCCTCCCCTGGACAATGGTGGCACGTGATCTATTATAGTGTATTTCAAATCTGATACCCTGTGCTGTAACTGCTGGAAATGTCTAGCAACAGGTTGCTCTGTATTGCCATGCTTAAGTGCAGATCTGATTGCCGATCGGTGGTTTGCCATACGGGTACGCAGGTCATCCACCGTCTTTCCAACGTAATATAGGCCACACGGGCAATGAAGTAGATAGACTATGTGTGTAGTCGTACACATAAGCCTATACTTGTGTTTAAATATTTTTATTGGCGGGCTTCAAAACGATTTTTCATTTCTAAAAGTTGACCCAGCTTGTTGTCCTCTTCTGAATTGATCCTAGTCACTCTCTGTAATTGGGATTTCGGGAGTGCCCTTTTTAGAGCTGGTGGGTGACAGCTTGTAAAATGTAACAAAGCGTTACGGTCGTCTCTTTACGGAACAAAGTACTTTCCAGCCTGTTGTCTCCCTTATATAGCCTTACATCCAGAAAGTCAATCTGGTGTTGATCAAATGTCATTTTAAATTGTAAGGCCTCGTTAGCTGAATTCAATTGTATAAACCAGTCCTCTAATTGGGAAACGTTACCACTCCAAATCAGAAAGAGGTCATCTATATATCGTTTGAAGACCTTTATGTGTTCATTTCTGAATAGATCTGTCCCAAATTCTTCAAAAGAGGCCATAAACAGATTCGCGTACGAAGGGGCCACATTGGACCCCATCGCCGTTCCCATTAGCTGAAGATAGAATTTACTTTCGAACCTGAAATAGTTCTTACTTAAACAAAGATCTAACAGATACAGTAAAAGTTCAGCTGGTGGTCCCACATAAGGGTATCTGGCCAACTGTGTAGAGATTGCCTGCATCCCCTGCTGGTGAGGAATAACTGTGTATAACGATGTTACGTCCAAAGTAACCAGTAAATCTGTTGGCTGAATGTTATCCATGGTCTTCAATAATGATAGTAGAGAGGCTGAGTCTTTTAGATATGATGGCATATTAGTAACCATGGGTTGTAGGAAGTGATCCACAAACGTGGCCAAAGGTTGTAAAAGTGAGCCTATTGCTGACACAATAGGCCTCCCAGGTGGTTTTACTAACCGTTTGTGTATCTTTGGGAGGGTGTAGAGCACAGGAATTCTAGGGTAATCCACAGTAAGATATGCCACAGTCGTTTTGTCTAATACATTCTGTGTATACACCATATGTAGGAATTCATCAATTTGCTTTTTGAAGATCGTTGTAGGATCCTGTGATAACTGTTTATAAGTCTTGCCATCCTCCAGTTGTGACAGAATTTCTTCTCTATATTCTCCATAGTTTTGTAAAACTATCGCTCCACCTTTATCCGCTTCACGAATGATTAAGTTCTTGTCAGCAGTGAGGGACCTTAAGGCAGCCCATTCGGACCTGGAAAAGTTATTAAATGTCTCATTTTGATGATCATTGACCGACTGTTCCATTTCCTTCATACTCAATCTCATATATGTGTTGATACTTGAGTTTGTGGATTGAGGAGTATATTTGGACTTCCTGCTAAAGAGAATACGTTCTTCACAGTTTGTATGGAACTTTTCTTTTAACAATAATTGTCTCTGAAATTTTTTTGAGTCAATGTATAAATCAAAAGGATCTGTTCTGATGGTGGGAATAAAAGTGAGGCCCTTGTTCAAAACCTGAGTCTCCATAACAGTCAAATTGTGATCACTAAGATTGACCACAATATCCTTTTCCATTATCTTGCTGGCATCAGAGGTGGTTTTCTCCTTGTATCCGCCTCTCCGGATTTTTGCTCTTTTCCTGCCAAGTTTTTTGACCTAGTAGTCACACCACTAGATTGTTCCAATTGTCCACTTGTGCTTGCAATTGCCTCACTTTCTGACCCTGATCCGGAGCCTGAGCTCTCCACTGTTGTCAGATCTCTGGGTTTCCGATATCTCTGACGTCTTGCTCTGTGTTGATGTTGTCTTTGTCGTTCATGTGCTGGTAACAACCACAGATATACTCGTTTGTCACGATAATCATTTGTGACTGCATCCAGTTTTTTGTTTTTAAACTCAATCAGATCCCCTTCATATTTCTTTATCTGATTCTCCAATTTTTGTAACCAATCTTCCGTACTATCAATAGATAGTTTTTGGAGGTGTAATTCCTCATATGTTGAAATTTCTGTTTTTAATGCTGTTAATAATCTACCCACCTCTTGGATCACTAAAAGAATTAAATCCAAGGAGCACTTATTTTCAATTTTGCACCACTTATCGCAAAAAATGGGGTTATTTCTACCAATCGTAGGTATATTCTTTACTCTAAAACCTCTTGGTATGTAACCCCTGCGATGGTATTCTGATAAATATGTGCCATGTAGATTTAAATCCTTCTCTTTTTGTTTCAATTTCAGTAGGTGTGAATAGATATGTGACGGCTTTTCAATTGTTTGACTTCTAGTAAAAGAAGTGAATCTGATTAGGTCAGCATCCCTTTCTGAAAACTGGAAAGTGCTGGCTCCAGGTATAATGTCCCCTTCAATAGCTGTAGCAGTATCTGGAGTTTCATCAGTGTCCAGCATAATCAAGCCCAAACCGTAATAAAACCAAAGTGGTGATGTGAAAATTTAAAACCAAGAAATACTAACAAGTCTCTTTAAATGGATGAGGGTGAATTTCCTCCAAGGGCTGGGTGCAAAGAAAATAATAATATAAATTGAAAGCAGATTGCACTCCAAGCTATCAAATGTTCCAATACCCTGGGTGCTGCAAAATAGGCATACAAAACAGAAAAAACAAAGCGCACTCCTAGGGAACTTTTTTCAAATCCTTTTACTGGTGAACGTTTTCGGACATATCACGTCCGTCCTCAGACCAAAAAAGATATTACACATTACTTACCCCAACCCTCTTAAATGTGTTAGACAATTGGTGAAACCGGCCGGACCTACACGCTCTCCCGAGTAGCTCCGCCCCCGGCGGGTGACGTCATCAGCCCGGGCAACGTGAGTCCGGTCAGAACAAAAGTGTACACAGTGCACCCTTAAAAATAAAGAAAACAAAACAAACATGGGCTTGAAATAAACAAATAAATGCATGATGGTTTACAAAGTGAACTAAGTATTGGAGAACTATTAATTGCCTGTGTAAGTGTGCCACGAGCGGTTGTCATAGCAACCGTTACTAAAATATGCTATATAAAAGCTTTGATTAAGTGCACTCTCACTGGCCAACCCAGACACAGACCAGGGTGCTTAACGGACTGAACAATCTGAATAGGAATAAGCTTTCAAAACAACAAATATTTATTTGGCAGTGACGTTTCGGGGCATTCACCCCTTCCTCAGACAACCCAAAATGTGAAACAAGCAAAGTTAAATAGTAACTCAAGCCCCTCCCCCATCAAATTTCAGCCAATCAAAATACATCCAATGCAATCAATAGGGGATGTATATTAGACAAACACAATTACATTTCTGTTCAAAATCAATAAAGTGTATGCTTGTATAAAGCACATGTGTGATATAACCATATATAGTGTATTATGTTACAGTGTCAGTGACAGTGAAGTGGACGGCTATGGAGTGTGCCAACAGATAATGAAAATACATCTGCCTTCTTATAATACATTCTATGAGCAAAACATAAGGGGTATATTAGACGTGTTGTTACCAAGAGCCGTAACTTATTTATACCACCTGTACACTACTTAGAAACATTTATTCATTTAGCTGTAAGGCAACTTACTGTGTATCAACAGCATATAAGTCATCATAAGAAATGTCTACTCCGCCATCAGTTATCACGCTACCTACCGCATGGTCGGAGGGGGCGTGTCAGCATCCGGGTTAGCATCTTGACCCGCTACTGAAAATCCAAGCACTGAGCGGTGTTATGTGTTGCCATAGCAACCTGTCCTGGCGTCATCAGCCACACCAGACCGAGGCTGTACTGCGTAAGTCTATACCAGGTCACCATGGCAACCATAAACAATGCCATAATTTACACACAGCTGGTGTCATAATAGGATCGCATATCAAAACATGCTGATGTGACAACTAGATATGTGGTTAGTTATAAACTAGCGCATTGAGAATTGTCAAGTGAAAAAATCTATAATACCAGCGGTGGTGGGGATTAAGGCTCACTGGTGTATATTATATTAAAAGAAATCTCTAAGCTTATACACGGTGTGATCAAATTCTTCCTAAGGGAATCAAAGATCAAGGGAACTATAGCCATCAATTAGTCAAACAAACTCTAACTCAAATCTAAATGAGTCATGTATTCTAATGTTACACAGGCTAGAATATGGATAAACAGTTGGGAGCAAAAGGTCCTATTCTAGATCTACCGACTTGGTCACAGTATCATGGCTGGGTCTAAGATTACTGGTCTACAATCACCCCGAAATGGACATTTATGAAGTGTATTGGGGATACTCTGAATCCTGTAGTATCTATAGTATTTTGGTGGGGGTCTAAGCCTATAGATTAGTGAGATATCCAGATCACCACATAAATCTAAAACATCTCAAGGCCAAATTAACTAACTTGGTGCATTCATTGTTAAAAGCCTGATAGTATGGAAATATATCATTAAAGTCCTACCTGAGAGTGGAGCTTCGTGTCTCCCAGAGTATGGTCTTACAAATGATTTTTATTAGGTAGGTACATGGACTCTCATTAGCAAATGGGATGTTTATAGACATCCTGCCAGTAGTATCCCTAAGGGGGTACTACAGGAAACAGTGCCAGTCCACATTTGTGTTCAATCCTCCTGGATGTACTGTTCCAAGTTTATGAATCCACTTGGCCTCAATTTGTAGGAGTTTCTTCTTTCTGTTGCCTCCCCGTATCAAAGGTGGTACATGATCAATAAGTACGAAGTGCAAGTCCTTCACAGTGTGGTTCTTCTGTAGAAAGTGGCGTGCCACCGGTTGTTCTGATGTACCATCTTTAAGTGCAATCCTGATGGCACTCCGATGGTTAGCCATCCTCTTCTTGATGTCGTCATCCGTCTTACCGACGTAATACATCCCACATGTGCAATTCAGCAAGTAAACTACGAATGGGGTAGAGCAAGTTAGATGGTGTTGAATCTTAAAGCTCTGGTTTGTATGCGGATGATGGAAGGTTTTGCTCTGAATCATCGAGTTGCACGTTGTGCATCCAAGGCACTTGAAGCATCCCTGTTTCTTCGATTTTAGCCAGGTATCCTTGATGTAGGCATGTCTTGGATCCGTGATCATCAACATATCTTGGAGGTTGCGCCCTCTTTTATATCCCATTCTTGGTGGGGAGAATTCTTTGAAAGGTAATTGTTGGTCTGTGGTTAGTAGATCCCAGTGTTCCCTCACTGCTTGTGCTACAATCCCAATATTGGGTGAATATGTCATAGTACAAGTCATCCGTTTTTCAACAGGTTTCCTTCTTCCTGAGTTTAGCAGGGTACTCCTTTCAGTATCCTTAGCTATTTTGTGGGCTTTCTGAATGGTTGGATAGGAGTATCCCCTCTGAAGGAATTTGTTTGACATTTCTTCTAGCTGTCTTTCGCCTTTGTTCCTTATAGAGTTGTTCCTCACCACTCGGTAGAGTTGTGCCAGTGGAATGGCTCTAATGAGAGATCTAGGGTGGCTACTGCTTGCCAGCAATAGGGAGTTCCTGTCTGTAGGTTTGTGGTACATGGTGGTTTCTAATTGCCCATTCTCCTTGAGTATTCTTAGGTCTAAGAAGTCAATGGCTTCTTTGCTGGCCACCATCTTAAACTTCACAGGATGTGGTAGGTCATTGAGATCTTGTATCCACCTCTGTAGATGCTCTTCTGTGCCTCTCCACACCAGTAGCACATCATCGATGTATCTCATGTACTTGATAATTTCAGGGATCTCATAGACCTTCATGGTGTTAGATTCATAATCCTCCATGAATAAGTTCGCATAGGATGGGGCCATATTTGACCCCATCGCGGTCCCCGTGATCTGTTGGAAGTACTTTAATTCAAACCTGAAGAAGTTTAAAGTCAAACATATTTCAAGGATCTTGATGATGTAGGTGCTACTAGGTCCAACGTAGGGATATCTAGAGAGAGCCTTTGTGACTGCCCTCATTCCATCTTGATGTGGGATGATGGTATATAGGCTTGTGACATCCATAGACACCAAGTAGTCATCTGTAGATAGATCTTGAACCTGCGAGAGATGACCCAATACATCACTCGAGTCTTTAACATATGATTTCATGTGACTCACCAGTGGTTGGAGAAATGAATCAATCCACTTTGCCAGCGGGCTCAACAAGGAACCCCTTGCAGACACGATCGGGTGCCCAGGGGGTTTCTCCAGGCTCTTGTGCACTTTGGGTAGGGTATATAGAATAGGGCAAATCGGATATGCCACCCTCAACCAATCATATGTATCTTTACTGATCCAACCTTCCGCTACCCCTTCAAGCAGTAGATTATCAATTCGTTCTTGGAAGAGCTTGGTAGGGTCCTTTTTGAGAGGTAGGTATACCTGCTCATCATTTAATTGTGAGAGTATCTCTTCTTTGTAATCCTTATAGTTCAGGACTACAATGGCCCCACCTTTGTCCGCATTGCGGATCACAATGTTGGGGTCCCGGGCTAGACTTTCAATTGCCACACGTTCCTCTTTGGAGATGTTGTGTCTGAATAGTTCTTTCGGCATTGTTGCAGCCTCCTGTAGAACCAATCTGGTGTAGGTTTGTATACTGGCAGCCGTATGTTGGGGGTCAAATGTGCTCTTATTTCTGAAGATGGTCCCCATTTCTTGCTGTTCTGTCATTTTAAAATGATCTTTAAGCTTGAGGTTTCTTTTAAACTTCTGGATGTCCAACCACGTCTCAAATTCATCTGGTCTCTGTGTAGGGACAAAGGTCAAACCTCTGTTGAGGAGTGTTAATTCTGCTTTATTAAGCAAACGATCAGATAGATTCAGCACTATATTCTCCTGGATCGTCCACGTCGTGGTGGTCTTCCGGTGAGTCCCACTCCTTCTTGGATGTGGTCTCCTTCCTTTTTTCGGTGGCTTGACCTTGTAGTCACCCCTAAAAAATGCATCTGGGAAGTTGAGGGACTTGCATATTCATGTAGTCCTGGAGTATCTGTATCGGAACCTGAGCTTGTGTCGACAGTGTTCAATTGTCTTCTGGTATATGCCCTCTGGCGGCGGGGTCGCCTAGGTCTATAATTCTGCCTCTCCTCAGGGCTCAAGAGCCACTTGTATACCTGTCTCTCCCTGTAATCCTCAATTACTTGTTGTAATTTCTTGTTTTTAAAGGTTATCAGGGAGTCCTTATATTCTTTGACCTGGTTTGTAAGTTTATTCAACCAGTTATCACTCTGGTCCTGTATCAAGATGGGGCCTTTCATGGTATCAAATATCCCAATTTCTTCCTTGGTTTTATTAAGAAGGGTTCTAACTTCTTCCACCACCAACAATAGATCATAGGAACATTTATTTAGCACTGCACACCATTTTTTGCAGAATTCACTGTTGTTTCTCCCAATCGTGGGTACACTGTGTATCCTGAACCCCTTAGGAATCATTTTCTTTTTGTAATATTCCGATAAGTAGACTCCATGTAAATGTAGGTCTACCTCTCTTTTCTTCAGTTTTAATAGATTCAAATATAGTGTTTGAATGGATTCAGTATCTGTAGTGATTTCCTCATGTTCAAATAGAATTCTTGCTGCATCCACCTCAGTCAGAGAGAGTGTATCAGCCCCCTCTACATCTGATGGTGCTATAACAGGCAGGCCCTGTGAGGCACTGATCAGTACAGGTGTATCCATAGTCCACAATTGAGTGCAGGTGTCACCCAGGTGTATCCAAAAGTGATGATGGCTGAAGATAGGGAGGGTAGCAAGGCAGTGGGTGCTACACGTATTAACAAAAGCTTCGATTAAGTGCACTCTCACTGGCCAACCCAGACACAGACCAGGGTGCTTAACGGACTGAACAATCTGAATAGGAATAAGCACTCACTGGATTTCAAAACAACAAATATTTATTTGGCAGTGACGTTTCGGGGCATTCACCCCTTCCTCAGACAACCCAAAATGTGAAACAAGCAAAGTTAAATAGTAACTCAAGCCCCTCCCCCATCAAATTTCAGCCAATCAAAATACATCCAATGCAATCAATAGGGGATGTATATTAGACAAACACAATTACATTTCTGTTCAAAATCAATAAAGTGTATGCTTGTATAAAGCACATGTGTGATATAACCATATATAGTGTATTATGTTACAGTGTCAGTGACAGTGAAGTGGACGGCTATGGAGTGTGCCAACAGATAATGAAAATACATCTGCCTTCTTATAATACATTCTATGAGCAAAACATAAGGGGTATATTAGACGTGTTGTTACCAAGAGCCGTAACTTATTTATACCACCTGTACACTACTTAGAAACATTTATTCATTTAGCTGTAAGGCAACTTACTGTGTATCAACAGCATATAAGTCATCATAAGAAATGTCTACTCCGCCATCAGTTATCACGCTAGCTACCGCATGGTCGGAGGGAGCGTGTCAGCATCCGGGTTAGCATCTTGACCCGCTACTGAAAATCCAAGCACTGAACGGTGTTATGTTTTGCCATAGCAACCTGTCCTGGCGTCATCAGCCACACCAGACCGAGGCTGTACTGCGTAAGTCTATACCAGGTCACCATGGCAACCATAAACAATGCCATAATTTACACACAGCTGGTGTCATAATAGGATCGCATATCAAAACATGCTGATGTGACAACTAGATATGTGGTTAGTAATAAACTAGCGCATTGAGAATTGTCAAGTGAAAAAATCTATAATACCAGCGGTGGTGGGGATTAAGGCTCACTGGTGTATATTGAGCCATTGACTTCTTAGACCTAAGAATACTCAAGGAGAATGGGCAATTAGAAACCACCATGTACCACAAACCTACAGACAGGAACTCCCTATTGCTGGCAAGCAGTAGCCACCCTAGATCTCTCATTAGAGCCATTCCACTGGCTCAACTCTACCGAGTGGTGAGGAACAACTCTATAAGGAACAAAGGCGAAAGACAGCTAGAAGAAATGTCAAACAAATTCCTTCAGAGGGGATACTCCTATCCAACCATTCAGAAAGCCCACAAAATAGCTAAGGATACTGAAAGGAGTACCCTGCTAAACTCAGGAAGAAGGAAACCTGTTGAAAAACGGATGACTTGTACTATGACATATTCACCCAATATTGGGATTGTAGCACAAGCAGTGAGGGAACACTGGGATCTACTAACCACAGACCAACAATTACCTTTCAAAGAATTCTCCCCACCAAGAATGGGATATAAAAGAGGGCGCAACCTCCAAGATATGTTGATGATCACGGATCCAAGACATGCCTACATCAAGGATACCTGGCTAAAATCGAAGAAACAGAGATGCTTCAAGTGCCTTGGATGCACAACGTGCAACTCGATGATTCAGAGCAAAACCTTCCATACAAACCAGAGCTTTAAGATTCAACACCATCTAACTTGCTCTACCCCATTCGTAGTTTACTTGCTGAATTGCACATGTGGGATGTATTACGTCGGTAAGACGGATGACGACATCAAGAAGAGGATGGCTAACCATCGGAGTGCCATCAGGATTGCACTTAAAGATGGTACATCAGAACAACCGGTGGCACGCCACTTTCTACAGAAGAACCACACTGTGAAGGACTTGCGCTTCGTACTTATTGATCATGTACCACCTTTGATACGGGGAGGCAACAGAAAGAAGAAACTCCTACAAATTGAGGCCAAGTGGATTCATAAACTTGGAACAGTACATCCAGGAGGATTGAACACAAATGTGGACTGGCACTGTTTCCTGTAGTACCCCCTTAGGGATACTACTGGCAGGATGTCTATAAACATCCCATTTGCTAATGAGAGTCCATGTACCTACCTACTAAAAATCATTTGTAAGACCATACTCTGGGAGACACGAAGCTCCACTCTCAGGTAGGACTTTAATGATATATTTCCATACTATCAGGCTTTTAACAATGAATGCACCAAGTTAGTTAATTTGGCCTTGAGATGTTTTAGATTTATGTGGTGATCTGGATATCTCACTAATCTATAGGCTTAGACCCCCACCAAAATACTATAGATACTACAGGATTCAGAGTATCCCCAATACACTTCATAAATGTCCATTTCGGGGTGATTGTAGACCAGTAATCTTAGACCCAGCCATGATACTGTGACCAAGTCGGTAGATCTAGAATAGGACCTTTTGCTCCCAACTGTTTATCCATATTCTAGCCTGTGTAACATTAGAATACATGACTCATTTAGATTTGAGTTAGAGTTTGTTTGACTAATTGATGGCTATAGTTCCCTTGATCTTTGATTCCCTTAGGAAGAATTTGATCACACCGTGTATAAGCTTAGAGATTTCTTTTAATATAATATACACCAGTGAGCCTTAATCCCCACCACCGCTGGTATTATAGATTTTTTCACTTGACAATTCTCAATGCGCTAGTTTATAACTAACCACATATCTAGTTGTCACATCAGCATGTTTTGATATGCGATCCTATTATGACACCAGCTGTGTGTAAATTATGGCATTGTTTATGGTTGCCATGGTGACCTGGTATAGACTTACGCAGTACAGCCTCGGTCTGGTGTGGCTGATGACGCCAGGACAGGTTGCTATGGCAACACATAACACCGCTCAGTGCTTGGATTTTCAGTAGCGGGTCAAGATGCTAACCCGGATGCTGACACGCCCCCTCCGACCATGCGGTAGCTAGCGTGATAACTGATGGCGGAGTAGACATTTCTTATGATGACTTATATGCTGTTGATACACAGTAAGTTGCCTTACAGCTAAATGAATAAATGTTTCTAAGTAGTGTACAGGTGGTATAAATAAGTTACGGCTCTTGGTAACAACACGTCTAATATACCCCTTATGTTTTGCTCATAGAATGTATTATAAGAAGGCAGATGTATTTTCATTATCTGTTGGCACACTCCATAGCCGTCCACTTCACTGTCACTGACACTGTAACATAATACACTATATATGGTTATATCACACATGTGCTTTATACAAGCATACACTTTATTGATTTTGAACAGAAATGTAATTGTGTTTGTCTAATATACATCCCCTATTGATTGCATTGGATGTATTTTGATTGGCTGAAATTTGATGGGGGAGGGGCTTGAGTTACTATTTAACTTTGCTTGTTTCACATTTTGGGTTGTCTGAGGAAGGGGTGAATGCCCCGAAACGTCACTGCCAAATAAATATTTGTTGTTTTGAAATCCAGTGAGTGCTTATTCCTATTCAGATTATATATATATATATATATATATATATATATATATATATATATAGAGAGAGAGAGAGAGAGAGAGAGAGAGAGATGCAAAAGACCAGCACTCACTTATAATTGTAATCCGGGGTGCATCCCAAGTATATCCATGGAATTAATCAAGAGAGAGCACTCACTGTGTGGTAAAGTCCAAATTTATTTAAGCATATGTAAACGTTTTCGGGGAGTGACCCCGTCCTCAGACAAGTTTTGTCACTTTGTGTCCTCAGACAAGTTTTGTCACTTTGTCACGGTGAGTGCTCTCTCATCTATTCTATATATATATATAACCGAAAATTTTAGATTCGCGACATCACTACTTGTTATGGGGTATATTCCCAACCTTAACCCTAAACCTGCAAATATAAATATTTAAATAAAGTATATATATATATATATATATATATATATATATATATATATATATATATACTTTATTTAAATATTTATATTTGCAGGTTTAGGGTTAAGGTTGGGAATATACCCAATGACAAGTAGTGATGTCGCGAACCTAAAATTTTCGGTTCGCGAACGGCGGACTCAAACTTCCGGTATTGTTCGCGAACCCCCGAACCGCCATTGAATTCAATAGGCAGGCGAACTTTAAAACCTACAAGGACTCTTTCTGGCCACAATAGTGATGGAAAAGTTGTTTCAAGGGTACTAACACCTGGACTGTCGCATGCTGGAGGGGGATCCCTGGCAAAACTCCCATGGAAAATAACATAGTTTATGCAGAGTCTGCTTTTAAGCCATAATGGGCCTAAATCAACTAACATTCCCAAAGTGGCTGTCTCAAAACATTCTTGAGAGAAGATAGATTGATAGATAGGATATATAGATATACATAGATTGATAGTTAGATAGAATCGATAGAAGAGAAATAGATAGATTTGTTAGATATATAATTACCCTAATAAAGTCTAATAATTAAACATGCGTTCTTGGACCCAACTAGCTTGTGTTAATTAGTACTTTTCTTAGCACTTTAATCCCTGTCCCCCCCCTATCGGGGGTGTTCTATATGGCCTGCCTGATTACCCTGAAAAAATATAATAATAAGACATGCGGTCTGGTACCTATTTTAACTAGGTTGTGTTTTAAGTACTACCATTCTTAGCACTTTAATCTCTGTAACTCCCCCTATTTGGTGAGGTCTATACGGCCTGGATGATTACCCATACAAAATATAATAATAAGACATCTGCTCTTGGTCTGCGACCCATGGTAACTATGTTGTGTTAATTAGTAATGTCCTTCACATTTTAATAGCTGTTACTCATACTCACCCTATCGGTGAAGGTCTATATGGCCTGCATGATTACCCTTACAAAATATAATAACCAAACATATGCTCTGGGACCCATGGTAAGTAGGTTGTGTTAAGTAGTACTGTTCTTTGCAGTTTAATACCTGTTACAACACCAAATGGTGGCAGGTCTATCTGGCCTTCATGATTAGCTGCACCCAAACTCAAAAAAAAGCAGAGTGGTCTTAGACTAACACCCATGGCTAACTCGGTTGTTTCAATTAGTACTATTCTTAGCACTTTCATCCCTGTTACGGGTGGTCTACATAGCCATCATGATTAGCCGAACAAAATACTACAATCCAACCTTTGCTCAGTCTTCATAGGCCCTTCATTGGCTGTATTTTGATAGTACAGTTCTCATTATTTTTATAGCTGATACAACACCGAATGGTGGCAGTTCTATATGGCCCGCACCAAATACAAAAATAAATCCAAGCGGTCTTGGATTAACACCCATGGCTAACTCTGTTGTTTCAAGTAGTACTATTCTTAGCACTTTCATCTCATCATCCCTGTTACTTCCAGGACTCTCGGTGGTGGTCTACATGGCCATCATGATTAGCCTAACCAAATACTACAATCCAACCTTGGCTCAGTCTTCCTAAGGCCCTTCATTGGCTGTATTTTGGTAGTACTGTTCTTATTAGTTTAATAGCTGATACGACACTGAATGGTGGCAGCTCTATATGGCCTGCATGAATAGCCGCACCCAAAGCCAAAAAAAGCCAAAACACCCATGGCTAACTCTGTTGTTTCAAGTTCTACTATTCTTAGCTCTTTCATCTCATCCCTGTTACTTTCAGGACTCTCAGTGGTGGTGGTCTACATGGCCATCGTGATTACCCTCACCAAAAATATAACAACAATACATGCGTGCAGGGAACCATGGTAAGGTTACTTCCTTTTTTTATAACAGTTGCAGGCAGAGGTTCTGACCCTGCATTATGGCTGCATCTCTCCCTAAAAGAGGCATGCGTTACAGAGTCTGTGGGCATGTATGCAAAGAGCTGGCCTGCCTAAAAAGAGGAGCAAGGCTGTACAGGTTGTTCTCCTTCAGCCGTTTTATACGCTGTCCTACGGCCACGACCCTCAACAACCACAACAGAATGAAACACCACATATGCCATCCTTTTGAACAACAGAGTACAGGTATGGCATTGATTTTAGTTACACAGCGATATTTATTATGAACCGTGAAATTGAAAACAAAAACATGATTGGACGCCAAGTACAGTACAGGTCGTTCTCCTTCAGCCTTTTTAGAATAGTGTTCCGGACCCCCAACAAAAACAACAGCAGGAAAGAGGACATATGGCATCCTTTTGAACAATAGATGACAGGTAAGGCATAGATTTTACAAAGCCATAGATAATTTTTTTGCAACTGTGAAATAAAAAAAAACATTGATTGGACACCCAGAACACTTCTTTATCCTTAGGCCTTTTTATAAGAGGCTCCCGGAGCCTCAACTGAAACAACAGCATGAAAGAGGACATATGGCATCCTTGTGAACAATTGATTACAGTTAAGGCATTTATTTTATAATCCCAGAGATCATTTATATGACCCGGGAAATAGAAAAAAACATTGATTAGACACCCAGTACACTTATTTATCCTCAGGCCTTTTTAATAAGAGGGTCCCGGAGCCTCAACCGAAACAACAGCATGAAAGAGGAGATATGTCATCCTTTTGAATAATAGATTACAGGAAAGGCATTGATTTTAGAATCCCAGAGATCATTTATATGACCCGGGAAATAGAAAAAAACATTGATTAGACACTCAGTACACTTATTTTTCCTCAGGCCTTTTTAATAAGAGGGTCCCGGAGCCTCAACCGAAACAACAGCATGAAAGAGGAGATATGTCATCCTTTTGAATAATAGATTACAGGAAAGGCATTGATTTTAGAAACCCACAGATCTTTATTTGCAACCGGGAAATAGAAAAAAACATTGATTAGACACCCAGTACACTTATTTTTCCTCAGGCCTTTTTAATAAGAGGGTCCCGGAGCCTCAACCGAAACAACAGCATGAAAGAGGACATATGTCATCCTTTTGAATAATAGATTACAAGAATGGCATTGATTTTAGAAACCCACAGATCATTATTTGCAACCGGGAAATAGAAAAAAACATTGATTAGACACCCAGTACACTTATTTTTCCTCAGGCCTTTTTAATAAGAGGGTCCCGGAGCCTCAACCGAAACAACAGCATGAAAGAGGACATATGTCATCCTTTTGAATAATAGATTACAAGAAAGGCATTGATTTTAGAAACCCACAGATCATTATTTGCAACCGGGAAATAGAAAAAAATATTGATTAGACACCCAGTACGCTTATTTTTCCTCAGGCCTTTTTAATAAGAGGGTCCCGGAGCCTCAACCGAAACAACAGCATGAAAGTGGACATATGTCATCCATTTGAATAATAGATTACAAGAAAGGCATTGATTTTAGAAACCCACAGATCTTTATTTGCAAACGGGAAATAGAAAAAAACATTGATTAGACACCCAGTACACTTATTTTTCCTCAGGCCTTTTTAATAAGAGGTTCCCGCAGCCTCATCCGAAACAACAGCATGAAAGAGGACATATGTCATCCTTTTGAATAATAGATTACAAGAAAGGCATTGATTTTAGAAACCCACAGATCTTTATTTGCAACCGGGAAATAGAAAAAAAACATTGATTAGACACCAAGTACACTTATTTTTCCTCAGGCCTTTTTAATAAGAGGGTCCCGGAGCCTCAACCGAAACAACAGCATGAAAGAGGACATATGTCATCCTTTTGAATAATAGATTACAAGAAAGGCATTGATTTTAGAAACCCACAGATCATTATTTGCAACCGGGAAATAGAAAAAAACATTGATTAGACACCCAGTACACTTATTTATTCTCAGGCCTTTTTAATAAGAGGGTCCCGGAGCCTCAACCAAAATAACAGCATGAAAGAGGAGATATGTCATCCTTTTGAATAATAGATTACAGGAAAGGCATTGATTTTAGAATCACAGAGATCATTTATATGACCCAGGAAATAGAAAAAAAACATTGATTAGACACCCAGTACACTCATTTATTCTTAGGCCTTTTTAATAAGAGGGTCCCGGAGCCTCAACCGAAACAACAGCATGAAAGAGGACATATGTCATCCTTTTGAATAATAGATTACAGGAAAGGCATTGATTTTAGAATCCCAGAGATCATTTATATGACCCGGGAAATAGAAAAAAACATTGATTAGACACTCAGTACACTTATTTTTCCTCAGGCCTTTTTAATAAGAGGGTCCCGGAGCCTCAACCGAAACAACAGCATGAAAGAGGAGATATGTCATCCTTTTGAATAATAGATTACAGGAAAGGCATTGATTTTAGAATCCCAGAGATCATTTATATGACCCGGGAAATAGAAAAAAACATTGATTAGACACCCAGTACACTTATTTTTCCTCAGGCCTTTTTAATAAGAGGGTCCCAGAGCCTCAACCGAAACAACAGCATGAAAGAGGACATATGTCATCCTTTTGAATAATAGATTACAAGAAAGGCATTGATTTTAGAAACCCACAGATCATTATTTGCAACCGGGAAATAGAAAAAATATTGATTAGACACCCAGTACACTTATTTTTCCTCAGGCCTTTTTAATAAGAGGGTCCCGGAGCCTCAACCGAAACAACAGCATGAAAGTGGACATATGTCATCCATTTGAATAATAGATTACAAGAAAGGCATTGATTTTAGAAACCCACAGATCTTTATTTGCAACCGGGAAATAGAAAAAAACATTGATTAGACACCCAGTACACTTATTTTTCCTCAGGCCTTTTTAATAAGAGGGTCCCGGAGCCTCAACCGAAACAACAGCATGAAAGAGGACATATGTCATCCTTTTGAATAATAGATTACAAGAAAGGCATTGATTTTAGAAACCCACAGATCATTATTTGCAACCGGGAAATAGAAAAAAACATTGATTAGACACCCAGTACACTTATTTATTCTCAGGCCTTTTTAATAAGAGGGTCCCGGAGCCTCAACCAAAATAACAGCATGAAAGAGGAGATATGTCATCCTTTTGAATAATAGATTACAGGAAAGGCATTGATTTTAGAATCACAGAGATCATTTATATGACCCGGGAAATAGAAAAAAAACATTGATTAGACACCCAGTACACTCATTTATTCTTAGGCCTTTTTAATAAGAGGGTCCCGGAGCCTCAACCGAAACAACAGCATGAAAGAGGACATATGTCATCCTTTTGAATAATAGATTACAGGAAAGGCATTGATTTTAGAATCCCAGAGATCATTTATATGACCCTGGAAATAGAAAAAAACATTGATTAGACACTCAGTACACTTATTTTTCCTCAGGCCTTTTTAATAAGAGGGTCCCGGAGCCTCAACCGAAACAACAGCATGAAAGAGGAGATATGTCATCCTTTTGAATAATAGATTACAGGAAAGGCATTGATTTTAGAATCCCAGAGATCATTTACATGACCCGGGAAATAGAAAAAAACATTGATTAGACACTCAGTACACTTATTTTTCCTCAGGCCTTTTTAATAAGAGGGTCCCGGAGCCTCAACTGAAACAACAGCAGGAAAGAGGAGATATGTCATCCTTTTGAATAATAGATTACAGGAAAGACATTGATTTTAGAACCCCAGAGATCATTTATATGACCCGGGAAATAGAAAAAACATTGATTAGACACCCAGTACACTTATTTATCCTCAGGCCTTTTTAATAAGAGGGTCCCGGAGCCTCAACCGAAACAACAGCATTAAAGAGGACATATGTCATCCTTTGGAATAATAGATTACAGGAATGGCATTGATTTTAGAAACACAGAGATAATTAGTTGCAACCGGGAAATCTAAAAAAACATTGAACAGACACCCAGTACACTTCTTTATCCATAGGCCTTTTTAGCAGAGGCTCCAGGACCCTCAACAAAAACAAGAGCACGGAGCTGGGCATAGGAGTACAATGGAGTGTGACAATAATAATGTGAAGGTGAAGATTGCGTAGTTGTGGCATTTTAATTTTGTTATCGTGGGAACTTAGTACTTGCAATGACCTTGCTCTGGTGAATCCATATCGCAAATGTGTTATTTAAGGCACTGTTTGTCTATTTTTTGAATATCAGCATTTGGTAAATGAAGCTCAACTTAAGGCTGGTGAGAACGACCTTTCTTCTGGCTGTTTGCAAATGTTGTGGCTCTGGACAAACATGTGAATAAGGGGCCATCAGCCATATTCTGCACGCAACCCCTTTGATGATTGACGATAAACATGTGTCACCTGCAAGCAGAGCTCGTTACTTCTGTCTAAATCATCTTCCTGGTATGGACAGGCCACTGTTTCCCATAGCAAGTCCGAAGCTTGAACTACAAGATTGTCTTGAGTATGGTAGGAAACCAAAGTTTATTTAATTCTGTACTATCACCACAAAAGCTGAACTTCTTGAAGCAACGAAAATGCCAGCAATTTCATGTGCTTATGGATGACAAGGACGTCCTGTCCTGTGGTGCACAGAGATGGAGAGGATTTTGGGCCTCCCTGTACACTACCCAGATGTCTCAAACATCACCAGAAACACAAGACAGCGACTCTTGTGAAGTTCCTGGAGTGTTTTCCGGTAGCCATCTCTTTGCACCCTGAAAGGAATACTTTATCAGTGTTTTTGTATACATCCGACAACAGCTTCGGAGACTGTGGTGATGCACATGTTATTTACTGTTGTTCCAGCTGTGGCAATATCAATTGGCATTAAAAAGTTAAGATTTGTGGGTGGCGGAGCCTATAGCTGTTGCGGTAGGACGTGTGTTTGAGGAGCTCCAGGTCTTACAAGTTACTTTGGAGTTACTTTTCAACCTTAATTTAATTTTCTTTTTGGGATTCATAGTCACACTTTCTGGGGCTATCCAAGAGGAGCCTGGAGATACCTTACTCATATCGGCTTATCTATGTTCCTCTGCTGACTGCGTTACAGCTAGCCGCGACACTGAGAGGCCTCTCTAGCCTGATAGTGCTGTCATTGTCAAAGCTGACGCCAATATACTCCCCCAGGACCCTGGGTTATCAAACCAGTTCTATAGTAACTGGACAACTCGTTAATCACAACTATTGACAAAGAGAAGGAAAAGCACTAGTCACCCCTTATATCAACGGGTACGGAGACCTGTATTTTGCCTTTCCAATATGGCATTGGTCACCGAAATAATCCAGAATGAAAAAAAAAGGTAAGATTTGGAGAGTGACTAGTGACGCACATTTTATGCACGCTGTGGCAATTGCAATTTGCATTAAAAAGAATCGGCTAACAACCACAACCTACGACCACACCTGACTCCTGAAGTCATGCTTCAGTTATTAAGTCAAGTTAAATTATTATTTTTTTTTATTATGCTCAGCAGAGGCTCCAGGACCCTCAACAAAACCAGCAGCAGGAAAGAGGACATATGGCATCCTTTTGAAAAAAAGATTATAGGAAAGGCATTGATTTCAGAAACACAGAGATCATTAGTTGTAACCGGGAAATAGAAAAAAACATTGATTAGACACCCAGTACACTTATTTATCCTTAGGCCTTTTTAATAAGAGGCTCCCGGAGCCTCAACAGAAAAATCAGCATGAAAGAGTACATATGGCATCCTTGTGAATAATAGATTACAGGAAAGGCATTGATTTTAGAAACCCGGGGATAATTTGTTCCAACCGTGAAATCTAAAAAAACATAGATTAGACATCCAGTACACTTCTTTATCCTTAGGTCTTTTTAGCAGAGGCTCCAGGACCCTCACAAAACCAGCAGCAGGAAAGAGGACATATGGCATACTTTTGTAAATTAGATTACAGGAAAGGCATTGATTTTAGAAACACAGAGATCATTTATATGACCCGGGAAATAGAAAAAAACATTGATTGGACACCCAGTACACTTCTTTATCCTTAGGCCTTTTTATAAGAGGGTCCCGGAGCCTCAACAGAAACAACAGCATGAAAGAAGACATATGGCATCCTTTTGAAAAATAGATTACAGGAAAGGCATTGATTTTAGAAACACAGAGATAATTTGTTACAACTGGGAAATCTAAAAAAACATTGAATAGACACCCAGTACACTTATTTATCCTTAGGCCTTTTTAGCAGAGGCTCCAGGACCCTCAACAAAACCAGCAGAAGGAAAGAAGACATATGGCATAATTTTGAAAAAAAGATTATAGGAAAGGCATTGATTTTAGAAACCCGGAGATAATTTGTTGCAACCGGGAATTTGAATCAAAAAAATTATTCGATGGACACCCAGTACAATTCTTTCTCCTTAGGCCTTTTTATAAGAGGGTCCAGGACCCTCAAACAAAACACCAGCAGGAAAGAGGACATATGGCATCCTTTTGAACAATAGAGTACAGGAAAGGCATTGATTTTAGAAACCCAGAGATAATTTTTTGCAAATGGAAATTTGAATCAAAAAAATGATTCAATGGACACCCAGTGCACTTCTTTCTCCTTAGGCCTTTTTATAAGAAGGTCCTGGACCCTGAAAAAAAAACACCAGCAGGAAAGAGGACGTATGGCATCCTTTTGAACAAAAGAGTACAGGTACAGCATTGATTTTACAAACCCAGAGATCATTTTGGTCAATTGTTAAATAGAAAAAAAAAATGAGTGGACACCCAGTACACCTCTTTCTCCTTAGGCCTTTTTATAAGAGGGTCCAGGACCCTCAAAAAAAACACCAGCAGGAAAGAGGACGTATGGCATCCTTTTGAACAATAGAGTACAGGAAAGGCATTGATTTTAGAAACCCAGAGATAATTTGTTGCAAATGGAAATTTGAATAAAAAAAAATGATTCGATGGACACCCAGTACACTTCTTTCTCCTTAGGCCTTTTTATAAGAGGGTCCAGGACCCTAAAAAAAACCACCATCAGGAAAGAGGACGTATGGCATCCTTTTGAACAATAGAGTACAGGAAAGGCATTGATTTTAGAAACCCAGAGATAATTTGTTGCAAATGGAAATTTGAATAAAAAAAAATGATTCGATGGACACCCAGTACACTTCTTCCTCCTTAGGCATTTTTATAAGAGGGTCCAGGACCCTCAAAAAAAACACCAGCAGGAAAGAGGACGTATGGCATCCTTTTGAACAATAGAGTACAGGTACAGCATTAATTTTACAAACCCAGAGATAATTTTGGTCAAATGTGAAATAGAAAAAAAAAAATGAGTGGACACCCAGTACACCTCTTTCTCCTTAGGCCTTTTTATAAGAGGGTCCAGGACCCTCAAACAAAATACCAGCAGGAAAGAGAACATATGACATACTTTTGAACAATAGAGTACTGGTACGGCATTGATTTTAGAAACCCACAGATAATTGTTTGGAAAAGTGAAATAGCCCCAAAAACCATGCTTGGACTCCCACTCCAGGTCGTTCTCCTTCAGCTTTTTTATAAGAGGGTCCAGCACCCTCAACAGAAACAACTGCAGGAAACACCACCACATATGCCATCCTTTTGCACAAGCGAGTACAGGTATGGCATCCATTTTAGAAACCCAGAGATAATTGAGAGGAAGCAGGAACATTTTTCTAAAAATTTGATGGGGCACCCATTACAGGTCGTTCTCCTTCAGCCTTTTTATACCATGGGCCACGACCCGCAACAGGCACAACAGCATGAAACACCACATATGCCACCCTTTTGCACAATAGAGTACAGGTATGGCATAGATGGAACACGGAGATAATTTAGAGCAACCAAGAGACGGATAAAGATGCTTGGTCGGTCCTACTCTTTCAAATTTGTGGCATTTTGCGTTCAATTTAATGGTCCACCAGATATGAGTGGTGTGCTAAGTTGTACAATTCGTAACAGTTTAATCACTAGTGTTATGTGCCTTATTTTTTTTATTTGAGTTTTGTACCCACAGAGCTGCAGCAGAGGGCAGAAAAATTCGGAATGTACAAATGACTGAAAAATTGGGGTATTGTTGTAGCAACTGCTGTAGCAGCGGCCAGAAAAATTTATGTTTGTAAAACATTTATAAAGTGCCCTAAAAGCTTGTGGCTTGAACACTAGTTGTTGGCAGATAAGTCAAGCAAGTCCTCCGGCTTTATAAAAAAAAAAAAAGGCCAGCCTGTGTACCAGGTGTAGCCCAAGCCAGCTCATCTCGTCATCAGTCCTTTTTTATTCAAATGTATCGCCCAATGTCAGTCCCTTCGGGATCCAGCCCTCATTCATTTTTATAAAAGTGAGATAGTCAAGGCTTTTTTGACCTAGGTGACTTCTCTTCTCAGTGACAAAACCTCCTGCTGCACTGAAAGTCCTTTCGGACAGGACACTTGAAGCGGGGCAGGCCAGAAGTTCCATTGCAAATTGGGATAGCTCAGGCCACAAGTCCAGCCTACACACCCAGTAGTCAAGGGGTCCATCGCTCCTGAGAGTGTCGAGATCCACAGTTAAAGCTAGGTAGTCTGCTACCTGTCGGTTGAGTCTTTCTCTAAGGCTGGATCCCGAAAGGCTCTGATGGTGCATGGGAGTTAAAAAGGTACGCATGTCCTCCATCAACAAGACGTCAGGAAAGCGTCCTGTCCTTGCCGCTGTGGTCGTGGGAGGAGGAGGAGGAGGATTAATTTCATCTCTTCCCCTGTTACATTCCCGTGGTGCTGTGACATCACCCTTATATGCTGTGTAAAGCATAGTTTTTAATTTATTCTTAAAATGCTCCATCCTTTCCGACTTGAGGGAATTTGGTAACATTTCAGGCACTTTATGCTTATACCGGGGGTCGAGGAGCATGGACACCCAGTACAGGTCGTTCTCCTTCAGCTTTTTTATACGAGGGTCCCTCAACAAGCACGACAGCATGAAAGAACCCATTTGAACAAGGTTGGATGCCGAGCTAATCATGTCCCGTTCCTCCTCCTCACTGATCTCACTGATTGTATCTTGTTCCCCCCAGCCACGTACAACACCACGGGTACCAGAGAGGTGACAACAACGAGCACCCTGGGATGCCTGTTGTGCTCGGTCTTCCTCCTCCTCCTCAAAGCCACATTCCTCCTCTGACTCCTCTTCCTCACAATCCTCTTCCTGCGTTGCCGCAGGTCCAGCAAGCGATGCTGATAAGGCTGTTTGTGGGGGTGATGGACACCACAACTCTTCCTCTTCACGCTCATCTACTGCCTGATCCAGCACTCTTCGCAGGGCATGCTCCAGGAAGAAAACAAATGGTATGATGACGCTGATGGTGCCTTCGGTGCGACTGAAAAGGTTTGTCACCTCCTCAAAAGGACGCATGAGCCTACAGGCATTGCGCATGAGCGTCCAGTAATTTGGCAAAAATATCCCCAGCTCCCCAGAGGTTGTCCTAGCACCCCGGGCATACAAATACTCATTAACAGCTTTTTCTTTTTGGAGCAGGCGGTCAAACATTAGGAGTGTTGAATTCCACCGTGTCGGGCTGTCGCAAATCAAGCGCCTCACTGGCAGGTTGTTTCGACGCAGGATATCGGACAAGTGCACCATGGCCGTGTAGGAACGCCTGAAATGGCCACACACCTTCCTGGCCTGCTTCAGGACGTCCTGTAAGCCAGGGTACTTATGGACAAATCGTTGTACAATTAGATTACACACATGTGCCATGCACGGCACATGTGTCAACTTGCCCAATTTCAATGCCGCCACCAAATTACTTCCATTGTCAGAAACAACCTTGACAATCTCCAGTTGGTGCGGAGTCAGCCACTGATCCACCTGTGCGTTCAGGGCGGTAAGGAGTGCTGGTGCGGTGTGACTCTCCGCTTTCAGGCAAGTCAAGCCCAAGACGGCGTGACACTGCCTTACCCGGGATGTAGCATAGTACCTGGGGAGCTGGGGGGGTGCCATAGATGTGGAGCAAGACGCAGAAGTTGAAGAGGACTCAGCCGAGGAAGAGGTTAGGGAAGAGGATGGAGTAGGAGGAGTAGAGGAGGTAGCAGCAGGCCTGCCTGCAAGTCGTGGCGGTGTCACCAACTCTTCTGCAGAGCAACGCATTCCATGCTTGTCAGAAGTCAGCAGGTTTACCCAATGCACAGTGTAGGTGATATACCTGCCCTGACCATGCTTTGCAGACCAGCTATCCGTGGTCATATGGACCCTTGCCCCAATGCTGTGTGTCAGACATACCATAACTTCCTTTCTCACAACAGAGTACAGGTTTGGGATTGCCTTTTGTGAAAAGAAATTTCTGCCAGGTACCTTCCACTGCGGTGTCCCAATAGATACAAATTTTTTGAAAGCATCAGACTCCACCAGCTTGTATGGTAAAAGCTGGCGGGCTAAGAGTTCAGACAAGCCAGCTGTCAGACGCCGGGCAAGGGGGTGACTTTGAGAAATTGGCTTCTTACGCTCAAACATGTCCTTGACAGACACCTGACTGTGGGCAGATGACCAGGAACTGCTACGTAAGAGAGACTGAGTGGAGGATGGTTGAGAGGGGGCAATGAGGACAGCACTGGTTGACGTGGCTGAAGATGCTGGAGCAGGAGGAGGAGGGCGGCTTTCACTTTGTGTGCTGCTTCTACTCATGTGTTCTTCCCATCAGCCTTTGTGATGGGAGACCATGTGCCTTTGCAAAGCAGTTGTACCTAGGTGGGTGTTGGACTTCCCACGACTCAGTTTCTTTTGGCACAGGTTGCAAATGGCATCGCTGTTGTCAGAGGCAGACACACAAAAAAAATGCCACACTGCTGAGCTCTGCGATGACAGCATTCTGGTGGTGGCAACAGCATGTGTTGATGGGCATCGGTGTGCTGTCTGGCTGATCCCTGGTGACGATGCATGCTGTCTGACTGTGCCACTATCTCCTTGAGATGACCTCCCCATGCTTCCAAATCGTCTCCTCCTCCTCTCTGTCTCCCCATATGAACTTTCCCCCTCTTCTTCTTCTCTTCTAGCAGGCACCCACGTGACATCCACCGACACATCATCATCAACCGCTTCACTTGTATCTGAAACATCAAGAAAGGAAGCAGCAGCGGGTACAACATCATCATCATCATCACACCGTACCTCCATGTCGGTAATGCTGCCTGACTGAGACTGATCACTATTATCTACATCCTCTGTCAATGATGGTTGCGCATCACTCATTTCTTCCAAATGATGTGTCAATAACTCCTGTGACAGATCAAGTGAAGCGGCTGTGGTGCTAGTGTTGGTGGTGGCGACAGGCGCGGGGAGTGGCACTGGTCACTTGAGACCTGCCCAAAGCACAGCTGGACGTAGATGGTGCGTCAAGGTTAGGAGGACTAGCAGCAGAAGCTGAAGAAGATTGGGTGTCCTGTGTTAGCCATTCAACTAGGTCCTCTTTTCGCATCCCCCCTGGCACCCAGCGTCTGAACAATGTGCATATTTGTAGGGCCTAAAGGAATCACAGAACCACAACCACGACCACGGAACCTGCGGGGTGGCCTGCCTCTGCCTGTCATTTTTTTTTAAATGGACACTAACAATACTATTACACCAATTGAGTGGTGGCACTGTGAAAGTGGGCACAGTATACGCTGTGATACTGACAACAACAAAAAAGACAGATGTTTTAAAAATAACAAATTGTTAATTTTTTTAAATATTACAAGTACTGTGACAACAAATATGATTGTTTGGCACTAGTTATCAAATGGGCTTGTCTGGCACACACGCTGGGAGAAAGGAAACTGCAATTCAATGGCACTAGGAGACTGAAGAATCACAGTCAAAACAGTTATGATTAACAAAAATTCCAATCCTGTGACAATAAATATGATTGGTGGCACTAATTGGCTAGTTGGGACTGGCACACAGGCAGGCAGGCAGGCAGGAGGAAAATGCAAATCAAGGGCACTAGTAGACTGCAGATTGACAGTCAAAACAGTGATGATTGACAAATTTTGCAATACTGTTAAAAGAAATATGATTGCTGGCATTAATTGGATAGTTGGGCCTGGCACACAGGCTGGCAGGCAGTAGAAAAGTGCAATTCAATGGCACGAGCAAACTGAGGACTAAGATCAACAATCAATTTTTTTTTTAATTTTAATTAGTAACTAAACTGTGACAACAATTAGGATTGGTGTAAATAGTTGGCAAGACGGCCTGGCACAAAAAGGCTGGCAGGCAGGAGGTAAATGCAATTCAAGGACATTTGGAGACTGAATACTGACAGTCAAAACAGTGATGATTGACAATTTTTGCAATACTGTTAAAAGAAATATGATTGCTGGCAATAATTGGCTAGGTGGGCATGACAAACAGCAGGCTACAAGGCAGGAGGAAAGTGCAATTCACTGGCACCAGCAAACTGAGGATTCGCCACAAATATTACCCAAAATTTTAATTTTTAATTACTAAGAATACTGTGACAACAAATATGATTGGTGTAAATATTTTTCAAGTAGGCCTGGCACACAGGCTTGGAAGGCAGGAGAAAAGTGCAATTCTAGGGCACGAGCAAACTGAGGATTAAGATCAACAATCAAGAATTTTGTAATTTTAATTAGTAGCTATACTGTGACAACAATTAGGATTGGTGTAAATAGTTGGCAAGACGGCCTGGCACAAAAGGCTGGCAGGCAAGAGGTAAATGCAATTCAAGGACACTAGGAGACTGAATACTGACAGTCAAAACAGTGATGAATGACAATTTTTGCAATACTGTTAAAAGAAATATGATTGCTGGCAATAATTGGCTAGGTGGGCCTGGCACACAGCAGGCTGCAAGGCAGGAGGAAAGTGCAATTCACTGGCACCAGCAAACTGAGGATTCCCAACAAATATTAACCAAAATTTTAATTTTTAATTACTAAGAATACTGTGACAACAAATATGATTGGTGTAAATATTTTTCAAGTAGGCCTGGCACACAGGCTTGGAAGGCAATAGAAAAGTGCAATTGTAGGGCACGAGCAAACTGAGGATTAAGATCAACAATCAAATATTTTTTAATTTTAATTTGTAACTATACTGTGACAACAATTAGGATTGGTGTAAATAGTTGGCAAGACAGCCTGGCACAAAAGGCTGGCAGGCAGGAGGTAAATGCAATTCAAGGACACTAGGAGACTGAATACTGACAGTCAAAACAGTGATGATTGACAATTTTTGCAATACTGTTAAAAGAAATAGGATTGCTGGCAATAATTGGCTAGGTGGGCCTGGCACACAGCAGGCTGCAAGGCAGGAGAAAAGTGCAATTCACTGGCACCAGCAAACTGAGGATTCGCCACAAATATTACCCAAAATTTTAATTTTTAATTACTAAGAATACTGTGACAACAAATATGATTGGTGTAAATATTTTTCAAGTAGGCCTGGCACACAGGCTTGGAAGGCAGTAGAAAAGTGCAATTGTAGGGCACGAGCAAACTGAGGATTAAGATCAACAATCAAATATTTTTTAATTTTAATTAGTAACTATACTGTGACAACAATTAGGATTGGTGTAAATAGTTGGCAAGACAGCCTGGCACAAAAGGCTGGCAGGCAGGAGGTAAATGCAATTCAAGGACACTAGGAGACTGAATACTGACAGTCAAAACAGTGATGATTGACAATTTTTGCAATACTATTAAAAGAAATAGGATTGCTGGCAATAATTGGCTAGGTGGGCCTGGCACACAGCAGGCTGCAAGGCAGGAGAAAAGTGCAATTCACTGGCACCAGCAAACTGAGGATTCGCCACAAATATTACCCAAAATTTTAATTTTTAATTACTAAGAATACTGTGACAACAAATATGATTGGTGTAAATATTTTTCAAGTAGGCCTGGCACACAGGCTTGGAAGGCAGTAGAAAAGTGCAATTGTAGGGCACGAGCAAACTGAGGATTAAGATCAACAATCAAATATTTTTTAATTTTAATTAGTAACTATACTGTGACAACAATTAGGATTGGTGTAAATAGTTGGCAAGACAGCCTGGCACAAAAGGCTGGCAGGCAGGAGGTAAATGCAATTCAAGGACACTAGGAGACTGAATACTGACAGTCAAAACAGTGATGATTGACAATTTTTGCAATACTGTTAAAAGAAATAGGATTGCTGGCAATAATTGGCTAGGTGGGCCTGGCACACAGCAGGCTGCAAGGCAGGAGAAAAGTGCAATTCACTGGCACCAGCAAACTGAGGATTCGCCACAAATATTACCCAAAATTTTAATTTTTAATTACTAAGAATACTGTGACAACAAATATGATTGGTGTAAATATTTTTCAAGTAGGCCTGGCACACAGGCTTGGAAGGCAGTAGAAAAGTGCAATTGTAGGGCACGAGCAAACTGAGGATTAAGATCAACAATCAAATATTTTTTAATTTTAATTAGTAACTATACTGTGACAACAATTAGGATTGGTGTAAATAGTTGGCAAGACAGCCTGGCACAAAAGGCTGGCAGGCAGGAGGTAAATGCAATTCAAGGACACTAGGAGACTGAATACTGACAGTCAAAACAGTGATCATTGACAATTTTTGCAATACTATTAAAAGAAATAGGATTGCTGGCAATAATTGGCTAGGTGGGCCTGGCACACAGCAGGATGCAAGGCAGGAGGAAAGTGCAATTCACTGGCACCAGCAAACTTAGGATTCGCCACAAATATTACACAAAATTTAAATTTTTAATTAATAAGAATACTGTGACAACAAATATGATTGGTGTAAATATTTTTCAAGTAGGCCTGGCACACAGGCTTGGAAGGCAGGAGAAAAGTGCAATTCTAGGGCACGAGCAAACTGAGGATTAAGATCAACAATCAAGAATTTTTAAATTTTATTTAGTAACTATACTGTGACAACAATTAGGATTGGTGTAAATAGTTGGCAAGACGGCCTGGCACAAAAGGCTGGCAGGCAAGAGGTAGATGCAATTCAAGGACACTAGGAGACTGATTACTGACAGTCAAAACAGTGATGATTGACCATTTTGGCAATACTGTTAAAAGAAATAGGATTGCTGGCAATAATTGGCTAGGTGGGCCTGGCACACAGCAGGCTGCAAGGCAGGAGGAAAGTGCAATTCACTGGCACCAGCAAACTGAGGATTCGCCACAAATATTACCCAAAATTTTAATTTTTAATTACTAAGAATACTGTGACAACAAATATGATTGGTGTAAATATTTTTCAAGTAGGCCTGGCACACAGGCTTGGAAGGCAGTAGAAAAGTGCAATTAAAAATATTTTTAACCATACCCATGCCTTCACTATATTTAGTAATGCATTTAATGTTCTGAGTTCTGAATCCCGTACATATTTATAATTACCTTTATTAACTCACCATAATTCATTTCTTCCACTTCCTCAGTAACTTTAGAAATGTCCTTTTCAGTATAATGTTTATAAATAAATGTATCTTTTAATATATCCGCCTCTTGTTGATAATCTGATATTTAAGTACACATTTGCTATCCATGTAAATTTATAATTATCACATCATTGATGTACCACTTACATAAAGTAAATCATGCAAATGAAAGACCACTATTTAAACCATTTTGATTTGAAACTCCAAAAGTTCATGTTTGACAATGTTGATCTGTGGGATAAAAGTTAATTGGCTGGTAGGTAGTCATTCCATAGCTCTATTGGTGGGCATTAAAATGCCAAATAAGCATAAAACAAACAGTGTTTGTTTATTTTTTACTAAGTATCAGGGTATCAGTTTCAGAAAATAGAAAAATATGTGATACATTTTAAATAATTTTTTTTTTATATACAAATAATACAAATTAATATGAAGAAACATAACCCTCTTTCAGATTGTAATATAAAATGTTTAATTATGTCTAGAAAAAAATATTGCAATAATTTTATTTAATTTTACTTTTCCTGTACTTTAACTCTGAAGATGGTGGCCTTTCCCATTATTTATAAGCCTAACCTTATCATATGTTTCTCTATAAACAAGGCGCTAGCTACAAACTTGCAACATTATCAGATTGGTTGTGCATCCTGTCCCTCACAGAGACACGGACCAATCAGATTATGCAATAATGGCTGAGGTCAGATACACTCCAGTGAGCTCTGTTCTAATCAGAGCCTTGAACGCCGCAACTGCCTCTGGGAACCTAACCATGGGTCCTTGGCTCCACTATATGCTTTTGCAGGTTCTCGGACAGAATGCGTGTGTGATGGATTTAATAGCCTGAGGGAACAGCCCCTGAGAGGCTGTGAAACGCGTTGCTTTGTTTTAAAATAAAGATATATGTTTTTATGATACACTTGCTGTTGTATGGGATTTCTTCATGCCAGTTTGTGGAGTTTAGTGAGGATCCTGTTTGCTAAGAGAGTGGTCTACTGGGCGACTGAGAGGTCCCAGCTTGCTGTTACTGCACCTGGAGGTGCAGCACCTATTGTAAGTGTGACCTTATATCATCTTTACACCTGTTTGTACTGTACTAGGCTATGGTAGCTCTTCTTTGTAACTCCGAATAGGCACCTATGATGTTTCTGTGTTCAAGTTCTCATCTATGTGCCCAGTGTGCCTACCTACAGTGAGCTGGACCACTACAAAGTTCCAGTCTGTCCCACCAGCACTATTGGGTGCGCTGTTTTTGCGAGTACCCATTTTCTTTTATCCAAATATTCTTCTGCCTGACGGTACTAGGTCATGTTGGTGCCTCTGTGTTTTTTCTTGTCCGAGAACCTGCAAAAGCATGTAGTGGGGGCTGGGACCCATGGTTAGGTTCCCAGAGGTAGTTGCAGCGCCCGAGGCTCTGATTAAAACAGAGCTCTCTGGAACGTATCTGCCCTCGGCCATTATTGCATTATCTGATTGGTCCATGTGTCCGTGATGCACCAGATGCACAACCAATCAGATAATGTTGCAAGTGTGTCGCTAGCGCCTAGTCTTCTTAATTGCCATCAGCAGAGGTCATAAGATAAGGAACACAAATTATACCAGTTGTATTAACAAGCTGACAGTGGCTACCAATGGCTACTCTAGAAACAATTCTGGAATGGCAAATTCAAATTAGTTAAGTTGTTGTGGTGTAGGAGGGTTTGTTCATTGAAAATGAATTCAGAAATGCTATGTGTTGGGCTGGTATGCTCATTTATGTATTGCAAGGCTTCAAAAAAGTATTGTAATTCTAAGATGTTTTATGGTCCCTTTAATGTCTCCTTAAAGAGATATGAAAACCAAAAATGTATTTTGTGATTCAGACAGAGCATACCATTTTAAAAAAGTTTCTAATTTACTTCTATTATCAAATTTGCTTTTGTTCCCATGTTATTTTTTGTTGAAGAGAAACCTACTGTAGGTAGGTGTCCGGAGCACTACTTGGCAGAAATAAATGGTGACATTAGGTTTGTTTCAAGCCCCCCCACCCCTTCTAATAATGACAACAGTTTAACATTCATTAAATGTAATAGTATTTCTAATGCTATCTTTAATTGTAATACTCAATTGTTAATACTGGATACTCCTAAAAGTATAAATAGAAAAAGTCTAAAAATGTATTTTATTACGCAAACATAAGTTCAAAGTACAGCAGGATTCAGACTTGTCCATGCCTTTTGGCATGCCTCATTATGAAGGGCATGAACTAGCCTGATACACTGCTGTACTTTGGACCCATGTTTGCATAATATAGGTTGGGCCTGGTTAGCCTCCTCCATTTGCTTCACTGATACCTGTGCTGCGTCCATACCTGTATTTGTAAATATCGTACTCTTAAAAGTAGTCATGAAACTTGTAGCAGCAGGTTATGTATTAAAAGTAATTTTATTGTAAACATATTTTTTACAAATTTATCATATAATTGATTAAACAATGTCAGACACTTTTTTTTTACTATATATATATACTGTATATATTATCCTAAGAATAATAGAAAACACATTCTTATGTGTATAGTGAGCATGATAGAGGTACTGTCCTTTGCCTATTCTCTTATTAATGTTACGTGCCAATATATTTGTCATTGCTAATTAGACTGTTAGCTTCCAATTACAGGAACATCATAACTAAAGTCAATTTTTATGTGCCATACACCCTTTGGTATGCTGTTCCGTGGTTAAGAGTGTATATTACATAGGATGTCAATGTTTTCTTGATAAATACATAATAGATAATTGATAGATCAGCTATTTGAATTAGAGACTAAATAATACTTCAGAGAGAGGAGCTACTTTGATTAAAACTAATATACTGCCTAAGGATTAACTGATTTAATTCTGTTCTGGTGAAATAGTTTATGGTTAGTGCAGGAATGTATATTTTGGTTTGCAATAATGTGATAGTGTTGAATTCCTTGATACAGGACAAATATGTCTTTAATAAAAAATAAATACATAATAAAAAAAACACACACAAAACCCTGTTAAATATAACTAATAAGAAGCAAGAGGTAAACTGCTTATGTCATTGACTAACAACTTAAGAGACAACTAATCTAGCTCTTATATTCACTTGGCCTTCACTGGAGACATAATTCTGTATATATAAACATTCTGTTTACTTCTAGAATGCAAAGAGTCTCTGTCATCACTAATTGACAGAGCTGTGGGCTGCAGAATGAATTACTGTGGCTAAAGAGATTCTAAATGAGTAGCTGTTGACCAGACAGCATAAACTATTGAATACTTATTAATGACTGTACATCAGAAGGCAGAAAATAGATCAGTTAGACATGAAGGCATCAATACCATAAACTGGATACCTTATCCGTTAATAGAAATGTTCACCCATTGATGCACTGTATTCCCATGTGGAAGCTCACGATTAATATCCTTTCAATATTTAAACTTAAGAAACTATTGAACAAGTTATTTACAAGAAAGAATATGGAGCAGTTTAATGTCCTTACAACTATGCAACTGTCATTCTATTAATCACTTAGTTGCTACCAAGGTCTTTAATGTGTTTCCAAGGGAACAGAAATTGCAACATTCTCTAATAGCATAGGGGTTAAAGCGGAGCCAGTCATTATTTAAACTTTTGGATACGAGGAGCTGCCATTTCTCTAAAATAAGTATCTGTCATCCCATTCCAATTCATGAGAAGTGCTATGCCATTGTATGCAAGCTTGGGTGATTAATATTTTTCATACTATTCTCTCTACTTCTTCACTAAAGTACGTCTTTGTTAGCTCTTTAACAATGACATACTTAACTCTTGAAAAAGACAGCTGGTCCTTTTGAAAGGCGTAGAGGAAACTGCTATCATTAACCCCTTAACGACTGTGATGTACACACCAGTCGTTAAGGGTTTTCTTGTTTAGAATAGTGCAGGTCCCGTCGCTTGCGGAGAGACCATGCTATTAATAATGAAAAATCTTTTTTTTAGTAAAAGTCTAACTTTGAAACTATAAAACATGTACACAAATAAAGCAAAATTATTTAAATGTTCTTTAATGATTTAAACTGAAATGTTTAAACATGGAGAGGGGGGGACATACCGCAAGGTAAACATTCAATTTATTACAAAAAATAAGTAGTTTTTTTTCCCATTGTTTTACCCCGAAGCACCCCTTACAGACCACATTGCATTTATGTGACTAAGTAACTAACTGCTCGCTCACTGTGACCGACTTACCTATGCTCAGGTAAGGATATTCTATTCATCTCTCTCGACAATGCTGCTACACTCATTTCAAAATAAATATATAAGAAACCCTTTGCTTTGCATTTTGACACCTTATTTATGATTTTGATTATGTTTTCATAAATTAACATGTACCTTAAATACAAGTTTTACTATTTACAATACAATGAATACATTGTATTTTCTGCGTAATTTAAGGAAGATTTGTATGGCATAAATTGTAAAATTTGCAATAGCAGCCTTTTTAAAAAAAAAAACTGTACATATGTATCTCGCCATCCACAGAAATGAAGGTTAGACCAATTAGCGAGATACATAGTTCACAGTATAAAAGTTCCTTTAGATCATTTCAACATTGATTTAATAACACTTACAGATCATTTTAGATCACCTTGTCTTTGTCTGAGCAGAGAGTTTTAGATCATCTGGCCTTAAATTGTAAAACCAGAAAAGGAGATGTCCTTGAAACATTTTTTTATTAGATAAAAATAAAACAGTACATGGTATTACTTATGCCTAAAACATTTTAATAGGGTTTTAACCCATTCAGGACAGGGAATTTTAGAAGAAAACTTGCCTCCAGTGGAGGCAAAGACTATTTTACAATAAGATGGAAGGAGTTTTGTAGAGCTCTTGGGTTTGAGAATCTTCTGCCTCCTCACCACCTGTATGAAAGAGAAACTTACCCAAAGTACCAGAGACTTTTTAGCATTTTGCTATCACTCCATCTAAACATAGAGCCTTTTTATATTTACCTAGCAAAACTATATATATTAAGATACTAAGGTGGTGGTAAAGGGAAAGAGATGTTTGGGAGGGATCAGGTACTGATCAGGTGGTGGGAGGTGTCAGGTGGGTGGATACTTTCTACAGCTAACGTTAACCTCCTTCACTTCCGGGAATTTTAGAAGTGTGGTGCCCAGCTGCAATTAACAGCCTTCTAATTGCCTAAAAACAATGGCAAAGCTATGCATATCTGCTATTTCTGAACAAACCCCAGAGAAGCTTTTTCAACCATTTGTTTTATGACTGCACAAGCGGTATGTAAATAATTTCAGTAAGAAAAAGTTTGAGTTTTTTTAATGTGTTCACAATTCGTGGCAAAACGGTTGCTTGAAATATACCAAAAATGGGCCTATATCAATACCTTAGGTTCTCTACACATATATATATATATATATATATATATATATAGAGAGAGAGAGAGAGAGAGAGAGAGAGAGAGAGAGAACCAAAGGTATTGATATAGGCCCATTTTTGGTATATTTTAAGCAACCGTTTTGCCGCCAATTGAGAACATATTAAACAACTCATAAACATTTTCTCACTGAAATTATTTACATACCGCTTGTGCAGTCATAAAACAAATGGTTGAAAAAGCTTCTCTGGGGTTTGCTCAGAAATAGCAGACATGCATAGCTTTGCCATTGTTTTTTTGGCAATTAGAAGGCTGCTAATTGCAGCTGCGCACCACACTTCTAAAATTCCCAGCAGTGAAGGAGGATTAACTTTAGCTGTAGTGTAGTAAGTATCTACCCACCTGACACCTCCCACCACCTGATCACTACCTGATCCCTCCCAAACAGCTCTTTTCCCTTCCTCATCCCCACCACCATCTTAGGTACTGGGAGACAGTGGGTGTAAGGCATATTTTCTTTTATTTCACTGTAGAGATTCCTCCTCATCCTTTCCACCTCCCTTAATTCTCCCAAAGAGCTCTCTAACCCTCCCCCTCTCACTAATAGAAGCCTCATTAGGTACTGGTAGCTGTCTGTCAGTGCCCAGTTTATAGAAAATGCATTATTTATTAATTAAAAATTATATTATTTATTAATAAAAAAAAAAATTATCTGTAGTGTAGTGATACCCCCTCATGCTCCCCCTTTAAACGATCATCAATAGGGTCTTCTTCCTCCCCACTGTTAGAACACATTTCTGTAGTATAGTGGCCCCTCCCTCCCCCTCCCTCACTAAATCAAAATTTCTGCAGTGTAGGGAAACACCCTTTTATCTTTATTGCGATGCACACTCTGCCCACCTCCTTCCTTACCTCCCACACCACCGACGGCATCACTGCAAGCCGAAACATACAGTGACACTCTGTTTCACTGCCTTTATCGTCGATCTGCTTTCATATGGTAAAGAAAGAATGATCAGTTCTTCCTTACCATATAAAGGCAGATGCATTCAGCCTCTGGCTGCAGTCTTTGCTGACAGCGGGGACCACAGTATGAGCTGGAAGATTGAAAGTAGGTACTATGTCAACAGAGTTCTTTGCCAAGCATACAACGTTGACGTAGTACAGAGTGTCACTGTCTGTATCGGCAATCTGCTATCATATGGTAAAGGTAGAATGAGCAGTTTTGGCATGAGCCAGAAGATTGGACATAGGAACTACATCAACAATGTAGGCTAGACAAAGAACCCTGTGATATAGTATCTTGGTCCAATAGGCTTTATGGGTTAAAGAACTTTGATTATGTTTTCTTTTTATATTACCAAAAATCAACCTCCCAGTGGGGGCTTGGAAAGAAAGAGAGATCTGTGTGAAATAACTGTTTCTGCTTGCTGTTTGGGAAGTATATACACGCATTACCTTTTTTGGTGGATAGAACAATGGAATTTTTGTACTTTTCCTTTTCTAAAGGAACATTTTTTACCTTCTTAGTCTCTTTTACATAGTAGAAGAAGGAATTTCAATCATAGTCAGCATGTATAGTGACTAGTGATGTCGCGAATAGTTCGCGGGCGAATAGTTCCCGGCGAACATAGCTTGTTCTCGTTCGCAGCGGCGGGCGAACATTTGCAATGTTCGGTCTGCCCCCTATTCATCATCATTGAGTAAAACTTTGACCCTGTACCTCACAATCAGCAGACACATTCCAGCCAATCAGCAGCAGACCCTCCCTCCCAGACCCTCCCACCTCCTAGACAGCATCCATTTTAGATTCATTCGGAAGTTGCATTCTTAGTGAGAGGAAGGACAGTGTAGCTGCTGCTGATTTAATAGGGAAATCGATAGCTAGGCTAGTGTATTCAGTGTCCACTACAGTCCTGAAGGACTCATCTGATCTCTGCTGTAAGGACAGCAACACAAAAAGCCCTTTTTAGGGCTAGAACATCAGTCTGCTTTTTTTTTTTTTCCTGTGTAATCTAATTGCAGTTGCCTGCCTGCCAGCGTGTGTGTCAGGCTCACAGCGTATACTGTGCCCACTTGCCCAGTGCCACCACTCATATCTGGTGTAACAGTAGTGAACATTTAGAAAAACAACACTTTTTTGACTGTGAAATAATAGCAGTCAGTTTCCTTCACACGTGTGCGTTTCAGTGCCTGCCAGGGCACAGTGTCACACCAGAGCAACTCATATCTGGTGTAACAGTAGTGTACATTTAAAAAAAAACAACACTTTTTTGACTGTGAAATAATAGCAGTCAGTTTCCTTCACTCGTGTGCGTTTCAGTGCCTGCCAGGGCACAGTGTCACACCAGTGCAACTCATATCCAGTGTAACAGTAGTGTACATTTAAAAAAAACAACACTTTTTTTACTGGGAAATAATAGCAGTCAGTTTCCTTCACACGTGTGCGTTTCAGTGCCTGCCATCAGTGAGGACAAGGAACTGGACATGGCTAGCTTGGTATCCAACCTTGTGCAAATGGGGAGTTTGTGGTTGTGCAAATGGACTGTTTGCGGTTTTTTGCGGTGCGTTAAACGGGGAGTTTGGTCTGTCACTGTGAAGCGGGCGTAACCCTTACACTACCTGATCGATACAACATCATACCTGATGTTTTAAAGCACGTTATTTCAAACAATTTAGGAATGTTAGGTGATTTATGCCCTTTATGGATTAAAACCAGACTCTGCATCAACTATGTAATTTTCCATGGGAGTTTTGCTATGGATCCCCCTCCGGCATGCCACAGTCCAGGTGTTAGTCCCCTTGAAACAACTTTTCCATCACTATTGTGGCCAGAAAGAGTTTCTGTGGGTTTTAAAATTTGCCTGCCTATTGAAGTTCGCGAACATTTGCGGAAATTCGTGTTCGCCATTCGCGAACGGAAAATGTTATGTTCGCGACATCACTAATAGTGACCAACCCAATTTTACAGAAGAAAATTAATTGTTTGAGGGTTTCCCGATGATACACACTTGTGTGTACCCTTTTCCAAAAGCAGTAAACCACAACTTAATGGTGAAAGCAATTAAGAAAATATAGTATTTTTGCACACAAATGTCAAAAAGTATTCTTCAAATAATAACAGACATATAGATAATAATTTCAAATATATCCTATATTAGAAATGTGATAGAGTTCCTTGAACATAGAGAACACCAAACTTAAATGCCTTACTGTTTCCCTTTAAAGTAAAACTGACAGCAGGAATTCTAGTCTGTGATATTTTCTCCAAAAGGCCTGAAGTATTAGGTGTAGCTCCAATAAAGCTTAGTAGGTCTCAGATTTTACTGTGTCTAGAGATGAAAATCAGATCTTAAACAGTGACTCAACAGGAGCCTTCAGATCTCATTCTCATGTCTGTGGAAACACCGCTGATCATTTTGTCCTTTGGGCTCTGTGGCACAAATGTCTGACTTGGTACTTAAAAAATAATATTCTCAAATATGGAAAAATATATTTATATATATTATTAATCATACATGGATTTGCTATAATAATTCATTTGGAATAGACGTATGCATTGAGCAGTAGACATTGCCTGGTTTGTAGATGGAAAATGAATTCTCTTTGTACCTTTGTGTCTATAAATTATATTGTAAGGCTTCCATAAGATCATAACTGGTCTATCACATATCATACCATCATTCATTTTTAGCCAAACAACCTAAAATACTTCACACACTTCAGCTCACTTGATCATTTTCTACCATTTTTTTTCGTACAATTGCGCTAAAGCAAGCACGATATTTGTGCTCCACTCATAATACCAGCACACACAAATGAGTAAGCTCACATTTGCATTGCATGGAAGCTTTGCACTCTTCTATAGGCTCCAATGGGTGCCTTGTTCTTATTCCGTGAGACACTCATAAGAACTTAGTACAGCGAAGGGGGTAATTTGCGCAGCAATGTGCAGCAATTTTAAATATATATATGAATAAATACATATTTATTTATGTGTTTATTTGTGTATATACACATATTAACACATCAATATATGAATATAAGCATATACAGTACATATATATTTATAGAGAACGCACACCGCTATGTAAAGGCACTTTTCAGTGCCATTTTTATTCTCTAACACCCCACACCCGCACACTTTAACCCCCAATAAAACCTTAGTGCAGTTTAAAAAAAAAATTGGGGGCAATTTGAAGACATTTTAAAAATATATATTTATGTGTTTATATATATATATATATTCTGTATACTGGTGACATACAGTTCCCCATTGACCGCAATGTGAATGTGTTTTTCAGTGCCTTTTTTTTCTAACACCAAACACCCGCCACATTTAACCCCATAAAACTGCTTCATGCATTTTTTAAACATTTTTTTTAAAGATGCTATTCTTTTTTTTTTTTAATTATAGAAACAAACTTTAAAGTCTGGGGCCAATTGGGGCACTTTTTGAAAATAAACCAAAGATCTAATCTCAGGTTAATTTTTGGAGCGCTAATTGCTACCGCAAGCTTGTGATAGCAATAACCAGCCACCCATTAGTAATTATTGCAAGCCCATAAATGGGTGAATTTGCTATTTACAGGCATGCAATAAATTAGTGCTCTGAAAATGGTAATCTAGCCCAAATATTTATATGAGATTCTATGGCTAATTGTAGATTTCACAGGCCTAGATTTAGAGTTTTGTCGGTAACGACCCGCGTAGCTAACGCTGGCTTTTTTCTGGCCACACCTTTTAAATAACTCTGGTATTGAGAGTTCACAGAATGGCTGCGTTAGGCTCCAAAAAAGGAGCGTAGAGCATATTTAACGCAACTTCAACTCTCGATACCAGAGTTGCCTACGGACGCGGCCAGCTTCAAAAACGTGTAGTGCACGATTCCCCCATAGAAAACAATGGGGCTGTTTGAGCTGAAAAAAAACCTAACACCTGCAAAAAAGCCGCGTTCAGCTCCTAACGCAGCCCCATTGTTTGCTATGGGGAAACACTTCCTACGTCTGCGCCTAACACTCTAACATGTACCCCGAGTCTAAACACCCCTAACCTTATACTTATTAACCCCTAATCTGCCGCCCCTGCTATCGCTGACCCCTGCATATTTTTTTAACCCCTAATCTGCCGCTCCAAAAACCGCCGCTACTTACATTATCCCTATGTACCTCTAATCTGCCCTCCCTAACATCGCCGACACCTAACTTCAAACATTAACCCCTAATCTGCCGACTGGAGCTCACCGCTATTCTAATAAATGTATTAACCCCTAAGGCTAAGTCTAACCCTAACACCCCCCTAAGTTAAATATAATTTAAATCTAACTAAATAAATTAACTCTTATTAAATAAATTATTCCTATTTAAAGCTAAATACTTACCTGTAAAATAAATCCTAATATAGCTACAATATAAATTATAATTATATTATAGCTATTTTAGGATTAATATTTATTTTACAGGTAACTTTGTATTTATTTTAACCAGGTACAATAGCTATTAAATAGTTAAGAACTATTTAATAGCTAAAATAGTTAAAATGATTACAAAATTACCTGTAAAATAAATCCTAGCCTAAGTTACAATTAAACCTAACACTACACTATCAATAAATTAATTAAATAAAATACCAACAATTATCTACAATTAAACCTAACACTACACTATCAATAAATTATTTAAATACAATATCTACAAATAAATACAATGAAATAAACTAACTAAAGTACAAAAAATAAAAAAGAACTAAGTTACAAAAAATAAAAAAATATTTACAAACATTAGAAAAATATTACAACAATTTTAAACTAATTACACCTACTCTAAGCCCCCTAATAAAATAACAAAGCCCCCCAAAAGAAAAAAATGCCCTACCCTATTCTAAATTAAAAAAGTTCAAAGCTCTTTTACCTTACCAGCCCTGAACAGGGCCCTTTGCGGGGCATGCCCCAAAGAATTCAGCTCTTTTGCCTGTAAAAAAAAACATACAATACTCCCCCCAACATTACAACCCACCACCCACATACCCCTAATCTAATCCAAACCCCCCTTAAATAAACCTAACACTAAGCCCCTGAAGATCTTCCTACCTTATCTTCACCATACCAGGTTCACCGATCGGTCCTCGGAAGTGTTGATCCAAGCCCAAGCAGGGGGCTGAAGAGTGACGTCCATCTTCAGGCTGAAGTCTGGATCCAAGCGGCGACTGAAGAAATCCATCATTGGGCTGAAGTCAGAAGTCCATCATCGGGATGAAGTCTTCTATCAAGCCGCATCTTCAATCTTCTTTCTTCTGGAGCGGAGCGGAACCATCTTCTTCTAAGCCGACGCGGAACATCCTCTTCAACCGACGACTAGACGACGAATGACGGTTCCTTTAAATGACATCATCCAAGATGGCGTCCCTCGAATTCCGATTGGCTGATAGGATTCTATCAGCCAATCGGAATTAAGGTAGGAATATTCTGATTGGCTGATGGAATCAGCCAATCAGAATCAAGTTCAATCCGATTGGCTGATCCAATCAGCCAATCAGATTGAGCTCTCATTCTATTGGCTGTTCTGATCAGCCAATTGAATGCGAGCTCAATCTGATTGGCTGATTGGATCAGCCAATCGGATTGAACTTGATTCTGATTGGCTGATTCCATCAGCCAATCAGAATATTCCTACCTTTATTCCGATTGGCTGATAGAATCCTATCAGCCAATCGGAATTCGAGGGACGCCATCTTGGATGATGTCATTTAAAGGAACCGTCATTCGTCGTCTAGTCTTCGGTTGAAGAGGATGTTCCGCGTCGGCTTGGAAGAAGATGGTTCCGCTCCGCTCCAGAAGAAAGAAGATTGAAGATGCGGCTTGATAGAAGACTTCATCCTGATGATGGACTTCTGACTTCAGCCCGATGATGGATTTCTTCAGTCGCCGCTTGGATCCAGACTTCAGCCTGAGGATGGACGTCACTCTTCAGCCCCCCGCTTGGGCTTGGATCAACACTTCCGAGGACCGATCGGTGAACCTGGTATGGTGAAGATAAGGTAGGAAGATCTTCAGGGGCTTAGTGTTAGGTTTATTTAAGGGGGGTTTGGGTTAGATTAGGGGTATGTGGGTGGTGGGTTGTAATGTTGGGGGGGTATTGTATGTGTTTTTTTTACAGGCAAAAGAGCTGAATTTCTTGGGGCATGCCCCGCAAAGGGCCCTGTTCAGGGCTGGTAAGGTAAAAGAGCTTTGAACTTTTTTAATTTAGAATAGGGTACAGCATTTTTTATTTTGGGGGTCTTTGTTATTTTATAAGGGGGCTTAGAGTAGGTGTAATTAGTTTAAAATTGTTGTAATATTTTTCTGTTTGTAAAAAAAAAAATATTTTTTGTAACTTAGTTCTTTTTTATTTTTTGTACTTTAGTTAGTTTATTTCATTGTAGTTATTTGTAGATATTTTATTTAAATAATTTATTGATAGTGTAGTGTTAGGTTTAATTGTAGATAATTGTAGGTATTGTATTTAATTAATGTATTGATAGTGTAGTGTTAGGTTTAATTGTAGATAATTGTAGGTAGTTTATTTAATTAATTTATTGATAGTGTAGTGTTAGGTTTAATTGTAACTTAGGTTAGGATTTATTTTACAGGTAATTTTGTAATTATTTTAACTATTTTAGCTATTAAATAGTTCTTAACTATTTAATAGCTATTGTACCTAGATAAAATAAATACAAAGTTACCTGTAAAATAAATATAAATCCTAAAATAGCTATAACATAATTATACTTTATGTTGTAGCTATATTAGGGTTTATTTTACAGGTAAGTATTTAGCTTTAAATAGGAATAATTTATTTAATAAGAGTTAATTTATTTCGTTAGAATAAAATTATATTTAATTTAGGGGGGTGTTAGGGTTAGGGTTAAAATTAGCTTTAGGGGTTAAAAAATTTATTAGAGTAGCGGTGAGCTCCGATCGGCAGATTAGGGGTTAATACTTGAAGTTAGGTGTCGGCGATGTTAGGGAGGGCAGATTAGGGGTTAATACTATTTATTATAGGGTTATTGAGGCGGGAGTGAGGCGGATTAGGGGTTAATAACTTTATTATAGTAGCGGTGAGATCCGCTCGGCAGATTAAGGGTTAATAAGTGTAGGCAGGTGGAGGCGACATTGAGGGGGGCAGGTTAGGGGTTAATAAATATAATATAGGGGTCGGCGATGTTAGGGGCAGCAGATTGGGGTACATAAGGATAGCGTAAGTAGCGGTGCTTTGCGGTCGGCAGATTAGGGGTTAATTATTGTAGGTAGCTGGCGGCGACGTTGTGGGGGGCAGGTTAGGGGTTAATAAATATAATATAGGGGTTGGCGGTGTTAGGGGCAGCAGATTAGGGGTACATAAGTATAACGTAGGTGGCGGTCGGCAGATTAGGGGTTAAAAAAATTTAATCGGGTGGCGGCGATGTGGGGGGACCTCGGTTTAGGGGTACATAGGTAGTTTATGGGTGTTAGTGTACTTTAGAGCACAGTAGTTAAGAGCTTTATAAACCGGCGTTAGCCCAGAAAGCTCTTAACTACTGACTTTTTTCTGCGGCTGGAGTTTTGTCGTTAGATTTCTAACGCTCACTTCAGACACGACTCTAAATACCGGAGTTAGAAAGATCACATTGAAAAGATAGGATACGCAATTGACGTAAGGGGATCTGCGGTATGGAAAAGTCGCGGCTGAAAAGTGAGCGTTAGACCCTTTCCTGACTGACTCCAAATACCGGCGGTAGCCTAAAACCAGCGTTAGGAGCCTCTAACGCTGGTTTTCACGGCTACCGCCAAACTCTAAATCTAGGCCACAGTTTTCTGAATGCTTTTTAAAACATCTCTGATTCTTTGTAATACAAGGCATGCCAAATAAGGTTCTTCGTATTTCTTGTCAATCATATTTTTGGGGGATTTTGGGTACAATGCTTAAAAGTCCTTATAGGACTCTGTATAAACCCTGTATATATATATATATATATATATATATATATATATATATAAATTTCTTGAGTAGAGAAGAGGCACTCACAGGTCTTATTAGGTATAAATACTTTTATTAGTTCATAGGTTTAGGTCAACGTATCGGTCCTCGCAGGGACCTTTGTCAAGACCGTTCTTGGCAAACTTCAATGGTAGGCGTTCACCGAAACGTTGACCTAAACCCATAGAGTGCACCCAGGCATTACAACAAACAGTGAGTGCTTGGATCCCTCAAATCTGCATATATATATATATATATATATATATATATATATATATATATATATTTATATATATATATTTATATATATATACAGTATATGACAAAAAAGTGCACTCCAATGGGAATCTTTTTCTAAATTTAGTCAATTTATTGTGAATGTTTTCGGACCTACAGGTCCGTCCTCAGACAAACACAGTGTACACTGTTTTTGTCTGACGAAAAATCTGTAGGTCCGAAAACATTCACAAAAAACGTCCATACATGTTTGGAGTGTGATCTGTTTGTATATATATATATATATATATATATATATATATATATATATATACACATATACACAGTATATATATATATATATATATATATATATATACATAGTTTTTGTTTTATATATAAATTCTTATTAAATATATGTTCTATGTATAAAAATAATACATTCATAGAAGGTTAAAATGGCCAGGATAAATGAAAATATTACTTTCTTTAGATAATACATAATAATGTCTGCAGGATAATTCTTAAATAAATTAAGAGCAGAGTCTAGAAATACTGCTGGATTTATTCATGTTCAAAATTTCTTCAAACCCTGGGCGCTGTATAGTTAAAGAATGAAAAGAGAATTGGAGTTGTTCCCAGACATTTCGCCGTCCAGAGTTACTGATCCTAGCTAACACACCTGGAAATCATAAAAGAAGTTCAGTTCACCTTTCAGTTCGCTTGCTTGCAGATGAGCAAACAGGTGACCAGTGTTGCAGAAAGAGTCGACGCCAACTAAAAGATTGCTTCAATTGCAAGTGATTACTGTTTATTTCTGTGCAGAATGAGATAGATTGCACAATGATTATCAGTTGTACCAGACAGAAGAAAATGATTGCTCAGTTATAAATGTCCGAAAAGTACAGTGTCTGAGGAAATATCAGCAAACACTGTATGTTTGTTTAAATGATTGAAAATATATGTCATTTCACCTTTATTAATGTATTCCTATCTTAGTGAATGTTTATATGCATATTTAATTTTATTATTTTTTTTTATCTCATAGATAATGCTTCAAAATATGTTTTTAATGTTTTTAAACTAAAAATTAAACTTTCATGGATTAGAAAGTACATGCAATTTTAAGAGATATATCAGTTTACTTTTACTAGCAATTGAATTTTGTTTTCTTAGTATCCATTGTTGAGAAGAATTCTTAGGTAGGTTTAAGAACAGAAATGTACACACCCCTTACTGAGATCAACCTATCACACATCAGAGGAGAGGTATTTAACACTACCCTGGACTGACAATTTATACCTCTTGAAAAAGCCCCGAGGAACAGGGGAAACGCGTTGAAGTTGGCCCACATTGACTTAATTATTTGCTCATTTATTCATTCAAAGAAAAGAAGGAACTGCCACAACCCAGACGTGAATACCAAAACGCCTGGCGAGCTCTGAACTTTGAGCGGAAGATTTGGAAACACTCCAATTTTGACCCCAGCTGTAGACGTCCGCACGTAAGCCGACAACACGTGAGCGGAGTTACCTGTGCCACACTAGTTAGCTGAGAAGATAGCGGCTAAACAAGCGGTTTTGGATTGGACCGAAGGACATAGAGGATACCAGCCAAGACAAGAGAATCACCCGACAACACTTTTATTACATAGAGGAGTACACGGCTCCTGGTAGCCACCGCTCCACACGGAAACTTAGCCGGCAACTTGAAGGTACCCCTCTCATATATTAGTTTGATCCAATACTCGCAAGAGCAAGATCAACTTCATATGAGAGTGAAACATTCCCACTACTACCAACATTAATTTTTTGGTCATCACCAATTTCAAGTCCCTTTCTAACTGGTCTATCTGTTTAATAGATCTTTATCTGTTTATTAGATCTTTGTGTATTAGATATATACAGTAATGTCCCACTGTATTTTAATTATCCAACTGTATGTGGAATTACTGGACGTCAAGCTAGATAGCTTTCTGCATAGCATTTTATTATATTTTATCTTTCATCTATTTATTGTTCATTTTTGTATTTTATAACCCTGATTGTTACTTTTAGTCTCTACTAATAGCACAGTTACCAAAATTATTTGAACAAAGGATTAGCTTAGTGACATAGTTGCTTTATCAGTGTATAGGATTTACTTTTCTAACTACCTACCTATTGTAATTTGCTTATTCGAGCTCATCCTTAGAGTTAGGCTGTTATTTTAATTCTTCCACTACACTACACTGTATATTTTTAGAGTACACTTGTGCTTTTTATCATCTAGAATTCTGTGACCTATACTCCAAATCGTATTTAATAAATGTATATGATTTTTAAAGATATTGGACCATTGTCTTTCTATATATACAATATAGCTCCCTTATTGCATTGTGGTATCTACCAGTCACTCTACACAATAAATAGTGCGACTAAATGTGGATTATTTTCTAAGATATCTGACCATTGTTTTTTAAAAAATATACTTCCCTTATTACGATCTGTTGTGCAGTAGCCATCATAGAAACCACCTTTAAACTATATTAAAAATTACTCATATATTGTGATCATCATACCTAGCTGTAAGCGCCAGTACTATTCTTTTAATTCTTACCTCACTCTTTGGTCTTTTTGAGAGGGACCTTTTATGTATTTGGCTTAGGTAGAAATAAGCGCTGATTCCTACTCCTGTTAAGAACAGAAATGCACAACTGGGAGCTGGGAGTGGCAACATACTACTTGGAGCTATTTTGTGATTGGTGCTACACAGATATGCCTCTTGTCAATGGCTCACCAGATGTGCTCAGCTAGCTCCCAGTAATGCAATGCTGATCTAGAGCTGATTTTAACCATATATTTAACTTCTTTGCAGTGGTTAAACAAATAGGTATATACACCAAATAGCGCAATAATAAAATGCTAATACAGTTGAGCATTTTCTTTTGCACTTTCATGTCCCATTAAACAGTTTCTTAAACTATATGAAATATATTGTTAAAATACTTTATTGTCCAATAAGCCATATAAATAATAATAGTGATGATACTAATAATAGTTAACATATATATATGCCTCTTGTCACAGGCTCACCCGAATCATGATAGAAAAATGTTGCGTTTCATGTTCCTTTAAACTTAGCTACAGTGGGGCAAAAAAGTATTTAGTCAGCCACCAATTGTGCAAGTTCTCCCACTTAAGAAGATGAGAGAGGCCTGTAATTTTCATCATAGGTATACCTCAACTATGAGAGACAACATGTGGAAACAAATCCAGACAATCACATTGTCTGATTTGGAAAGAATTTATTTGCAAATTATGGTGGAAAATAAGTATTTGGTCCATATCAAAAGTTCATCTCAATACTTTGTCTTCACAAGGTTTTCACACACTGTTGCTGGTATGTTGACCCATTCCTGCATGCAGATCTTCTATAGAGCATGGATGTTTTGGGGCTGTCGCTGGGCAACACGGACTTTCAACTCCCTCCAAAGGTTTTCTATGGGGTTGAGATCTGGAGACTGGCTAGGCCACTCCAGGACCTTGAAATGCTTCTTACGAAGCCACTCCTTCGTTGCCCGGGTGGTGTGTTTGGGATCATTGTCATGCTGAAAGACCCAGCCACGTTTCATCTTCAATGCCCTTGCTGATGGAACTCAAAATCTCATGATACATGGCCCCATTCATTCTTTCATGTACATGGATCAGTCGTCCTGTTCCCTTTGCAGAAAAACAGCCCCAAAGCATGATGTTGCCACCCCCATGCTTCACAGTAGGTATGGTGTTCTTTGGTTGCAACTCAGCATTCTCTCTCCTCCAAACACGATGAGTTGTGTTTCTACCAAACAGTTCTACTTTGGTTTCATCTGACCATATGACATTCTCCCAATCTGCTTCTGGATCATCCAAATGCTCTCTAGCATACTTCAGACGGGCCTGGACATGTACTGGCTTAAGCAGGGGGACACGTCTGGCACTGCAGGATCTGAGTCCCTGGCGGTATAGTGTGTTACTGATGGTAGCCTTTGTTATATTGGTCCCAGCTCTCTGCAGGTCATTCACTAGGTCCCCCCGTGTGGTTCTGGGATGTTTGCTCACAGTTCTTGTAATCATTTTGACCCCACGGGGTGAGATCTTGCGTGTAGCCCCAGATCGAGAGATTATCAGTGGTCTTGTATGTCTTCCATTTTCTAATTATTGCTCCCACAGTTGATTTATTCACACTAAGCTGCTTGCCTATTGCAGATTCAGTCTTCCCAGCCTGGTGCAAGTCTACAATTTTGTTTCTGGTGTCCTTCGATAGCTCTTTGGTCTTCACCATAGTGTAGTTTGGAGTGTGACTGTTTGAGGTTGTGGACAGGTGTCTTTTATACTGATAACAAGTTCAAACAGGTGCCATTAATACAGGTAATGAGTGGAGGATAGAGGAGTCTCTTAAAGAAGAAGATACAGGTCTGTGAGAGCCAGAAATCTTGCTTGTTTGTAGGTGACCAAATACTTATTTTCCACCATAATATGCAAATAAATTCTTTACAAATCAGACAATGTGATTGTCTGGATTTGTTTCCACATATTGTCTCCCACAGTTGAGGTATACCTATAATGAAAATTACAGGCCTCTCTCATCTTCTTAAGTGGGAGAACTTGCACAATTGGTGGCTGACTATATACTTTTTTGCCCCACTCTATATTTGTTAATGACAGGAGCTCCCACTGATAAAGTTCTAGAGAAGATAAGATTAACAAGGCTCAATGATTTACAGACATGATCTGCCCTTATCAACATTATCTGCCCCTTGGTAAAATGATGAATAACTATAAATCTAGTCATTGTATTATCAACAAATGGTAACATAATATGTGACATGATTGTTATCTCTGTGAATCAGCAATACAAACAGTCACAAGGTCCACCCCTGTGTAGGGAGTTTAATTGGTAAGACTCCCAAATAGAGGGTAATATGTACGAAAATGCAATCAAACCTCTTTAATAAAGGAAATAATCATTAAAGGAACATTAAACACTTTGAGATTGTAATAGAATATAATAAATTTTATATACTATATAAAAAACTCAACAATATACTTTCATTATTTCATTTGTCCCCTTTTCTTGTAATTTCATTTTGAAATTGTGAGCTTTTTAGTTCCTGTTAAAAGTGGAATGCAGAACTCTATTGTGTTCCACATAGCCATTGGCTGCACACTCTAGTGACCTATTTAGAACTGTCCCTAATTGGCCACACCAGAGAAGGTAACTTAAGTTACAACATGGCAGCCCCCTTGTTTTATAGACACTAAAGGTTTACACTTATTTTGTCACTATTTAAACAGATAATTAAACTTAAAAAAAATCTACATTTTATTAACAGACTATTTTTTTCATTGAATGCATCAATCTGTCTAGCATTTATTTAGTGTTTAATGTCCATTTAAAGGGATAGGAAACCCAAAGTTTTTATTTCATGATTCAGAAAGAGCATGAGGTTTTAAACAACTTTCTATTTTACTTCTATTATATTTTTTCTTTATTCTCTTACAGCTAGATTACGAGTTTTGCGGTATGAGGGGTGCAGTGCTAACTTGACCCTTAATCTGCCGTCTCTAACATCGCCGCCACCTACCTACATTTATTAACCCCTAATCTGCCGCCACAATGTCGCTGCCAGTTAAACTAACACCTAACATTACACAACAATTAAATAAATTACATAAATTAAATGCAATTACCTACATTCCAAAAAAACAAACACTAAATTACACAAAATAAAAAACAAATTATCAGATATTTAAACTAATTACACCTAATCTAATAGCCCTATCAAAATAAAAAAGCCCCCCCAAAATAAAAAAAAACCTAGCCTAAACTAAACTACCAATAGCCCTTAAAGGGCCTTTTGCAGGGCATTGCCTCAAAGAAATCAGCTCTTTTACCTGTAAAAAAAATACAAACAACCCCCCCAACAGTAAAACCCACCACCCACACAACCAACCCCCCAAATAAAATCCTAACTAAAAAAACCTAAGCTTCCCATTGCCCAGAAAAGGGCATTTGGATGGGCATTGACCTTAAAAGGGCATTTAGCTCTATTGCTGCCCAAACCCTAACCTAAAAATAAAACCCACCCAATAAACCCTTAAAAAAACTTACACTAAACCCTGAAGATCCATTTACAGTTTTGAAGACCGGACATCCATCCTCAACGAAGCTGGGAGAAATCCTCAATGAAGCGGCAAGAAGTCCTCAATGAAGCCGGGAGAAGTCTTTATCCAAGCCGGCAGAAGTGGTCCTCCAGACGGGCTGAAGTCTTCATCCAGATGGCATCTTCTATCTTCATCCATTCGGCGCAGAGCGGGTCCATCTTCAAGACATCCGGCGCAGAGCATCCTCTTCTTCCGATGTCTAACTAAGAATGAAGGTTCCTTTAAATGACGAAATCCAAGATGGCGTCCCTTGAATTCCGATTGGCTGATAGAATTGTATCAGCCAATCGGAATTAAAGGTGAAAAAATCCTATTGGCTGATGCAATCAGACAATAGGATTGAGCTTAAATCCTATTGGCTGATCCTATTGGCTTGCATTCTATTGGCTGTTCCGCACCAGATGGATGAAGATAGAAGATGCCGTCTGGATGAAGACTTCTGCCCGTCTGGAGGACCACTTCTCCCGGCTTCGTTGAGGACTTCTTGCCGCTTCATTGAGGATTTCTCCCGGCTTTGTTGAGGATGGATGTCTGGTCTTCAAAACTGTAAGTGGATCTTCAGGGGTTAGTGTTAGGTTTTTTTTTAAGGGTTTATTGGGTAGGTTTTATTTTTAGGTTAAGGTTTATCAGCAATAGAGCTAAATGCCCTTTTAAGGGCAATGCCCATCCAAATGCCCTTTTCAGGGCAATGGGGGGCTTAGTTTTTTTTTAGTTAGGATTTTATTTGGGGGGTTGGTTGTGTGGGTGGTATGTTTTACTGTTGGGGGGGTTGTTTGTATTTTTTTACAGGTAAAAAAGCTGATTTCTTTGGGGCAATGCCCCACAAAAGGCCCTTTTAAGGGCTATTGGTAGTTTAGTTTAGGCTAGGTTTTTTTTTATTTTGGGGGGCTTTTTATTTTGATAGGGCTATTAGATTAGGTGTAATTAGTTTAAATATCTGATAATTTGTTTTTTATTTTGTGTAATTTAGGTAATTGTATTTAATTTATGTAATTTATTTAATTGTTGTGTAATGTTAGGTGTTAGTGTAACTCAGGTCAGGTTTTATTTTACAGGTAAATTTGTATTTATTTTAGCTAGGTAGTTAGTAAATAGTTAATAACTATTTAGTAACTATTCTACCTAGTTAAAATAAATACAAACTTGCCTGTAAAATAAAAATATACCCTAAGATAGATACAATGTAACTATTAGTTATATTGTAGCTAGCTTAGGGTTTATTTTATAGGTAAGTATTTAGTTTTAAATAGGAATAATTTAGATAACGATAGTAATTTGTATTTAGATTTATTTTAATTATATTTAAGTTAGGGAGTGTTAGGGTTAGACTTAGGTTTAGGGGTTAATAAATTTAGTATAGTGGCGGCAACATTGGGGGTGGCATATTAGGGGTTAATAAATGTAGGTAGGTGGTGGCGATGTTAGGGACAGCAGATTAGGGGTTAATAATATTTAAATACTATTTACGATGTGGGAGTGCGGCGGTTTAGGGGTTTATATGTTTATTCTAGTGGCGGTGATGTCGGGAGTGGCAGATTAGGGGTTAATCATTTTCTTTTAGTGTTTGTGATGTGGGAGGGCCTTGGTTTAGGGGTTAATAGCTAGTTTATGGTTGTTAGTGTACTTTTTAGAATTTTAGTTATGAGTTTTATGCTACAGCTTTGTAACGTAAAACTGATAACTACTTTAGATTGTGTTACGAATCTTGCAGGATAGGCTGTACCGCTCACTTTTTGGCCTCCAAAAAAAAGCTTGTAATATAGGCGCTATGGAAGTCCCATTGAAAAAAGACTTTACACAAATTGCATAAGTTAATTTGCGGTACGGCCAAAAAAGTGTGCTGGATGCATATCGCCCGATCTCTCTACTTAACGCAGATTACAAAATAATAGCCAGTATTTTAGCTGACAGACTCAAGGGAGTTTTAGAGGAAATAATACATATAGATCAGACTGGATTTATGCCCGGTAGAACCTTACAGAAAAACATTAAAACAGCTATGTTTTTAATTGAACAGATGCTCTCAGATCAGAGGGATAAGAGGTACAAACATGTAGACTTTGCCCTATTGATGGTCGATGCCGAAAAAGGCATTCAACAGTATTTCTTGGAACCATCTTTTTAGGGTATTGGATAGTTTTGGGATATCAGGAAATTTTGCTAATTATATTAAATTAATATATCATAACCCAATTTCATATATAAAGATGAATGTTAGAACTTCACCCAGTCTTAGACTTCAGAAAGGAACCAGAAAGGGTTGCCTGCTTTCACCACTTCTGTTTAATATTTCTTTGGAACCGCTGTCAATTCTTTGTAGGGAAAGACTAGAAGGGATCATGCTGGGAAATAAGAAAATCATTTTGTCTATGTATGCAGATGATATTTTATTCTATATAAGTAACTCCAGGAAAAATATACCACTTATTCTTGACTCAATTGATGAATTCAGTAGATTTTCCGCTACAAAATAAACTTGAATAAGTCAGAAATCTTATGGATTAATAAAAAAAGAAATAGTCTACTCTTAAATCCTTTTAAACAAGTTTCCTCTAAAATTCGTTACCTTGGAATAGTCCTCTCAAAAAAGCAGACTGGTTGGTATAATCTGAATTACCCCCCTATCTGTCAGAAGTGTATAGGTTCTTTAAAAAATTGCGCTAAATTACCTTTATCCCTATCGGCAAAAGTAACTCTTATTAAAATTATGAATTTTTCTAAAATTATTTTCCTTATGCAGAATATCCGGCCTTTATCCCAGCCAAAGATATACAAAATTTTAATACTCAATGTTTACTATTTCTATGGGGAAAAGGAAAACCTTGGATAGCACTTAAGATTTGGCACATATGAGAGTAGATGGAGGGTTAGCCCTCCCCAATTTGAAACTTTATAATTGGGTGTGTGTAGCAAAAAATGTGCTAGATTGGTTAACAGGTACAGAATATATTAACAATTATCAAGATGAGGAAACCGTAATCTCTCCACTATCTCTCATAGCTCTTCTGCACTTTCCTGTGACAAAATCTTCTGAAAGAACTAGCTTTCAATATACAGTTCATAATATTAAACTAACTTGGAAGAAAATATGTCAAATCCTACATTCAGAGTTTAGAATATCAAAATATCTACCGATTAAGTAAAAATCCACAATTTATAAGTGGTTTAGAAACATCTGCTTTTTATGAATGGAATAAAAAAGGATTAAATTGTTCAATTAATAGACTCACAAACCAAAACTGTCAAGACTTTTGACTCTCTAGTTAAATTTAACTTTTAAAAAACACATTTTTTTGCATATTTACAAGTGCGTCATTTTATCGATACTAACAAATTGACAGACATTAATGTAAGTAATCCGGGGCCTTTAGACTCTTAGTATTAATATCTATCAAGATGGGAATTATTCAATTTCTTGTTTATATAAAAGTATAATATCCTCAGAAGCTCAGGGAAAAATATTAGGCCTGTACAGTAAGTGGCGCAGGGATCTCAGAAATCTAAATTTTGATCACTTCAAAAAAAGTTTTACATTAATTCTATCTTGAATATACACGAGTAATCTCATTCAGAGAATCTCATATCAAACTATTAAACAGAGCATATCTAACCCCCTGGTGGATATCTAGATGGAAGAGACAGGAAATAGTGAAGTGCTCAAGATGTAGTATTTCCGAAGCAGATCTGATCCATGTTTTTTTATTTTTGCCCAAAGATTCAACAATTTTGGTGTAAAGTTGAGTTTTGGCTCAACAAGTTTTTACCATCTAAAATTAAACTCAGTATAGAACAAGTTATTTTTCTGGTTTCAGAAAAAGAGATCATAAATACAGACCTAATTAATACAGCCATATTGGTGGCAAGACAGTTGATTTTATGTAATTGGAAGGATAGAAATGCACCTAGTATTACAGTCTTTGCTAGGAATATGTTAATGCAACTTACAATAGACAGTAAAGACCCAATGATTTGTTGTGATAACTACCTTAAACTATTCTTGGTAAAATGGGAAATGGTTATAATGTCATTATCAGATAATTTACAAAGCCAGATTCTATCCCATTTACAGGATTCTATTTTATTCCAACAATTAGTACTGTCAGATAGGTATAGACATCTGGGAAGGTTGGTTAATCCTGGAAGTATAAGTTAGTCATCTGACTAGTGGACGATACTGGGGGGAGGTGGGTTTAGGTGTGGAGAGGGAGCGATCCTTTTTTTTTTTTTTTTTTACGGTTTTGTATTGTTTTAGTTGTTTGTTAATTGTATTTATGTTTTATTTAATTATGTTTAGTTGAGATTTTTATCCGATTATATTGTTATTCTGGGCAACAGTATAAATGTATGTTTTGAATCCTTTATATGTTTTATGACAAGATTTAGAAATTAGGATCTTCCTTTAAATGTCTCTAGGATATATTGATAGACAACAGTCAATTTTCTGATACTCTTTTCTTTTGTCGCGATATATATAATGTAATGTCGTCATTGGAGTGTCATTTTGTATTTATAGCCCTGTGAGGCTCTGTAATTTCTGTTTATTATTGACCTTATGTGGTTTGCTTTTGTTAAATTGATGGAGATATCAATATAAAAAAAAAGAAAAGAAATTGTGAAAAAAAAAAGTGTGCTGGACAGCTGTACCTACAAGACTCGTAATAGCAGCGGTAGTGAAAAAGCAGCTTTATAACCCATAATGCTGCTTTTTAACTCATAACGCAAAACTCGTATTCTAGCCGTTAGTATTTTTTTTTTTTTAAAAAACATGGATGTATGCTTAGGAGACGGCCCATTTCTAGAGCACTATATGGCAGCAGAATTGCAAGAATGCTATTCATTTGTAGGAGCACTAGATGCAGCAGTATTTCCTGCCATGTATTGCTCTAGATGCCTACCTAGGTATCTCTTCAACACAGAATGTCATGGGAATTAAACAAATTTGATAATAGAAGTCAATTGGAAACTTTTAAAAAAAAATTATATGCTCTGTCTGAATCACACAAAAAAATAAAAATAAAAAGAATATTTTATTTTAATTTTTTTAAAAATACAAAACGTGCAGTTGAGTTTTCTTTAAAAAAAATAATCTTTTTTAATATGTGCACATTTCTGTACATTAAAGGGCCATTAAACACTTTGAGATGGTAATATAAAATGATAAATTGTATATACTATATAAAAAAACTCAACAATATACTTTCATTATTTCATTTGTCCCCTTTTCTTGTAATTCCATTCTGAAATTGTGAGCTTTTCAGTTCCTGCTAGAAATGGAAGTGCAGAACACTGTGAAATCCAGCACAACCATTGGCTGCACACTCTAGTGACCTATTTATAACTGTCTTTAATTGGCCACAGCAGAGAAGGTAACACAAGTTACAACATGGCAGCTCCCAGGGTTTTATAGACACTAAAACTTAACACTTATTTTGTCACTTTTTAAACAACTAATGAAACTTTAAACAATACATCTACATGTTAGTCATGGACTAATCTTTTCTTTGAATGCATCATTCTATCTAGCATGTATTTAGTGTTTAATGTCCCTTTAAGATTTTTTTTTGCAATCATTAGTCAAATTTATGATATAGATGTCAAAGTCAAATATGGTATCAAACATAATATCATGAACATTGATTACATATGAATCAAATCAAAACAGTGGAAATGTTTTAAAATGTATAATCCAAGTGCTCCATGCTTAGATGAAGAAAAATGTGTTGAATGTGTTGTAAAAATAGATACAGTACAAATATGCCTTTGGCAAGTTTAGAGTTGTTGTTGGTTAACAATTTTTAGGCAAACAAAGCAGAGTTGATTTAAAAACTACTCACTCACAAACTTGATGGAAGTCTATAAAATTGTTTTGCTGTTCTAGTAGTTTCTAAAAAAATGTTTTATTTTGTTTGTTCTCAGAAAAAGAATATAAAAAGGGGACGTGATCTTTTACAATTATTACATTTATATTTCATTGCAGGTGAGAAGGCTGCAACAAAATGGTAAAATATGTATATTTGTTATGATTTTATTAAATAACATTGGAAACAGACAAATGGCCACATCTGATATTGACTGTGATGATCTTACTAAATTGTTATCAATGGTATTTAAAGTTGCATAGGGTTTAATACAAACTAGAGGGGCCCCGTGTGTCAGAGAAGAAACAATGCACCTTTTTTTGTCAGGTGATCACTGTCACGATACATATACAGACTGTATACTATACAGACAAAATTATTATTTTTTTTAAATAGGACTTGGCCACTATAAAATAAACATTATTGTGGCTTTAAAAGCATTTTTTATTTTCTTATTATATATCCCCAAAGCTTATGCAATAACTGTTTAATTTATGGGGGGGATTTGCACTTTTTAACACCCCTACCATTTGAAAGAGCTGTTGATTCTCTTTCAAATGAGAGGCCTTGATCATGTATAACTGATAAGCGAGCTGAGATCAAGGGGTTTGGGTCATCTGCCCCAACCAGCTGGAGTGGCCTTGACCCTTTGTGACATCACCACATATTTGTGGTGATGTCACTGGCACTCCAATTGATGGCTTGGGAGTGCTGCCCATTAGGCTATAAATGATCCCCGGCCTGTAGTGTGTGGGGGGGGGGGGGGGTTACCAAAAACAGCTTCTGATCTGCGTCCCACCCTGCATAACCAGGATTCCTCAACATGTGCACATAGGCCTCAAGTGTTCCGTTTACTGTTTACTAGTATGGAGATTATACTTTAAAAATATATACCATGTGCACATTTTACATATGTTGCAATTATGTCATGTTAAAGTGATTGTTAGGTTATGCAGTTTAAGACTAAGGGGCCTATTTATCAAAGGTCTTGCGGACCTGATCCGACAGTGTGGATCAGGTCCGCAAGACCTCGCTGAATGCGGAGAGCAATATGCTCTTTGTATTCAGCATTGCACCAGCAGCTCACACCAGCAGGAAGGTGTCAATCAACCCGATCGTATTCGATCGGGTTGAATTGAGGCGATTCCTGTCCGCCTCATCAGAGCAGGCGGACAGGGTTATGGAGCAGTGGTCTTTAGACCGCTGCTTCATAACTGCTGTTTCTGGCGAGTCTGTAGACTCGCCAGAAACACGGGCCCACAATTTCCGTTTGGAGCTTGATAAATGGGCCCCATAGTTTACATTTTTTAAAGACAGTTCTTTAGTTTAAAAAAAATACTGTTTACTTAGCAATATCCCACCGTTCCTCCGCCCGCATCTCATCCTGTATTTAGTTGGTCGATGACGAATCCAGCTTCATCCAATCATTGCGTGCCCCCTTTGGCATCCAGCTCATGGGGCACGATTGGATGAAGCCGGATTCGTCATTGATCAACTAAATACAGGATGACGCTAACTTTTTACTTTCAACTTGTAGTACGCATAATAACTCGTCCACGTTAAAAGTTTAAGGTGTTGCAACTGAAAAAAATATTTGGCTCACCACTTGTAATCTGGCCCACAGTTTGTATGAAGATCATTTGCAATGCAGTATTTAGCCACTGATATTTACAATGCATACAATAAAAAATGACTTTAAAGTAAGAGAAGTAGCTAATAAGAGTTCATTGTATTTTAAAGATGTTGTAGGATTTTGCTTTCAAATGGGTTGGTCTCTCTTCCACCCACCATCCACTATTTTATGCTGCTGCATCTTGTTTACATATCTTTTTATTGGCAATACTGCAGTATTGAATTTTTTAATTTGTCTGATATTTTTCAATTGCAAAAGCAACCATTTTAAATAACAAAATAAAACTAAAGGACTTATTTATACACTCCAATGGGTAAAATCGATCATCAGAAGCACATTAAAGGGGGAAAAAGTACAGTATAATGCCCCTTTAAAAGGCTATAATTGGAAAATTACATTAATTTGCTAGAGCATGATGTAATTTTAAAACTATCAACCCTTTAGAAGCGTCACTGATATAGGGCTAGATTGCTAGTGGAGCACAAAGTTGCACTAACACGAGCATGTTATTTGCTCCACTCATAATACCAACGCAAGTAAAAGTGCGCTGGCATTTAAAGCCCCCCACATTCGCATTGCATGGAAGCTTTGCGCTCAATAGAGCGCGCTTCCATAGGCTCTAATGGGAGCCTTGTTCTCTTTCCATCAGACACGGCATGAGAACCAAGTGCAGCAAAGGGGGTAACTCATGCAGCGATGGGCAGCAGTTTTAAATATATATGTATCTTAATATATACATATATATTTCTGTGATAATATGTGTATATAAACATATCAATACATAAATATATACTATGTATATAAGCATATAAATATATATTTACAGAGAACACACAGTTCCCACAGCCACCAAAAACTGCATAGTACCTTTTTTATTCCTATTAAAAAAAAAAAAGATAAATTTTTTTTAATTTAATAAAAAACTAAACTGTACTTTAATTTGGAGCTATTTGGGACACTTTAAAAAAAAAATATTAAGTGCTAATTGTTACAGCAAGCTCACGATAGCAATAACCAGCCACCAGCGCTATAAATTAGCACTCCACTTGTAATCTAGCCCATAATCTGCAGCACTAGTTACGCATCTGAGTGCGGGTCTCAAGCCGTACTTCTACTTTGTGTGAGTTAAACACACAGATGTGTAAGGTCAATAGTCTTACAATTGTCTAACCAATTAGAGCATGTCATTTTTCAACTATTATTGCTTTTTAAGTAAACCAAAGCTAAGTCATTTATAATACTTGAAAGACCAGGAGGCCAAAATTGCCCTTTACATGCAGCCTATTTAAATGTTTGTAGATACAATTATTGCATGAAATATCAGCAAGATAACAATAGTCCTATCTGCTGTCCATCTCAGCTGTTCTTTTCAGTTAGACAGGTTTCATATAAATGCAAACAACTGCAGGCGATGTAATAGGTCAAAATTATTGTATCTAATATACTAATCAGCATGGCTTGCAAACACGTTATTTCTGAGTTTCTCATCTTTTTCTACAAAAGCAGCCCAAGGGATCTTGAAATAGCTTTCAGACTTACAGTTATTTTTGTTCTTTCTTTACTTATGTGTACTTGTGATTTTCTTTAAATGAAAAATAATCCTGATTCAATTTTAACATTTCGTAGTTCATAGGCGACTTTTTTTTCTGTCAGTACACGGACACCTCTGTTTCTTTTCAGAAAACTAACAATAGAAATGTGTTTTATCTTATAGGTCAAAAGAACTGAATACATTTTACAATTATGCCCTAGACAAAAGATTTTTTTCCAAAGGACTTCTACAAAGTTATTTAAATGTTTACTTTTTATTGCTAAGAAATTCCCATCTAATGAATACATGATCTTTTTCATGTCATTTCATGGATTTTGTTAAGCTTAAAATACAACAGGGATTCATCAAAGTTGCATAGTTGATGGCTGTAGTGACTCTGAGTGATGTCGCTTCCAGCTGTTCTTGTAGTGATGACACACAAAGAATAAATACTGACATGGGCGATCAGACATTTTTATTTCCAGTAGTTTCAATACCTTTATTTAACTCAATAGCAAGTATCTAGTAGATGTGATTTCAGGATTCAGAAACCCCCCAAATCACTTATTTTCTGTATTCTTTGCATTTGTTTCAAAACTAAAAACAAATGGCCCCATTAATGGAATAAAAAAAGGAACAAATGATGGTGAAGCAAAACTTAATTCCATCATTCATGCTGTTAAAACCATTAGTCTAAAGACACAAAAGGGTTTTCTGCAGGCAAGATGGGTTCAATAGTTCAGATTTACACTGTTCAGGCTGGAACGGTTTCAAAAACCAGTATGGAAACTTTACTTTTGTTCTTAGCCAATCCTAACCCCATAATAAATACATTAAAAACATTGTTTGGTCTTATGCTGCTTGTTGCTGTAGCACTAGCTACTACTTTAACCTTATTTAACTTTTAGTGACTCTTCAGCTTTTCCTCTGCTATCCTAAAATTATTCCTCATAGGAAATAAGAGGTTAACAAATTAATGTCAAATTTTGGCTGAACCAAAGGACTCCAGGAATTTAGTTGGATAAAGCAAAATATATAAAATTAAAATATTTTTTTTTGTTTGTGCACATATCTAGTATCTAGCAATATAAATTAAAGTCTGCTTCACTGCAATTAAAAGAACCTCTGATCCTTCTAATGTGGGTTCTAAACTGTAAGGTTTCTTATTGGTAGATGGAGGGGTGTTGTCTCCTTGGCCAATAAGTTTTTTTGTCTGGACATTGCGATTAATCATATTTTTTTAGAAAATCTTACCAAATGATTTATCTAAAAAACTCCTATAGATTTCAATGGTGAAGATTGTGATCTAATCTAAAGGATTGTGAGTGACTCTATAGCATCTAAACATGATCCCTAACAGGTTAGAAAATTGTTATAATCAGTAGACGTGTGCATTTTGGAGGTTTTGGATTCCTCCATATGCGGAGATAGGTGGCCTTTGTGCCGGTCGGCTATTTTCAGAGACAAATTTATACTTGTGAAACAGCAATACTCTAAACTCTGCAAATTCAGATTTTAGTGCCTTGCGCTTTCACAAGTATAAATTCTGCTCTTAAAATACCTGACCGGCACAAAAGGCTGCCTTCCTCCACATTCAGAAGTATCATATGGTTGTGTTCTTTAGTCCTTTACTCAATTATAAGTAAGTGGTATCACGAGTGGAAAGATTTATTTTTGCTTGACTCATTTAACAGTTTTAGATTCTGTCCACAATTATTACTCTAAACCTGTTGCTTAGAAAACTATATTTTTTTTATGTTGCCCATGTGAGAAACAGTTGCAGGAGGCAATTATCTTTATCCTTCTCGCCCTCCTCTGTACCTCTGTAAATGCCCATGGGCACTGAAAATCCTGGTGAGGATCTTGACATACCAACTTCAGGTGCTTGCTAATTATGTTCAATTTAATTTAGTTTGTATTGTTTTGTTACCAAAAGGTTTTTGAAATTGCAGAGCAGTCCGAGGATACACCTATTGCAAAACCTTTTATTTTTGCGAAAGATGATCTCATATTAAATATAAGCATAATATAATGTAGCAATGCCCTATACCCAGACTTTCTCAAGATACTCCCTCTTAGGAAGGAGAAGGCATAATTTTACAAGGCAAAAGCAGGCAAAATACAAAATGAATGTACAATGTAAAGATTTACTATGCTTAATTAAATATTTATTTAAATCTCACATTTAATATAGGGAAAGTAAACATTCTCTTACAAAAATAAGGTTGAATGTTCATTGTTACTAAGTATTCTGTATTTATTTAGAAGAAAAACATATGACTGATTTTTTTTATGAATGTGTCAAAATATTTGCCCATCTCTAATACTCACAAAGAATACTATACAAGAACCAATTACACAATATTCTAAAATATAAATACAATAACAAAACTAATAATTACAGAAAAAGAAAACAAGATAAACAAATATAAATCTGAAGGGTTTGGAAGTAACAAACTGAACAGATGATAAAATTAAATTTAGACTTCTTAGGTGGATAATGCATATTGTTGACTATAATTCAAGCTGCTTAACGATTTCTGATGAACAATGTTTGAAACAAAAAAACATGCTCTATGTTACAATTTAGCATATTGTTCATAAATCTCTACAATTAATTGCACATACATATTGACAGTATACTAATTAACATTTTATTTTGGTCTTAAAAAAATATTTATTTCTGTCATATGGCAGGTAACGTCATTTAGTTTAGAAATATGCATGTAAGATGATACAGTTGTGGAGTGGATAGCATTACAAAGTATGCTATAATATTTTTAAGGGTTAGATTGGGTTCTTAAATATAAAATTACAGAATTATTATTATTAAAGGGACAGTCTAGTCAAAATTACACTTTCATGATTCAGATAGGGCATGTAATTTTAAACAACTCTCCAATGTACGTTTATCATCAAATCTGCTTTGTTCACTTGGTATTATTTGTTGAAAGCTAAACCTAGGTAGTCTCATATGCTAATTTCTAAACCCTTCAATGCCTCCTCTTATCTCACGGCATTTTAACAGATTTTCCCAGCTAGACAGTACTAGTTCATGTGTGTGTCATATAGATAACACTGTGCTCACTCCCATGGAGTTATTTATGAGTCAGTGATTGGCTACAATGCAAGTCTGTAAAAAGAACTCATCTAATAAAGGTAAAAAGTATATATATATATATATATATATATATATATATATATATATATATATATATATATATATATATAGGTAATAAAGTGAGTATCTATTTTTTAAACAATAAACATTCTGGAGTAGACTGTCCCTTTAAGACAAGATCATATTCAAAAATTAAGGTACATGATGGGAGTTTAACTACTGAAAAACAACTGCAGCAAACTAAATGTTAGTTTGTTTTAAAATGGTTTCCATTTTTCTTAAAGGGACATAAAACCCAATTTTTGTCTTTCATGATTTAGAAAGAGCATGCAATTTTAAACAACTTTCTAATTTACTTCTATTATCATTTTCTTGATATCCTTTTTCTGAAAAGCATATCTAGATAGACTTAGTAGCTGCTGATTGGTGGCTGAACATAGATGCCTCGTGTGATTGGCTCATCCTTGTGCATTGCTATTTCTTCAGCAAAGGATATCTAAGGAATGAAGCAAATTATATAATAGAAGTAAATTGAAATGTTGTTTTAAATTGTATTATCTACCTGAATAATGAAATAAATATTTTGGGTTTAGTGTCTAAATGTCTTGTAATTACAAGGTGTTTACTGTTTCTTTAACTAACCTTTTTAACTACTTTTCATGGTTTCAGAAATGTCTTCTACTTTCTAAAGTCTGTTTTTTACAACAAACCATTAATAACAAAAAATGATGTTATCATGCTATACAAAATAAATGTGACATTTGGACAGCTCTGTCCTTCCTACGTATTGGGGCATATTTATTAAGCTCCGTATGGAGATTGAAGCCCCCACTGCTCCATAACCTGTCCGCCTGCTGTGAAGAGACGGACAGAGATAGCTGGAAAAAAATTGACACCCCTTGCTGGTGCAATGCTGAATGCAGAGAGCGTATTGCTGTCCGCATTCAGCAATGTCTGTCGCTGATCGCATCATGTCGGACAGACATTTGATAAATAGGCCCCATTGGCTCATTTTTATAGGTATCTCTGCTCATCCAAATCCATTTTAATTTCCTTTATACCTCAAAAAAATTCACAATTGATAACATGTCTGTATGATCCTATTTCAGAGAACTACAATGTGTTAATATGATGGGCAATTAGTTCATTTCTATTCAGAGTGACACAGACACAAACCATCCATTACTGTTAATTGTATAGACACCAATAGCAATCTTTCAAAAAATGCAACCATAATTGCTTTATATTTTCTTTCTATAATGAGTAAAGTAAATGGTCATGTATTTTTTTATTATTATTCTATCTAATTATTTTCTATTTCCTCTCCATAACATGATGAAAATGATAGCTTCAAAAGAGACAGTTACATGATGATTACTACCTCTTTTATACCAATCTCACAGACAACAGGCTCTTTAAAAAGAAAAATACTGTATATGTGGTAATACATAAGTATTTTTATAATAACATTAGCTTTTCACAGTTGTACTTACACTACTGGCACCCTAGGCACAGATACATTAGATGTTTGTGCCAGCTCAAAAACAAATGTGCTAAAGGCAACTACTTACACTGCCTAATAAAAAAAAAAATCAGCCCTGGTTATATTATGACTCAGAGAGGCTAATAGGACATAGTATTATATAATTCAATATTTCACTCATTTTTTGTATTCTGTTGTTTTCTTTTACATGGGTGTAAAACCCAAAATAAAACATAAAAAAAAGTTTTCAATGTACTTTAATTATCAAATGTATTATTGTCACTGGGGTATCCTTAGTTAACCCTGTGTTTCTTTCCATAAAAAAAAAACATATTTAGATAGGCTGAGGAGCGTAATGTGACATGAACCCTATATTGCATAACACTGTTATAAACAGCATTGCCAACATACTGCAATATGGAGTTCAAGACACACACACAAGCCTAAGCTTATTAGGTAAGTTCTTCAATGATGTATAAAAAGAGAGCGAAGTCAATTCAGTAACAGAAGTAATTTGAAAATGTATTTTAAAACTGCACAGTCTATCTTCACCATATAAGATAATTGAGATATTATGTCCCTTTATTAAAGGGACACTGTACTACAACTTGTTTACCGTTAATGTTTTTCAAATTACTTGGTATGCATACTGCAGAGTATTAAATGCATGGGAAATTATTCCTTAATGCTTATGTTTGTATTTGAAATAGTTGGTTTTGCTCATTAAAACCCATTATCTGTTCTCCAGGACACGCTTATAACAATGGGCTGAGCCTGCATGTAAAACAGACCTGCTAATGTTATATATAGGGTCAATCACAACCATTTAAAAAACTTATCAACTGATTTATATACAAAAATCTCCATTGACTTTAAAGGTGTTTCTCTGTTGAAAATAATTTGATACATTTCTCTAAAGCATTGTGATTGACCCCAATGCAAGGTATTGAAATTCTAGCTATGGTTAGGGGGAGGAGTAAAATGAGCACAATCATTTATTTCAGAAACAAAATCTCTTGCCCTCCTACCCCCACTGGGAGATTAACCGGTGCTATTGTCTCCTTTTTATAGCTTTTCTACAGAAAAAATGCTTGTTACTCATATTTGCATTATAGATGGGATAGAACAGGCAAAATAAGTTATTACAAACAACACAATAAAGATAAAGGAGATGCATACAAACAATTGAATACTCTCTAGAAGCCAAAAAAAAGTGCTTGTGCAAAGCTGCTCTGCAGTGGTATAGAGGTTCCAGAGCCATGGTCTTACAATGGCTGCTTCTTAACTAGCGGTTAACAGGCTTATTAATTTGATGTCTATAGAATAAACATATATATATATATTAAAATGAGAGATAAGGCACAGGCAGGAAATAGTTAACACGTAAAAAAGTTAAATTATATTATGCTCCTATACCAAAATCATAAAAGTTTCGGACTTTTCTAGTACTTGATAATAATTGCTTTTGACCAAAAGCCAAATTTTGAAATGATTAACCCCTTCTAGTGCCGGAGAGAACTGCAATGCATTGCCCTCCAACAATCAAGGGCTTCTAAGTAAGGGAAAAAAAGATTTCTCTTTAGAAGACACAATGATCCTCGTCTCTTCAACCCTTGCACTTTTGTACTATAAGACTCTGATTGCTTTTTAACAGCCATCACTTCACCTCACACTCTATTAGGATTAACAACAGCCGCAGCCTTTACAAAAAAATTGTAAGATGACTAAATAATCCTGGCAATGTTCTATCATTTTCTGAAGTTTTAATCGTACTTCTACCCATGTACTAAAGTTAGTAAATCATTTGGACATGTAATAAAGCCTTTGAACTTTTACACTTAGAATATCCTTCTCTTAAATCTATTTCACTACTGTCTCAATATATACTTACTTCAAATTTGTAACTGTATCTAGTGTATAGATGAATTTCAGCTTCAATGCACTGTATAGCAGGTAGATATATAGGTATAGATATGTATTTTACATGAACAGTATCATATATATATATATATATATATATATATATATATATATATATATATATATATACTTATGTGTTTAATAATAAAAAGTACATTATTTTCTATGTGAAGAACATAGGAATGGAAATATGCGTTTTGTACATCGGGTCTCATAATTTAGATTCTAATGCGGTCGGGTTAGAGCATATGAAAACTTAGTACTCTTCAAGGGACAGTCTACACCAGAATTTGTATAGTTTAAAAAGATAGATAATCCCTTTATTACCCATTCCCTAGTTTTGCACAACCAACACTGTTATATAACTACACTTTTTTTTTACCTATTTGATTACCTTGTATCTAAGCCTCTGCAAACTGCCCCCTTATTTCAGTTCTTTTGACAGACATCCATTTTAGCCAATCAGAGCTTGCTCACTTGAACTCCATGTGCGTGAGCTCAATGTTATTTATATGACACACGTGAACTAACACCCTCTAGTGGTGAAAAACTGTCAAAATTCCCTAAGAGAAGAGGCGGCCTTCAAGGGCTTAGAAATTAGCTTATGAACCTCCTAGGTTTAGCTTTCAACTATGAATACAAAGAGAACAAGGAAAATTGTTTAAAATTACATTCTCTATCTGAATTATGAAAGTTTATTTTGGACTAGACTGTCCCTTTAAGGCACGTTATTGAAATATTACATATAAAATATTTTAAAAAAATAATTGAAAATATAAAAAATTATTAAACATACTATAAAATATTCTAATAATCCATAGAATATATCTATATATTTTATAGTATATCTAATAATTTCTATTAATTTTGTATTATATTTTTTAATATTTAATATTTCAATAACGCACCTTAAGATTACGAAATTTTCATGTGCGATAACCTAACCACGTTAACATTTAAATCACCGAACTCTATGCACAAAACTCATGTTTTATATTTCTATGTTCTACACATAAAAAATTATGTACTTTTTATTATTAAATGTGTACCGTAACTATACAATAAAACACAGAAATATTTAAATACATATGTACATATATATATATATATATATATATATATATATATACACACATATATACATACATATACATATTTAGACGTGTATGTATTTATCTCTAAGTCAAATCCCTTTGCATGCATGAAACCTCATATCTTTTTAATGCAATTTTTTTTAAAATATTTTTTTAGCAGACAGTGTTATTAAAAGTGTAACTGTACTTTTCAATGTAGTTTTGATGTGTCTCATGCAACTTTTTTGTCTCGCGTAACAGTTAACCAGAGACCTGAAGTTGTGCTAACTTGACACGTGTAAATTTTAATGAGTTTACTTTCAACTCGTAATACGTGTACTATTTCCAACATGGACCACTCGTCCACTCGTAAGCTAGCCCTCTGATGGTGACACATTTCAATACAAGGTATTGCAACACTGTGTTAAAATGCTTTATGCCCAAGGAGTTAATATTTTATAAAATAATTTTTAAAATTTAAACCTTCTCTATACATATATATATACTTTATATACTCTCATGACACCCAAACTTGTATCAAACATTTTTCAACAGTGTATAATGAACAAATGCGTGTTACCTTAACAAACAATATAGCTTTCATTCTATTTACTAAACAGAATGAGAAAAAAAACATTTGTGATACCTATAACACACATAGATTTAGAATAACTAATTATTGTACATTTTTATTCTTCATATTTAGAGTAAATATTCTAATTTCACCACCTATTAACAATACAAATACAAAAAAAAATCAAAACACTAAACATTCTTTATAATACAAAATAACCAATTTCTCAGCAAATGCTGACTATTTTTCAATTCTAAAATTAAAAAATATATCACAAATTAGTGGCCTTATAGCAATATTGGACAAAAATAGTCAAATTACTGGTTGGAGCACACTCAAAAGAGGATTCGAATTATAATTAAAATGTAGCAGATTACAGTAAACAAAAAGAAAACGCCCACTGCTTAATTCACATGTATAGCCAATGGTTCTCCATATAATGGAAATTTTTGATACTGTGTGAGAGCAATGCATACAAATGTATTAAATAAATGTAACCTACGAACGCCTACATAATCTTTTATCTTAAACAATCATGTGTTTACAGCAATATTGTGTTATTGCAGAGCCCTATAGAATGCATTTGTTATACTTAATTGCTTTAGTGATTTTCTGTAATTTAATATTAGTGAAAAAGCTGCTTACTCAAGACAGAACTGATTATAAAGAATTGACAAAGCAACTTATTGTTATCATTGGCAAGTTCTGAGATAAAACACCTGTGTAATGATATATGATTAAAGTGATTTTGTCAATACAAACTCTTTTATAGCCAGTCTTTTTATTGCAGTAATTGATGCATCACTAATATTAGGTATTATGTACCACCTAATGTTATTGGTAAAAATATTAGGTTTGAGTGTTCTCATAAACATTATAAAGCTATATTTCAACATTATGATACCCATGACTAGAGGGAGACAGATAATAATCTCACTACTATGCATATACAGTTATTTAGGACTAGATTAGAAGTGAAGCGCTAATTTATTGCAAGCCCACAAACCAGCAAATTTGCCCATTTGTGCAATAAATAATCAGCCATTACAAGTGGCTGGTTATTAATACTGCGAGCTCGCGGTAGCAATTAGCGCTCTGAAAATTTACCAGAGATCAGATCTCTGGTTACATTTCTAAAAGTTTCCCAATTGGCCCCAAAATTTCAATATAGTAATCTTTATTAAAAAATAAAAAAGGTAGCATCTTTATTTTTTAAATAAAAAGTGGCAGCTGAGGGTGTTAGAAAAAAAACGGCACTAAAAAGTGCCTTTACATAGCATTTTATGGGAACTGTGTGTTCCCTGTGTATATATATATATATATAAAAAAAAAAATATATATATATATATATATATATATATATATACATATTTTTATGTGTTAATATGTATATATTAAACATAAATATATATGTATATAATCATATATTTACATTTGCTGCCCATTGCTGTGTGACTTACCCCCTTTGCTGCGCTAGTTCTCATGACGTGTCTGACGGCATTAGAACGAGGCTCCCGTTGGAGCCTATTTAAGCACGCTCTTATGAGTGCAATGCTTCCGTGCAATATTAATGCAAAATTGCATTCGCATTGCACCTCACTTATAATACCAGAAGACATTTTGTGCGCTGGTATTACTCAGTTGAGCGCAAATATCGCTTTTGCGTAAGCAATATTTTGTACTCAACTCGTAATCTGGCACTTAGTGCTTAATGTCCCTTTAAGAGTGACATCCAACGCAATGTTCATTTAAATGCAGATCAGTTTCAGCATAATATTTTTGCATCGATATAAAAATATGTATCTATTCTAACCTTCATATTATTTTATTATGTAAAATAAAGATAAAAAATATAAAACATAGATTTTCTTTCCCACACTGAATTAAACGTTTCAATAATATTATTCAATATCAATTCAAATTTAAAGGGGCACAAAATTCACAAAGTATATATAATTAAGGGCTAGATTACAAGTGGAGCAGTAGTTTGCATTACTGCTTGCTCGTTAACTCTGCTAGACGTAAACTTTTTGCGTGTCGGGTATATTACAAGTTGAAAGTAAAAAGTTTTTGCTCTCACAGTACGTTGACTTGTGCAAACAGTCAAACTTGGAATATCGCAAACGTATTCCCCCTGGACTTTTCACCAGAGTGTGAAAACTGGAAACTAAACTTGCACGCAAACTCAATCGCATTTTCTCAAGATTACTTTGGGGCAATGCCCCGCAAAAGGCCCTTTTAAGGGCTATTTGTAATTTAGTGTAGGGTAGGGAATTTTATTATTTTGGGGGGCTTTTTTATTTTATTAGGGGGATTAGATTAGGTGTAATTAGTTTAAAATATTGTAATTTCTTTTTTATTTTCTGTAATTTAGAGGTTTTTTTTTCATAATTTAGTTCATTTAATTTAATTGTATTTAATTGTAGGTAGTTTAGGTAATTAATTTAATTATAGAATAGTGTTAGGTGTAATTGTAACTTAGGTTAGGGTTTATTTTACAGGTAATTTTGTATTTATTTTAGCTAGTTAGCTATTAAATAGTTAATAACTATTTAATAACTATTGTACCTAGTTAAAATAAATACAAACTTGCCTGTAAAATAAAAATAAATCCTAAAATAGCTACAATGTAACTATTAGTTATATTGTAGCTATATTAGGGTTTATTTTATAGGTAAGTATTTAGGTTTAAATAGGAATAATTTATTTAATTATAGTAATTTTATTTAGATTTATTAAAAATAGAATTAAGTTAGGGGGGTGTTAGGGTTAGGGTTAGATTTAGGTTTAGGGGTTAATACATTTAATATAGAGCGGCGACGTTGGGGATGGCAGATTAGGGGTTAATAATTGTAGGTAGGTGTCGGCGACATTGGGGGCGGCAGATTAGGGGTTAATAACTATAATGTAGGTGTCGGCGATGTTAGGGGCAGCAGATTAGGGGTTCATAGGTATAATGTAGGTGGCGGTGGTGTCCGGAGCGTCAGATTAGGGGTTAATAATATAATGCAGGTAGTGAGGATGTCGGGGAGGCAGATTAGGGGTTAATAAGTGTAAGATTAGGGGTGTTTAGACTCAGGATTCATGTTAGGGTTTTAGGTGTAGACTTAGAATGTATTTTCCCATAGGAAACAATGGGGCTGCGTTAGGAGCTGAACGCTGCTTTTTTGCAGGTGTTAGTTTTTTTTTTCAGCCGTCTCAGCCCCAGTGTTTCCTATGGGGAGATCGTGCACAAGCACATTTTAGCCATCTTAACGCTACCGTAAGCAACGCTGGTATTACAGTGAGAAGTGGCGCTAAATTTGCTCAACGCTCACTTTTCTGAGGCTAACGCAGCCATTCAGAAAACTTGTAATACCAGCGTTGTTTAAAGTGAGCGCTGGAAAAAAAGGCTCGTTAGAAACGCAAGTTTTTACCGACAAAACTGGTAATCTAGCCGTTTATTAGATATGAATATTGCATAAATTATATTTCATGTATTGAGCTACTTGATTGCAAAGGTCTCCAATGCACTTACATATATAGGTCTATATATGTATACATATGTATTTACATGCTGTATACATATGTCTGTAAATAAATATAAAGTGACAAAAGGAAAACCACACTCTATTTTAAATAAAACTCAAAATTATTAAACTCTGTAAAATGATGACAAAGCCACCCTGTAATATATACACACATAAATACATATGCACACACAGACACACATGCATGTTTTTTCTGTCTGCCATTTGACAAAGGGACCAGACCAGTACCCAAAAAGTTATCGACTTTATACGCTAATAAAGGTTATGTTTTATGGAACAAAGACCAGGGAGTGCTTTCACTCTCCTTGGATATTGTTACTTTTAATGAAAGCACCTTGGCATTGATGACCTGAGGAGTGCAAATCTGACAAATTGTTGTATATATGTATATATATATATATATATATATATATATACAGTATACTCATACTCTCCTCATGTGTCTGCACTCACAATAATTCTCATTAGTCAACAACCAGGGCGCAGAGTCAAATTCTTCAATAGTAGTATAAGCAGGGACTGCACTCACTGGATTTAGATAAAATGTTTTTTAATTTATGGTAATGTTTCGGGGTTCGCAGAGCCCTTGCTCTAAAGAATGGGTCTGCAAACCCTGAAAGGTTACCATAAATTAAACAACACTTTATTTACCTAAATCCAGTGAGTGCAGTCCCTGCTTATACTATATATATATATATATATATATATATATATATATATATATATATATATTCAAACTCTTTCAACAATTCGACCCACCAGTGTCAACTGCCTGGGTGCAAAAATATTCAGCAAATAACCTCTTAAAGTAAATGCACTCTCAGGACTTTCCAAGTAGAATAACAGCGTTATTTTTATTTGTGGAACGTTTTCGGGTATATACTACCCTTCATCAGTATGACAAAACAAACAATTTATAGTAAAGCAAATCACATACAATCAAACACACCCCAACCTGTATCGTGGCGCCAAAGTTAAGTGCTGGAATGCACACTTGCGTTCCTCTGTCTCGAATAACCGGTAAAAATTTATAGTGTACCCTGGTTTTACATAGGGTGCACTCTAAATTTTTATAGGTGACCCATACAGGTAAAATGCCATTATCTAGATACAGTTGAATGTATCCCTTGTGGCAATAAACACAGCTAGATAATTCAGTAGTATTGGTAACTATGGTTACCAGTGTATACGTTCTATCCATATTCCCTGATACACAATAAATCACGATGAGATGTTATGCATTAGAATATTTTTCACACATATTTGGGTTATGCACTAAGGACAGAGTTTTTAAAGGTGTTTATTGTCTATGTTGGCTATTAGTATTAGATATACAGACCGGAAGTTATTGGTGGTTGTCATGACTACCAATGTTTGTTTTCAATACATAACAGTCCAGGTATTTTCTGCATTTACACAAACTACCCTATAAGTAATCACACTGAGTGAAAGTATATATATACATACATACATACATACATACATATGCATATTTAGACATGCATATGTATGTAATATGTATCTCTGTGTTAAAGCCCTTTGCAATCCTTTTTTTTTCTAACACTTGAGACCTCATATCTTTGAAGCCTTATAACTGGTTTTATGATCATTTTTATTAGTGTAATTATAATTGTACCTGTTCTTTAAATGTAATTTTGATGTGTTTTGTGCAACTTTTTAGTCTTGTGTAACAGTTAACCAGAGCTCTGAGGTCTCGTTTACTTTCAATATGTAATACCTTGTAATAATGCTGTACTTCAGATGTGTGCAAAGTGCCGCAATAAACCCCCTATCGCTTGCGTACAGCAGTTAGAGCTCCACTCATAATCTAGCCCTAAATAGGGACTTTAAATTGGATTAATACCTTATTTTGTCACTAAAAAAAGTCCTAAATTGTGAAGATGTAGTGTGGTTAATTTTTTCATTATTTGCTTTGCATTGTGTGTGTTTGTTTTTGTCTTTTTAAATTGTATGCTTATTTAAAATATCGGCTAGATTTAGAGTTCTGCGGCCAAAGGGGTGCGTTAGCTACGCATGCTTTTTTTCTCCCGCACCTTTTAAATACCTCTGGTATTTAGAGTTCACAGAAGGGCTGCGTTAGGCTCCAAAAAAGAGCGTACAGGCATATTTACCGCCACTGCAACTCTCAATACCAGCGGTGCTTACGGAAGTGGCCAGCTTCAAAAACGTGCTCGTGCACGATTCCCCCATAGGAAACAATGGGGCCGTTTGAGCTGAAAAAAAACCTAACACCTGCAAAAAAGCAGCGTTCAGCTGCTAACGCAGCCCCATTGTTTCCTATGGGGAAACAGTTTCTAAGTCTGCACCTAACACCCTAACATGTACCCCGAGTCTAAACACCCCTAACCTTACACTCATTAACCCCTAATCTGCAACCCCCACTATCGCTGACCCCTGCATATTTTTTTAACCCCTAATCTGCCCGCTCCGTACACCGCCGCAACCTACGTTATCCCTATGTTCCCCTAATCTGCTGCCCCTAACACCGCCGACCCCTATATTATATTTATTAACCCCTAATCTGCCCCCCCCCAATGTCGCCACTACCTACCTACAATTATTAACCCCTAATCTGCCGACCGGACCTCGCCGCTACTATAATAAATGTATTAACCCCTAATCCGCCGCACTAACCCTATAATAAATAGTATTAACCCCTAATCTGCCCTCCCTAACATCACCGACACCTAACTTCAAGTATTAACCCCTAATCTGCCGACCAGACCTCGCCGCTACTGTAATAAATGTATTAACCCCTAAAGCTAAGTCTAACCCTAACACTAACACCCCCGTAAGTTAAATATAATTTTTATCTAACGAAATAAATTAACTCTTATTAAATAAATTAATCCTATTTAAAGCTAAATACTTACCTGTAAAATAAACCCTAATATAGCTACAATATAAATTATAATTATATTGTAGCTATTTTAAGATTAATATTTATTTTACAGGCAACTTTGTATTTATTTTAACCAGGTACAATAGCTATTAAATAGTTAATAACTATTTAATAGCTACCTAGTTAAAATAATTACAAAATTACCTGTAAAATAAATCCTACCTAAGTTACAATTAAACCTAACACTACACTATCAATAAATAAATTAAATACAAATAAATACACTAACTAAAGTACAAAAAATAAAAAAAGAACTAAGTTACAAAAAATAAAAAAGAACTAAGTTACAAAAAATAAAAAAATATTTACAAACATTATAAAAATATTACAACAATTTTAAGCTAATTACACCTACTCTAAGCCCCCTAATAATAAATAAAAAAAATGCCCTACCCTATTCTAAAATAAAAATAGAAAAGCTCTTTTACCTTACCAGCCCTTAAAAGGGCCTTTTGCGGGGCATGCCCCAAAGAATTCTGTTCTTTTGCCTGTAAAAAAAACATACAATACCCCCCCCAACATTAAAACTCACCACCCACATACCCCTAATCTAACCCAAACCCCCCTTAAATAAACCTAACACTAAGCCCCTGAAGATCTTCCTACCTTGTCTTCACCACGCCGGGTATCACCGATTGGTCCAGAGGAGGCTCCGAAGTCTTCATCCAAGCCCAAGCGGGGGCTGAAGAGATCCATCATCAGGCTGAAGAGGTCCATCATTGGGCTGAAGTCTTGATCCAAGCGGCGGCTGAAGAAGTCCATCATCGGGCTGAAGTCTTGATCCAAGCGGCGGCTGAAGAAGTCCATCATCGGGCGGAAGTCTTCTATCAAACGGCATCTTCAATCTTCTTTCTTCCAGATCCATCTTCATCCCACCGACGTGGAACATCCATCTTGCCCGACGACTTCCCGACGAATGACGGTTCCTTTAAATGACGTCATCCAAGATGGCGTCCCTCGAATTCCGATTGGCTGATAGGATTCTATCAGCCAATCGGAATTAAGGTAGGAAAATTCTGATTGGCTGATGGAATCAGCCAATCAGATTGAGCTCGCATTCTATTGGCTGTTCCGATCAGCCAATAGAATGCAAGCTCAATCTGATTGGCTGATTGGATCAGCCAATCGGATTGAACTTGAATCAACCAATCAGAATTTTCCTACCTTAATTCCGATTGGCTGATAGAATCCTATCAGCCAATCGGAATTCGAAGGAAGCCATCTTGGATGACGTCATTTAAAGGAAACGTCATTCGTCGGGAAGTCGTCGGGCAGGATGGATGTTCCGCGTCGGCGGGATGAAGATGGATCCAGAAGAAAGAAGATTGAAGATGCCGCTTGATAGAAGACTTCAGCCCGATGATGGACTTCTTCAGCCGCCGCTTGGATCAAGACTTCTGCCCGATGATGGACTTCTTCACCCGCCGCTTGGATCAAGACTTCAGCCCGATGATGGACTTCTTCAGCCCAATGATGGATCTCTTCAGCCCCCGCTTGGGCTTGGATGAAGACTTCGGAGCCCCCTCTGGACCGATCGGTGATACCCGGCGTGGTGAAGACAAGTTAGGAACATCTTCAAGGGCTTAGTGTTAGGTTTATTTAAGGGGGGTTTGGGTTAGATTAGGGGTATGTGGGTGGTGGGTTGTAATGTTGGGGGGGTATTGTATGTTTTTTTTACAGGCAAAAGAGCAGAATTCTTCGGGGCATGCCCCGCAAAAGGCCCTTTTAAGGGCTGGTAAGGTAAAAGAGCTTTTCTATTTTTATTTTAGAATAGGGTAGGGCATTTTTTTATTTTGGGGGGCTTTGTTATTTTATTAGGGGGCTTAGAGTAGGTGTAATTAGCTTAAAATTGTTGTAATATTTTTATAATGTTTGTAAATATTTTTTTATTTTATGTACTTTAGTTAGTGTATTTATTTGTATTTAATTAATTTATTGGTAGTTTAGTGTTAGGTTTAATTGTAACTTAGGTTAGGATTTATTTTACAGATAATTTTGTAATTATTTTAACTAGGTAGCTATTAAATAGTTCTTAACTATTTAATAGCTATTGTACCTGGTTAAAATAAATACAAAGTTGCCTGTAAAATAAATATTAATCCTAAAATAGCTACAATATAATTATAATTTATATTGTAGCTATAGTAGGGTTTATTTTACAGGTAAGTATTTAGCTTTAAATAGGAATAATTTATTTAATAAGAAATAATTTATTTCGTTAGATAAAAATTATATTTAACTTAGGGGGGTGTTAGTGTTAGGGTTAGACTTAGCTTTAGGGGTTAATACATTTATTATAGTAGCGGCGAGGTCCGGTCGGCAGATTAGGGGTTAATACTTGAAGTTAGGTGTCGGCGATGTTAGGGAGGGCAGATTAGGGGTTAATAAAATGTATTATAGGGTTATTGAGGCAGGAGTGAGGCGGATTAGGAGTTAATAACTTTATTATAGTAGCGGTGAGGTCCGGTCGGCAGATTAGGGGTCAATAATTGTAGGTAGATAGCGGCGACATTGGGGGCGGCAGATTAGGGGTTAATAAATATAATATAGGGATCGGCGATGTTAGGGGCAGCAGATTAGGGGTACATAGGGATAACGTAGGTTGCGGCGGTGTGCGGTCGGCATATTAGGGGTTAAAATTTTTTATTAGAGTGGCGGTGATGTGGGGGGGGGCTCGGTTTAGGGGTACATAGGTAGTTTATGGGTGTTAGTGTACTTTAGAGCACAGTAGTTAAGAGCTTTATGAACCAGCGTTAGCCCAGAAAGCTTAACTCCTGGCTTTTTGCTGCGGCTGGAGTTTTGTCGTTAGATTTCTAACGCTCACTTCAGCCAAGACTCTAAATACCAGCGTTAGGAAGATCCCATTGAAAAGATAGGATACGCAATTGGCGTAGGGGGATCTGCGGTATGGAAAAGTTGCGGCTGCAAAGTGAGCGATAGACCCTTTCCTGACTGACACTAAATACCAGCAGTAGGACAAAACCAAACACCAAACTCTAAATCTAGGCATATGCTTGGATTAACAAATTACTTTATTACTTGTCATTAGTGTTGTCCCGAACTGTTCGCCCGCGAACGGTTCACAGCGAACATAGCTTTGTTCGCGTTCGCGTTTGTGGGCGAACACATGGCGTTGTTCGATCTGCCCCTATGTGTCATCATTGAGGAAACTTTGACCCTTTATGTCACAGCCGTCTGACACATTAGAGCCAATCAACATCAGACACTCCCTCACAGACCCTCCCAGCTACTCGGAATCCGCCATTTTAGACTCATAACGACCTTGCTTTCTTAATGAGAGGACGTGTTGTGTTTTTGCTCCTGACATTAATAGGAAAAACATAGCTAGGCTAGTGTATTTACAGTCTAGAAGGACTCCACTCATCTCTGCTGCAAGCACAGCACCCCAAAAAGCCCTTTTTAGGGCTATATTTCTTGCCCTTTTTTTTCCCCTTTTTTGTTTATTAGCATTTGCCTGGCTTTCAGGCTGTGTGTTTAAGGCTCACAGCATATGCTGCTGTGATTACTGCCACCACTGATATCTCCCTAACAACATTAGTTTAAATTTAACTAACCAAAAAATTTAATTATTTTGCAAGTGTAATTTTTTTTCATTTTCTATCAGGCCTGTGTCACACAGCATATACTCTGGTTCATTGCTCTGTGCCAGCCACCAGTGTTAATATCCGTTTATAACATTATTTTAAATTTAAAAAAAAATAAAAAAATAAAAAATATTTTGCTAGTGTAATCTAATTACATTTACTATCAGGCCTGTATCTGTCAGGCTCACTCAGCATTAATATACCTAATTTTTTTCAGTCTTTTGGTTAATTGGTCTGTGCCAGGCATCCACCCAGCACTCATATCTTCTTCACCTTAATTTAAATTTAAAAAAATAAATTTTTAAATTTGTTTGATAGTGTAATCTAATATAATTTTCTATCAGGCCTGTGTGTTTTGCTGACATAAAGAGCCTACTGTGTTTACTTGCTGCCCTCCCTAGTCTATGAGCCACGACTCATATGTGTTTAACCTTTCTTTAATTCCCCCCCAAAAAATAATTTAAATCATTTTTCTAGTGTAATCTAATAGTATTTTCTATCAAGCGTGTGTGTATCTGACTTACAGAGCCTACTGTTTTTAATAGCTGCCCTTCCAAGGCTAGACAGCCACGACTCATATTTATGTGCTTAACCTTTTTCTTTAAATTGCCAAAAAAAGTCTTTAAATCATTATGCTAGTGTAATCTAATTTTATTTTCTATCAGGCCTGTGTCTAACTGTCTATCTGACTTACAAAGCATACTGTTGTTAATTGCTGCCCTACGTAGCAGCCAGCCAGTGCGACCACTCATATGTGCATTGCACTTCTTAACATTATTTTAATATTAAAATCTAAAATTTTAAAATATTTTGCTAGTGTAATCTAACTTAATTTTCTATCAGGCCTGTGTTTTTGTCACTTACACAGCACACTGTGTTAAATTGCTGCCCTACCTACCATCCACGACTCATATCTGCCAGCCTGTGTGCCAGGCCCAACTAGCCAATTAGTGGCACCAATCATAATTCTTGTAACAGTATATAAAAAAATAAAAATCATAATTTTTTGGACTGCAAATATTCAGTCTCCTAGTGTCCTTGAATTGCATTTACCTCCTGCCTGCCAGCCTTTTGTGCCAGGCTGTCTTGCCAACTATTTACACCAATCCTAATTGTTGTCACAGTATAGTTACTAATTAAAAATAAAAAATATTTGATTGTTGATCTTAATCCTCAGTTTGCTCGTGCCCTAGTATTCAGAAAAAAATGCCAATTTATGTAACTAATTTATTTAGCTATTTGAAGGTCGAGATAAAAAAGTAATAATAAACTGATTAATGAAGGAAACCTCAGATCCTCCTTTAAGTTCAATAAGAGAAAATGTCAAATGTGTAAATATATTTAATCTTCAAGATTGCAATTTAGTTTTAATACAAGAGGGGAGATATTTAATATGAAACAGTATATTACATGTAAATCTACATATTTCATGTATTTATTACGTTGTGGGTGTTGCCTACAGTATGTAGGTAGCAAAAAATAGCTTTGAGTACAATTTTTAATGAGCATCTAGTCAATATATATATAAAAAACATATCTTAAACATAGTATGTCGTAACATCTTTCTAAAAAACATCAATGTGATCCAGGGAGTTTATCAATTAGGGTTATAGAGGTGGTCCCAAAGAAACATCATTCTCACCCTTGCAGTCCTCACCTCCTGTTTCTCACCCTCCTAGATTGTAAGTTCCCATGAGAATAGGGCTCTCAATTCATCCTGTATTTGTTTGATAAATTATGTCTTTTCTTACAAATATTGTATCATCGTTGTACTCTTATCATTTTTTCCCATGGACAGCGCTGTTGAATTTGTTGGCAAATTATAAGTATAAAAATAATAATATAATAATAATATTTTTAAATAATTGAGATATACCTGTTTTGTATTATCAGACTATGTTAATGGAATGTGCGGATGTATTTAACAAATTTCAAATGTTTTCAACTGATAGTGTAGTGATTTCACAAAAGAAACATAAAATATGACCAGGACATCATATTTTATGTTTATTTTGTCATTTAGTTTATGGCATATGTTATGGTTTGAAGCTATCACTCCAGATTGCTCCAGGTCAGCCTTTATCTGTGTGGATGCCTTACTTTGGGTTTTTCCAAAGTTTTAAAAAACTTTAAAGATTTCTTTTAATTTTCCCCTTGTCACCACACGTTACCATCCCATAAGCAGCAAAATTCTCTACAACATTGCAGACTGGTAAAAAAGGGATGCCATTATCTTTGGAGATGGACTTGTACCTTTTATAATTCTTATGTTTGGTGACAATAGCGTTTCTGAGGCTCTCTGACAGTTCACTTGTATTCATCATTGTGAAAAAGGAAAATGAACTAAAAATAGCCCTTTAAACTTTAGTGCAATCATTCATTTGCTAATTTAAGCCTTTTGAGTACTGTAAATGTATCACAGGTGTGTCTAATTTGAAAGAATTTATATTTTAGTCATTCTTTTTCAAATTTGAGTTCAGCAAAAAAGAATATAATCATGACATGGGATACTTTTTTTCCTCCAAATTATTAGTTGAATGTGTATTCCTTTATCCTTTGAAGTTATTTTTTAAATGTATAAGTGCAGACATCCCAACTCTCCCAGTAGGTCTACCGCATTGAAAAAGCTGCTCCCTGACACATGCAAATGAAACACAATCTCCCAGAAATAGCGGTGCCAGAGAAAATCAAATTTGTGCCTGCATTTTTCATTTCTACCTCTAGGTGTCACTGTTCCATTATAGCTCAATGTAAATAGTTACTGCTTTCCTCTCTAGACTTTCTCCCCCCTTCCTGATCCCTATATATCAGACCTGATATATATAGGTGAGATGTACAGACTCCCATACCTCTATATTGTGCAGACTCCCATACCTCTATATTGTGCAGACTCCATACTCTATAATGTGATAACATTTTCAACTATTTCATAATCAGAGCACTGAGGAATTCTGAATTGGGGTTGGGGAGGGGGCCCGGGGGTTACAAAAGTGAGGTGGTACAGTGAGGTACTACACAGAGGTGGTATCAGACCTGATATATATAGGTGAGATGTACAGACTCCCATACCTCTATATTGTGCAGACTCCCATACCTCTATATTGTGCAGACTCCATACTCTATAATGTGATAACATTTTCAACTATTTCATAATCAGAGCACTGAGGAATTCTGAATTGGGGTTGGGGGGGGCCCGGGGGTACAAAATTGAGGTAGTACTGTGTGGTACAGTGAGATACTATAGTGAGGTGGTACAGTGAGGTACTATAGTGATGTGGTACAGTGAGGTACTATATATAGGTGGTACAGTGAGGTACTATACAGAGGTAGTACAGTGAGGTACTTTAGTGAGGTTGGCTTGCAGTGAGGTAGTATAATGAGGGGTACGGGGGGGGGGCACCTCCCTGAAATGAGTTTTTGCAGGTTGGGTTGTTTGTAAGTACATATAGAACAAATCTGTTTCACTCTACAACTTTTTCAGTTGAAATTGCACATAATATACAATAATAAAGGTATCAGTGATGTTGATCACAAGTGTACATAATGCTCATGTTCATACAAACCAGGAATATACTTGTTTATAATATTGTATCTATACTTTAAATACCAGTGGGTATTGGGTAAGTGAATCATAGCCAATTACTTTTAAATTCATTTTATTTCTTCACATTATAGACTTATTTAAATTTTAGAACACACAGCTACAATCAGTTAGTCTTTTTGGCAGCACCCTACTGTTATGAAACATGTGCATTCTGCATCAACTTATTTATGTATGCACAGTAATTATAGGATAATGTTCTTTGCACTTTATATTTCCATTGGCTCTATTTATATGACATCTGCAAAAAACACACTATCATTTTGTAAAAGAATGGTGTCAATATTGCTAACACATTTTATCATATTTATGAGCCATTGAATCCTATGACATTAAGTATTTTAAGTATTTTTTTCCTTCCTTTTGTGTATATTCAATCTATTTGACAGTCTTTCTCTTTCGGATGAAAAATGAGATGTATACCCATTGAGGGAGAAAGAGAAATCTCAGAAATGGTAAATATATACTGCTCAATCACCCATATTTAAAAAAAAAATACAAAAATACTTTATCTTAGAATTTATTCAGAGGAATGCCCACGTCACTCACCATGAAAATGTAAAAGCAGAAATCAAAATATCTGCGCAGAATCTAAATTTTTGCATACAGATAAAAGTTGCCTCTAATTGTAATGTTTTTAAAGGGGGTAGTAAAGTGTAAATTACATTTTTATGATTCAGATAGAGCATACAATTTTAAAATCCTTGCCATTTTACTTCAATTGTCGCATTTGATTTGTTAATAAACATATCTAGGTATCCTCATGAGCAGCAATGCTGGTAATTGGTTGCTTCACAAATATGCCTCTTTTCTTTATTTCTGTCTTACTCTACCCAACCTGCCTACTCTTCTACAAAGTTTAACTTACTTAAGTGTTCTTATAAGATACATATGAGTGATTTGTGTCACATTGATTTATTAGTATCTCTCTGAATGAAGTTGCATATGCACTCTTAAATGTCTGCAGACTCTTTTAAATTTTTGACTGAACAATATAGAAGTAATTATTTTACATATTTACCCTTTCATTTAAAACTTAAACATCTTATTAATTATTATAATTATCAAATAAAGTAAATGGTGAAAGACATGGAAGTCAGTTTCATGGAGCCTAAAAGTAAAATGCTCATTCTACATATTCATTAAAGAGAGGCATCTGGTAGTAGTCTGTATAAGTCTGTGACCTATATGTTTCTTTATTTAGGGTGGAAGGAAAAATAAAGTTAGTTATTCTGAGTCTATGAGGCCTATTTATCAAGCCGTCAACAGCAAATATGCTGGAATTCCGCAGCGTAATTGTGGCGAGCTTGAGTCGCCTTCATTATCAAAGCCTACAGACCGGCAAAAGTAGAATTTTGTGACGTAACATACGATCCGCCGGTCTCAGTCCAACACAGATCAATGCTTATGTCACTACAGATGTTGTCAACGCAAATTTAGCACTATCTGACTACTTTTGTAAGTTAACAAAAATCTACCAGGTATGCTCGCCACTATTCCGGCCCAGCGTATCTGTTTTTCAATCCGCCGCGCTGGAGGCGGCGGATGCCATAGGAATCAATGGGGAAGCTTATGTTCGCTGCTGCCCGATATCCCATTGATTCCTATGGGAGAATAAAAATAATGGTAACACCTAATACCCTAACATATACCCCGAGTCTAAACACCCCTAATCTGCCGCCCCCTACACTGCCGCCACCTACATTATGTTATTAACCCCTAATCTGCCTCCACAAAACTGCCGCCACCTAGATAATACTTATTAACCCCTAATCTGCCGCCCCCTATACCGCCACCACCTACATTATACTTATTAACCCATATTCTGCTGCCCCGACACCGCCGCCACCTACATTATACTTATTAACCCCTACTCTGCCACTCCAGACACCACTGCCACCTACATTATACTTATTAACTCCTATCCCACCGCTCCCGGAGCCCACCGCAACTAAATAAAGTTATTAACCCCTAAACCTAACAACCTGGTAACTTTATATTAAATATTAACTCATCCCTATCTTATAATCAATTTAAACTTACCTTTAGAATTACATTAAACTATATTAAACTATTAATTAACTTTATTATAAAAGTTAGGGTAGGTTAATTATTAGTTTAATATAGTTTAATGTAATTTTAAAGGTAAGTTTAAATTGATTATAATATAGGGATGAGTTAATATTTCATATAAAGTTAGCGGGTTGTTAGGTTTAGAAGTTAATAGGTTAATTTAGTTTATGGCGATGTGGGGGGCTGGCGGTTTAGGGGTTAATAACATAATGTAGGTGGCGGTGGGCTCCGGGAGAGGAGGAATAGGGGTTAATAAGTTTATTAGAGTGGTGGTGGGCTCTGGGAGCGGCGATTTAGGGATTAATAAATTTATTTAGTTGTGGTGGGGTCTGTGACCAGCGGGATAGGGGTATAACAGTATAGTATAGTGACGGTGTTTAGTGACAGTATACAAATAAAACTGGGAAAAGGCCGAATAGCAGCAAGATCGATGACTTTCAGTTAATAACTGTCCGCTGCTCATCGCCCCGTACTTGGTGCGCAGCTTTTTGACAGCTTTTTTGTTAACTATGGAGAACGTATTCAGGTCCGCGGCAGCGATGTTAGGCGATGTTAGGCGAGCGTATTGGTGCCGGCGAATGCAGAACAGTTGACGGCTTGATAAGTATCCCTCTATATCACTGGTTTTCAAACCTGTCCTTGGGCCTCCCTAACAGGCCACATTTTGAGGATTTCTGAACTGGTGCACAGGTGAAATAATCAGCTGATTTGTAAACATGGTTATTTTACCTGCTCTCATCCAAGGTAATCCTGAAAACCTGGACTTTTGAGGAGAGTCGAGGACAAGTTTGAAAACCAATGATCTATATCTTGAAATAGGGTGCTACATGAGTTACTGCTTTTCTACATCTTGGTAATTGCATAGAACTAGTTTTAGAAATGCACTCTCTTGTTAGGCTCAAGGTTAACTCAGATACAGATTGAAATATGAAAAGCCTTGATTGAAAAGACAGATTGAACAAGCACCATTCTTTAATAGGATTACTCTCCACCTAATTTCCCATTCCTCTTATGCAGTAACAAGAATCACTGCATCTCCATATAGTCTGGGGATGTTTGTTAAGTGGGTAATTGTATCTGAGGTGGTTGAGTAGTTTACTGTACAGCGTTTGGTGAGTTGTAATCGTTTATAACCTATTTAACAAATTTTCTTTCAGTTCATTGTGTATATATTATGATGATAGCTAAGCACAATCTACTTTTCTTTCTGCTATCTTCCCTGCTCTGTGTACTGTATGTATCATACATGTCACATGCCAATAGTACAGTTATGAGCCTATTATATCTCTATCTCTATCTTGCATTTTGCATCTATAGCTATAGAGTTGCTGTATATTTTTTTTTCCTGCTCTTTCTTTGTATAACATCTTCCAAGCTTAATAGTCCAAGAGTGACTCTTCAATTTATACTTACATGATGAACGTTTATTATTGTTTCTAACATTGACTAAAGTGTGCTTTTTAGGAGAAGTCCAAAAGTAGCCTCATAAATGCAAGGGGGATAAATAAGATACAAAATAGAGGTTTATAGCAAGTTTTGTTTGCTCTTGACTTAGGTATTCTGACATTATACTGTCTTTGCTATTACCATTGATATGTTATGACACTGTGGTCATTTACTATGTTAGTTTATAGCATCCAATCATTAAAGAATGCAGAAGTATATAAGGAGTGTAGTGAATGGGTTTAACGAAATAAATAGAAACTGGTGAGGCTAAAGACATTAGGCAAAATTCACTAAATTCTCTCACAATTGTTTTTTTTTTATCTTTTCTTTTTCATCAGTTCCTGTGTTATTCTACACAACTGATTCACTAAACTTAAAGGACAAGCCAACACAGTAGATTTGCATAATCATCAAATGCAAGATAACAAGATAATGCAATAGCACTTAGAGGCCTTTGTATCAAAGGTCTTGCTGACCTTATCCGATTGGGCAGATCAGGTCCGCAAGACCTCGCTGAATGCGGAGAGCAATACGCGCTCTGTATTCAGCATTGCACTAGCAGCTCACAAGAGCTGCTGATGCAACGCCGCCCCCTGCAGACTCACGGCCAATCGGCCGCCAGCAGGAAGGTGTCAATCAGCCCGATCGTACTCGATCGGGCTGAATTGTGGCGATGTCTGTCCGCCTGCTCAGAGCAGGCGGATAGGGTTATGGAGCAGCAGTTTTTAGACCGCTGCTTCATAACTGCTGTTTCTGGCGAGTCTAAAGACTCACCAGAAACATGGGCCCACAAGCTCCAGACGGAGCTTGATAAATGGGCTTCTACGTCTGAACTTCAAATGAGTAGTAGAGTTTGTTTCTGACAATTTTAAAAGTTATGTCTATTTCCACTCCCCCTGTACCATGTGACAACCATCAGCCAATCAAAAATGCATATACGTACCATGTGACAGCCATCAGCCAATCACAAATGCAAATACGTGTATGCTGTGAATTCTTGCACATGCTCAGTAGTAGCTGGTGACTCAAAACGTTTAAATATAAAAGGACTGTGCACATTTTGTTAATGGAAGTAAATTGTAAAGTTGTTTAAAATTACATGCTCTATCTGAATAATGAAAGAATAATGAAAGTAAAGGGACACTTGAGTGTCCCTTTAACTCATGTATTTTGTAGCTCCAGTTTTAGTGAATCCGCTGCATAAAATAATTTGAGAACAGGAGTAAGACTGGAGAACACCTTAGTTAATTTTGCTCACTGAATTGTTTGTATATAACCAAGTTGTATGGTGTGTACATATTTACATATACAACATTAACATGCAAACTACTTTTTTCTGTCTAATTCTCTATTGCTATTTTTAATTCCTTGAATAATTCATTTGGGGACCAAAACCTATTAAAATAATAATTTTATCACTTAGTAAATGGACTACATGTACTAAGCAGCGGAGGCTGCTTTGGAATCCTTGCTAGTTTAGCAGCGGGAGTGTTCGGGGAAATTGTCAAACTCTGCTCTCGCACGATTGGTTGCATGAGAGCGGTTGGTGGCAGGAGAAGGAAATCCTTGTGCAATAATAACTGTTGACAGCAGACAAACTGAACCTGCTGTAAAGGCAGGTAGACAGGTTCCCAACTTGCCCATCTATCAATTTGTTTATGGGGCCCTATTTCTTTATTGCTAATTGCAAACTTTTACATTAATTTGGTATCTTTCATACTTTAAATATTTCGTTTTTATTTAAGTAACTATTAATTAGACATGTGCACTTCGTTTCGTTCCGAATTCAAATTCGGACAAATTTGTCAAATTCAGAGATTCGGATCGATTTGAATTTCCGAATTACCGTAGCACCGAATCTAACAAATAAATCCAAATTAGTTCGGATTTATTCGTAACATTCGGATGGCCATGGACTAATCACAATTACACTAGTATTGTACTGTACATTAGGTTATATCACTCTGCTATGGGTTACACCTAATATTACAGTACATAATACTAGTCTAATACACAGCACATCCCACCTAACACATACCATACTTCCGAATTTAAGAATCGAATCCGAACCGAATACATCCGAATATATTCGAATCCGAACGAATCCGAAACAAATCCATTTGAATGTATCCGAATTCGAATCGATCCGAAAACGAAATTAGAAAACATCCGAATCGATCTGAAACGAACCAAAAGAAATTGTTTCGCCACGCACAAGTCTTCTATTAATAATTTATCAATAAGTTCAATAACATATAACTGTATTATATTATTTACACAGTTGAAGGTATTTTTAGAGTTAAATACATTTTATTCATATGTAATTATTTCTAAACTTTGTTGTCATTTTCCAAATCTTACATAAGTCTGTCTAATTTCCATTTCAAAGCCACATAAAATTGCAATTATTGTACAACAAAATATATAATCAAGCACTATCCAGAGTCCTTTGATTAAACTATTGTTGGCACAATGATTTCTTAAGCAATTAGCAGGTAGAATGAATAATTGCAATACATTTTCCAACATTAAAATTGGGAAGAGTGAAGAGTAAGTATATGAATTACATTTTTATAAATAATTATCTGTTTTTATGAAATTTTATATTTGCTACATTGAAAAATAAAAATGTTTAAACAAAAACTATAAAACTAAACTAAAGCTGTTAAAAATAATAAATTGTATAGCCACACAAACACTTTGCACTTTATCAGATTTTCTGATTTTGTTTAATATTCCTGAAATATTTTCTGCAAAAGATAAATATAAATCTCAAGGACATGGCAGCTCCTATAACTCACTGACTGTTAATCTTTTCCTATTCATTAACATGTGACATGATCATGCACAAAAACGTACTTAAAGGGATATGAAACGCACATTTGTTATTTTATGATTCAGATTTAGAATGATTTAGAATATACATTTCTAAACAACTTTCCAATTTACATGTATTGTCAATTTTTCTTCATTCTCTTATGTGTTGTTGAAGGAGCAGCAAAGAACTGCTGGGATCAAACTAAATACATTGGTAAGCCAATGACAACAGGCATTTATGTACAGCCACCAATCAGCAGCTAGATCCCACCCCCTGAGCCTACCTAGGAATACTTTTAAACACAGGTTACCTAGAGATTTAAGCCAAACAGATACTAGAAGTAAAATCAATAGTTGTTTAAAATTGTATGCAATGTCTGAATCATGAAGGAAACAATTTGGGTTTCCTGTCCCTTTAAATAAAAAAGGGAACTTAGTGACAACCCATGATATGGTACACAAAATATGTCAAAACAGTTAAAGGGACACTGAACCCAAAATTATTCTTTCATGATTCAGATAGAGCATGCAATATTAAGCAACTTTCTAATTTACTCCTATTATCAAATTTTCTTCGTTCTCTTGCTATTTTTATTTGAAAAAGAAGGCATCTAAGCTAAGGAGCCAGCAGATTTTTGGTTCAGACCATGGACAGCACTTGTTTATTGGTGCTGTCCAATCATCAAGGACAACCCAGGTTGTTCACAAAAATGGGCCGACATCTAAACTTACATTCTTGCTTTTCAAATAAACATACCAGGAAATGCTCTATCTAATTAACGCAAGAAAAAAAATTGGTTCAGTGTCCCTTTAATCAATTGGTGAGGGCTGTTGGGCTTGATAAAACCGGTCTGAAAATTGTTTTCCAATGGCCTAAAAAACTGTTAGGGCCTGAAAAAGGTCTCTGGGCTGGTGAGATTTTATAAGAATGCTATCCAATTCTTCTATTTCCCTGGTGGAATAATATAAATTTACTTCTTTAAACGGGCGAATTTGCTCAAGCATACAAGTTTACTTTCAAGTCGCAATATACTCGTTATTTCCGTTGCATTAAAAAATCCAAAAAGACACAATATCGCCTGCACGGTACAGTTAAAGCCCCATATTGGATACTGGGATACTGTAATTATAAGTATGGGTAGTGAAGGGCCTAAGTAACCAAAGTCTGTGTCCATAGGTTACTTTTTTTTTGAGCCAATAAATATATGAATCTTGCAAATAATGAAGGTATACAATCAAAGATGTTGGAAAGTGGTACAATGTGTTTTTCAGGCTAATCGAGTGGTCTATAAATTTGCATTTCAAGTCAAAGTTTGGCTTATGATGTGGTTTCAAAATTGATTTCGGGTATTATATGTTGTGGTCTTTTAAACTTGCTCTCATGCACTGCTTTGGGCCTGTACACTTAGGGCTCCATGTACTAAAGCGTCAATTTTCTCACCGACAACGTGTCTGCTCGACTCGCTTGAACTCGCAGCTAGCGAGATGTTGCCCACCCGCCATATGTACTAAAAAGTATCCCAAAAAATTGCGCGTCTAATCCGCATCGAGCACTGGCGAATGATTCATACATATGATGCCTCGCTATTTGCGAATGTACTATTATTCGCTTACAACTTGTCAGTCATGTTTGTCCCATGTGACTGTAAGGTGTCAGAAACGTCAGATTTGTCGCAGGAACATATTGCAGCACTATCAAGGAGATTTTATCAATTTTTTCAGACTGCATAGTTCCCGAACTTGAAGCTTTACTGACATTTATTGTTATTGATAAATTAAGTATGGCTACTTCTCGATCTGATTCACAGTCCAAAACGAAGAATCCACACTTTTCACATCAGCAGAACCTGGTTCTTGTCGATATGGTTCTAGACTCGTATGACTATTTATTTGGTTGTAGTGCGAAGCAAACTTCTAGTATCTATAAAAAAAGTATATGGACTCGGATAAGCGATGCTCTTGTGTGCTTCATTAAAATGAATATGTTTCCTGAGTTGGGGGTTATTATAGGGTGTCAGAAGCCATTCATAACAAGGGTAACCGGCATCCCCTGTAATAAAAAAAAAATTATTAAAGTAAGTCAATTTTCAATTTTCGTTCAAAGAAAAAAATTTTTTTATTACTTATCGAGGCTAGCGTCAAATTAGTATAAATTTATAGTAACAACTTTACAATTTACTTGTATTATGTATTTTTAAGAATTATTTATATATCCTTTGTTGAAGAAATAGCAATGCACATGTGTGAGCCAATCACACAAGGCCTCTAGGTGCAGCAACCAATCGGCAGCTACTGAGCATATATCTAGATATGCTTTTCAGCAAGTGATATCAAAAGAATAAAGCTAATTCGATAATAGAAGTAAATTAGAAAGTTGTTTAAAATGACACGCTCTTTCAAAATCATGAAAAAAAAGGGTTTATAGTTCCTTTTAAGCTTACCTAATAACCATCCCTCTGGCATCTCTCCATTCTCGAATTTTTGATACAGTCTGGTCTGCCGAAGGATATAAGCATCATGGCAGGAGCCAGGGTAATTTGATCTCACACTTATTATTCTCATTTTCGGGTCACACACCATCTGTACATTCAAGGAATGGCATGACTTTCTGTTGCGGTAAATCTCCTCCCGTAAACGGGGCGGTCGAACTGCAATATGTGTACAGTCTAATGCCCCAAGAACATTTGGCATTCCAACCACACTGTAGAATTGCGACTTTATCGATTGCCACTCTTCTGTGGTAGATGGTAGACAAACATATTCGGGGAAAATATGCATGAGTGCATCGATAACTTTGGATAGATGACAAGAAAAGGCAGACTGACTGAAACCAATGATGATGCTGGACACTGCCTGAAATGATCCAGTGGCAAAAAAGTGCAAGGCAGCAAGAAACTTGAGGATTCCGGGAATGGCCCTTGAACGAGCCGTCACAGGCTCTAGAAAATGTGCTATTTGAGCATATAAAGTCAATATTGAATGTCGATCCAGACGGAACCTTTGAATAACCTCTCTATCGGAAAGGGCATCTAAAGGAACCCGAGGAAGGAATACCCGCTGTACTCGTAATCTCCTTCTTCTAACCGGATTTGGGGCATCAGGTTGACGAATTTGCCTTCTACCCCTGATTTGCATCAGACGAATAATATAAAGTTGAAGAAGTGTCTCCATGGCTAGCAGGATCAAAAGTGAGTAACAATTCAATTGTACCCCTCTTTTAAATCAGTCGTAGGCGTTTATCTTATAGACCCTATTGTTTATTATGGTGCTCGCCACCTATTAGCTGGCGAGGGATTTTTCACGAGGTAGGTGCGGAGAAATAGATAGTTTAGTAATTACTGTTTTGTGTGAGATTTATGTTGAGCTAGTATTTTCGAGCTACAAAAAAGACTGGAATTCAAGAGTTGCGAACAAGTTCGCTTGACATATGTTAATGTAAGGTTTTCAATGGATTTGTGGCATAGTACATACGGTTATTGATCCGCACGCAGAAATTTAGACGGAAATAGTCACAAAGACCTCATAGACAGCTTAGTACATGGAGCCCTTAGTCTGTATTCCGGGTATGATCATTTCTGCTGATATCAGTATAAGACTTTCTGCTGCTTAGAGACCTGTATTCATAACAATGCATCCCAAAACCTGAATGTATGACTTTGCCTGCTTTAGCATGACTTCTGGTAACTGCTTTAACCTTAACCTTATATCCATGCAAGTGTATAGACATGTATATCGTTTTTTTTTTGTATTCAGGTATTACTGTAAATTAAACTTTGGACTAGAGTCAATTTGTGAAACTAGTATCTCATTGGAAAAAAGATGCAAATCACTCTTGTCTATGATTAATGAAGCAGTATCTATATGGTAACCCTTCATCTCAGTTCTGAAGGAAATCATCAAAAATTGGCATAAAAAATTCAAAATGCTGCAGAAAAAAGAAAAAGAAAAAAAGTATGTATCTCTATAAAAGTCCACACAGATATATACAAAGAAAAAAAAAGAGATAGTTAAAAAGAGCTAAAATGTTCACATTTGATGTGTGTGATATCATGTATTGGGCACCTCACAAAAAATGAATGGCAGCAACATCCACTAACAAACAAAACTGTTCACAATATTAGTGAAGTAATGTTCTATGAAGTTTGTATATCATCTCATCTTTACAACACGGCCCCTTACATTCTATAAATCTTGCCCATTGTACATTCTATTTTATTTATTACATAAGTGTTAGGGTATCTTTGCTTGTGCTAATTGGTGGCTATATGTGGGAACCAATTAACAAGCACTATCCAGGGTGCTTAACCAAAAATGGGCTGGCTCCTAAGCTTTCATTCCTGCTTTTTCAAATAAAGATACAAAAAGAGCGAAGAACATTTGATAATAGGAGTAAATTAGAAAGTTGCTTAAAATTGCATGCTCTATCTGAATAATAAAAGAAAAAAATTGGGGTTTAGTATCCCTTTAATTGTATACTGCTACACATTTAACCACTTGCTACCTGAATTCCTGTATATAATCTTGTATGAATATAAGACTGATTTTATTGTACACTGCTCTTACTACTAATTAAATTGCTCCATCCATGCATCAACTCTTGTTCTAGTTCTTCTTTTTGGCATATATTGAGCACTAATTGTATCTTGCTAGATTGCTCCAGCATTGCAGTTCCTCTTGTTTCAGTTACTCTATTTTCTATTTACTAAAAAAAATGGATATAATATGATTGCTTCTGAAACGATGTCTTTGTACTCAATGCATCTTCTGCTACTGACATTGTTCCTTTTGTGTTTCTTTTTGTGTTTAATCAGTAGTGCTATGTTGAAATCTTACTCCAAGTCTCTGGTCCCCAGTTGTCAAGTATTGGGCAGACAATGTTCCCAGATAAGGAACCTGTACATCCACATTCACAGTGAGAATGCATCAGATGGACAGCATTGATGTCTACATCTTTGTTCACAATCATATGCTGCCCTTCGCAAGAGCAGTGTCTGCCAATTGAAATGGAAACTACTGCTTCTTAATTAGCACCTTGCAGGTTAATCTGAGTGAGCCTGCACCACAGCTGCCACCACAACTTAATAACTTGAGGCCTCTGTCTTTCTCTCTTTTGTAAGCACTCTGATTCGTCAACCATTTATACTCATCTCTAACCTCTAAAATATGCAAGTTCAGTTATATAATGTACTATAGTACACAACTTCATAACATGCCTTTTGGCCAGCTTAAACTTTTGTAGAACATCGAGTCATGGTTGAAAAATAAGAGACAAGACTCATTGGTTGCAAATCAGATCAAGGGTTAAAGGACAAAAGCCCAAATATCACTGCTGTTCAATGAACAATATGTAGATATCTTAAGCTTTGGTAAAATAATGATAATGTTAAAAAATTGCCATAAAAATAGCAAATAAAAATACAACACCTTTCTAATGTTGGCATTTGGATTTACCAGCAAATTTGCCCGTTTGCAGGAACGCGATAAATAACCAGCCATTTCAAGTGGTTGGTTATTGCTAACGTGAGCTTGTGGTAGCAATTAGCACTTATGAAATTGACCAGATATCAGATCTCTAGGTAATTTTATAAATGTGCCCCAAATGCCCCCTAAATTGTAGCATTTTTCTTTTTTAATAAAATAACTGCACTAGGCAGTATTTTGGGGGGGAAGTTGGCGGGTGTGGTATATTAGGAAAAAAAACAGCACTGAAAAGTGCCCTTACATTGCGGTCTATGGGAACTGTGTTTTTCCAGTAAATATATATGTATATGCTTATATACAGTGCATATATATTTATGAGTTAATATGTGAATATATACACATAAAAACACATACATATATATGTATATAATCATATGCATATATATTTAATATTGTTAGCATTGCTGTGCTACTTACCCCCATCACTGCGCTTAGGTTCTGTGCCGTCTCTGACTGCATCAGAACGAGGCTCCCATTGGAGCACAATGCTTCCCAGCAATGCGAAAACGAGTTTGTATTCACATTTCTGGCAAATTGTAATACAGCGCACAAACAGTTGCCAGTACCTAAGATGGCGGATCTAGTTAGAGGGGGGAGGGCTAGAGAGCTTTTTGGGAGGGATCAGGGAGGTGGGAAGGTAAGTGGGTAATCCTACACTTAAGAAAATAATAATAATAATAAAAAATAAAATGTCTAAAACTGCATACTGGCAGACTGTCTGCCAGTACTTAAGATGAAGTTATCAGTGGGGTGGGGGGTGGGGGAGAAAAGAGAGCTGTTTGAGAGGAATCAGAGAGGGATCAGGGAATGCAAAGAGTCAGGTGGGAGGCTAACTTCTACACTAAAGCTAAAATTACCCTTACAAGCTACCTAATTAACCCCTTCACTGCTGGGAATAATAAAAGTGTGGTGCGCAGCTGCAATTAGCGTCATTCTAATTAGCAAAAAGCAATGTTAATGCCATTTATGTCTGCTATTTCTGAGCAAAGGGGATCCTAGAGAAGCTTTTACAACCATTTGTGCTATGATTCCACAAGCTGTTTATAAATAATGTCAGTGAGAAACCTAAAGTTTGTGAAAAAGTTAACAATTTTTTTTATTTGATTGCATTTGGCTGTGAAATGGTGGCATGAAATATACCAAAATGGGAATAGATCAATACTTTGGGTTGTCTACTAAAAAAAAAATATATAGTTTTGATAGGTAAATTAAAAAAAAAGCAAGGCTCTATTTCTGTTTAAAGTGCTAAAAATGCTCTGGTCTTTTGGGGAAGTTTTAGTCTGAAATGCCCGGTCCTTAAGAGGTTAATTGGAAGAGTGTTACAGCTTATAATTGACTGTAGCACTCTGTTTTTTGACGCTGAACAAAATGGCTGCCAAGATGGCAGGATATACATAAAGTATTTGAGTAAAATAAATATTAAAGCAATTGGCTATTTGCTTTTAAAGGGACTGGTTTTGTTTCCCTTTAAACTTTATCAATAGTAGAAATGCATGGTTCCAAAAAGATATGGAGTTAGAGCCAGGACAAAACTCTTCTGTTCCTTACTAGATTTTGAATTACTTATACAGTAAAAAAAAAAAAAAAGTCCAATCAATCTGGGAATTTAACATTTATGCATTCATACTCACACAAGACAGTCATAATTGGACTGTGCATAAAACCTTGAGAACACACAAACGGCTACACTAGAGGACATTCAAAGGTTCCGCTGCTCATACAACCCCCTGACAATGCCCTTTATTCTTGGGGGTAGTTCTAGATAAAATATATCTGTCAGATTGTCTGTTTGATATTCAGTGTGGAAAGATTACTCATTCAGGACACACACAAACTAAGTTATCTGTCAAGAATATTTTAGAGTTGACTTTAAATAGTTTAGACTACTCAGAATGCCAGATTGTCCCAAGAAGAACAGATTGTTGAAATAATTTTACATATGATATTTAATTAATTATTAAACTAGTGGATTTATCTTTTGGATTACCAGTCACCAAAAATAGATAAGAATGACTCCTCACTTTATAAGCAAATGCATTTTTATATTGTTTAGTGAGTATATTCTTGTGTGTCAAAATTAAATGCATACTTTCTAGTTTTGTTCATAAGTTTTTATTTAAATTTAATATGACAATGTATTGTAAAAGTGTTTTCCGCTTAATGTGTTTCAAATGACTTCTTATAACAGCTGCAAAGTTTATATAAAGTTATAATTTATGTTTATTTGTGTTTGTGAAATAGCTGCATTTTGCTAATTGACCCCACATCCCAATTAAATGGGCTGAACTTGAAGGGAGAGCATACATCATTATCCTATCTCGCTAAATATACACAGAGTATCCTTATCCTACCCTATTTCTCACTGTATACACAAGAAGAATGATTAAAAATGAACATTTTAGTATCAAAGCTACATATGAAGAGTACATATAAAAGTCATATGTACTATCTTGCAAATTCATAGCAAAACAACTGGAGTTTATTCAATACTTGATAATAATCAGCAATTTTATTACAAATTAAACTTGTATGCTTTGTCAATACCCAACTCCACCTATAGGGTTTGTTTATGTCATTAAAATCTGGAAACACTCAAGGAATCCATAATAGTCTTCTAGATATTAACAATTGGCACATTATTGAAATAAAGGATGTTATAACAAAAGAAAAATGTTATTCTAAATAGATGAGATGCTAATGTTATATATTAGTGAAACTGTGTTATAATAATGAAAACATGACTTTTATTAACACTCATTAAAAACATAAAAACCTCTCATACTACTGAATAGTGGAATATTTTTATTAGAGCCATTTTTAATGATTATACTTCAGTATACAATATATTAATCTGAAGCACCCAGGGCATTCTGGTGGTATGATTGGGATTTTGCACCTAAACATTGGCCAAGCATGAAGAATCCATAAAGACTTTACCTTGTGAAGTAACTCATCTCACTATTTCTTGCTATTTCCACCCTGATGAAGTTGCCTTTTTCTCTTTTTTTCTTATGGAGGAAATTGCTTTATAAAGAATGTATTGTCTTCATTTAAATGATTTTGTTTTGTAAGTTTTTGAAGACGTTTTTGAGATGCTGGTGTCCTTGACAGTGGAACTTGATCTATGTGCTGAGAACGGAAGTATTATTAGATAAATGTGGCTTCATTTATTATAATGGAGATGAGCTTGCAACTCGCTAGTATAATGAGGGGAGGGTACCAATCTTCATGAATTCTTACATTTAAGAGTTGCAATGTTGCAGGAAGTATTTTTATGATATATTAGTTTCACAGATGGGTTTTATTATATTTAAGCCATATAATCATACCAGTGCCAAAAACAAAAACTCAAAAAGCAAAAACTCTTCCTAGAAGTCAGAGAGAGTTGGAAAACTGACTTATGCATGTTACAGACCAAACTGCCCATATAATGATAATGGTCCAGTTGGCCAATACAGTACTGAAAGCGTATTTAATTAAATGATAAAGGGCTTATGGCATTTTTTATACCAATAAAAATGCTCCTACTTTAAAAGATGCAATGTTTCTGGGAATAGAAAATTATTAACAAAGATTCAAAACTAATTTCCTTCATCGTGTTAGCACAAGCCAATCTCTGAATTACTTTGCAAATATACTTTGCAAAAAGACCTAGATTATTAACACATTTCACCTGTGTCTGTGATAGACCAAGAGTCTATTGGTTATATATGTGACATTAAAATATCATTCTCTTTGAAGTTTTATATCCAACGACCAACTGCTCATTTTAAAACTAAGAAAATCTCATGGGGGCTACCACCATGTAAAATATCACGAAGACTGGTAAATACATTTTTACTTTTCCTAAAATTGTTTCTACAGCCGTATAAATAAAATGAAGTTTAAATGGATCAAAAAAACAGATTTATATAAAATTGTCATGGTTTGTAGTGAGCCATTCTAAAAACAGCGATTAACATACTAGGAAGTCATTTTAAACTTAAAATAAATGAGTTTAACAATTGTGAGTGGACTATTTCCAAAAAATTGTCTAGCGAAAATAGTTTTTACATTTGGAATTTATAAAGAAACCATTAATCCCTTATTTTATACGGTGAATCAAATTTTTGGATCCAGCTGCTTTTCCATTAGCCACTGACAGACTGATGTGCAGAAATAATAAGTCAATATTACATATTCACACTTTTCTTTCCTTTTTTGCTCTGACAACCACAATCTTTCTGTAAAATTGCCTGACAGGATACCACACATCATATTGATATGCACAACTGAGTTTAGAATCCAATCTGACTCATGAAATGCAGTCAACCATGTATCAGTTATACAGAAGAGATGTCAAATACCAATGTAACACTGTTACTAAAACAACATAATAAAATGTAATCCAATTTAACCCACTACCATTTTAGAATTGTAGCTCATATACCTTTGCACAGTGATTGAATGGCGAACAACTGAGCATAGCAAGGGACATAGTTAACAATATACAAGACAATATTATGCTTGAAAAATGTGGTTTGTTTATGTTGTAGACAAGACAGAGAAAAGTATTTTGGTTATGTACTTTTGTTTAATATATTCTGTAAGAATATTTTAACATTTTAATTCATGGCTCTTCAGACAATGGTGTATGTTCCTGTCTGTTGGAAAGTGTCTCACACAGTTTTTAAAATGTATGATTATTCAATTGGAAAACAACAAACTTAATTTTATACCATTAAAAAGCCATAAGAAATTTTGCATTGGGACCCCTAAAAATTATATTACAATCCATCAAAAACACTTTTTTTAGCACAACTGTTTGCATACGTTTATTAATTAACCAATTCAACATCCTTAATCTATTGAAATGTCATGTTGGTTCTTTAGAGCTCCAGAATCACCAAAAGAAATTAGATGATGTAAGATATGTTTCATTGTTATGAAAGTCACAAAGCAGCTGGATGAATAGAAGGCCACTTATTGGAAGAGGAAGATTGATTGTGAAAAACCCAGTACCATGATTGTTGTCATGCCTGGAGTTGAACCGGGTTCTTCAGCTTGCTAGGCTGTTTCCTTGCCATTGTGCCACTTGTGGCCTTTTGCTACTATAATAGTTTTTTTCTTATCATTTTTTTGTTTTGTGTTCTCTCTAGCTCCACCTACCTGCAGTTGTGGGTCATTTGCAGTTGTCATCAGCCTATTTTTAAAAAAAAACTAAAATAGTAGTCTCCAATCAGTTAGTCAATATCACATGACTAAGGGGTGTGTCTCTGAAACGTGTTTTCTGGATCCCCTCTCATGTAACTAATAAAGGGATTTTATATTTGGTTGGAGACTACTCTTTTTTTATTTTTTAGATATTGTGTGAGCTTATCAGTTGATCACTGTAGTTCTCCTCCCCAGGACAGTGCTGGTTGCCTATATTTTGAATCAAAAGAGCAAAAAAAGTCACCCTGAAACAAAATCTTGTTAAACAGTGTTTTTTTGGACAATGCCAAGCCAAGTAAGGCTGTGGGTCACAGCCAGTTACGCCTGACACGTTTCACACATGTGCACATGCTCTTAATCAGGTCACTTGAACTTCACTTGTTACCTCAAGTCCTGGAACCGTTATTTGAACTTTACATGAACTCTGGGACTTTAAGACCTTATTCCAAAAGTTTATGAGCCAATGGAATTGACCAGGCACTTCTTGCATTTTTAACTCTGTGTATATTTAGAATCAGCCTATTTAAACCTAGCCCTTTCCTGTTTTCTTTGCTTAATTTTTTAAATAGTCTCTGAGTATGTTAATTTTGTTTATGCTACAGGGTATGACCTATTGCTTTTATTCTTATTATCCGCTTGCCTGCTATTTTTGTAATTTATCTGCCAGATATGGATTTTGACCCTTGCTTGTAACCTGTGTTTGCTTTTTGCTTAGCAAATCTGCATTTATTCTGCCAGCTCTGGATACTGACCTTGACCTGTCTGAGTACTCATTTTAAATACACTTTTGCCCGGTTCCTGGGTCCTATTCTTGACTACTAATTTACTAGCCTGTCAGTGTTATTCTTTCTCACCACCTGATGCCAACTAATGGCCAGGAATTAGGGAGAGTACCTCTTGTTTTGGGTAGCCTAACATTATAAATGGGCCAAAAGTGGCACAACAGCAATGAAACAGCCCAGCAAGCTAAAAAAAAACCTGTTTTAACTCCTGGCATGACACTTTTGACCATTTGCACAGGGTTCTATTTACTGTTAATCATTTCAGCTAGGATATGGGGAATGATTTTTAATTTTGATGATTAGATCAAGGTGTCCCATTTAGAGCCAAAAACATGTATAGTAAAAAAAAGGTAATTGTAATCCATATGACGTTCACCTGCTACATAGAGGGAGGGATATTTTTGAATGGTGTGTGATGTTTTTAGTGGTCAAAGCTTCTTTTGTTAGATCCAATTACCTAAACACTAAGGGCCAGATTACAAGTGGAGCGCTATAATAAAAATTCCAACTCAAGCGTTAACTGCGCTAAAAGAAAGCTTTTTTTGCGATTGCTGGGTTGTGATTACAAACAGGTAATTGTAATCCATATGACGTTCACCTGCTACATAGAGGGAGGGGTATTTTTGAATGGTGTGTGCTGTTTTTAGTCATCAAAGCTTCTTTTGTTAGATCCAATTACCTAAACACTAAGGGCCAGATTACAAGAGGAGCTAACTGAGCTAGAAGAAAGCTTTTTGGTGACTGCTGAGTTGTGTTCCTATTATGAGTATAATACAAACACAACTCAGCAGTTGCAAAAAAAGCTTTCTTCTAGCGCAGTTAACTGTTTTCTTTCATGCGCTAACCCAATGAGTGAAAAAAAGTGCACGCTCATATATTCCCCCATAGAAGTCAATGGAGAAAAAAAAGTGGAAAAAACCTAACACCCAACTCTCGCGCAAACCTGATTGTATATTCTCTTGACCCAACATGAAAATATGAATATTTCAAATTCCAATATTCTTCACATAGCAGAATATGTTCTATTTATTCATAAATAAATATTTCTACATATATCTGATGTTTTTTTAGTACAATCTATATCTATATAACTCTATGATTACATATAGGTATAGATATATACGGTATTTATAGGAATATCTATTTAAAAATACTTAGAACATATTCTGCTATGTCCAAAACATTGGAATTTGAAACATTTACAGTAAATACACAGAATAACACTTAACTAAATATGAATATTGCATAAATATGCTTTTACATGTTTTATCTACGTAACTGCAAAGGGCTCCAATGCACTTCTATATCAGTCTGTAAATACATATATACACATATAAATACATAAATATATATGTGCACACACACACGTATATATATAAATATATATATATATATATATATATACATATAGTATATATATATATATATATATATATATATATATATATATATATATATATATATATATATAAAAACAAGAGAATGGTCAGCGCTTGAAGTTGATGTGTAAACTGCTATTTACAATAAATATATATTCTCATCCACTAGTAAGAATAAATATATTTATATAGATATATATCTATGTATGCAACAATTTATAGTTAGTGCAAATGGCAGTCTTATTCAGATGGAAAGTCTGTGGATGTATAATATTCCATATAGTCCACAAAGCTAGTTCCCGTGTGCTATAGGTGTGGGCAGCCCGTCTGGTCTAAAGATGATCCCCCGCAAGGTGAGGTTCCTCTCGAATTGTCTGGAAAAGTATAGAAGGAGACAGGCGCACAGGGGCACACTTTGTGTAATACGTTCACAGAAGTTACATAAATAGCAAACAGTGGGGGAATTATCCGTGCTCACCTGGTGTACCCTCAAGTAGTGAGGTACTAGAAGTGCACTTATATGGTTATACTCTGTTCCTTTGCTCCCCTCTCGTGTGTCCACGATCCTCCAGTATTGGGTGTATCTTCAGTGGGTCACCGTTATCCGTTGTCAGTGGTATAGGGAGTAAGGGGATATTATATGTATAGAGGTGTGTGTATAGTCTATATATCTCAATTGACCACACAATACATTATAATATAACAGAGATTATAAAACCATATATTTATTTTAAATAGTAAAAAACAGACACCCTTGTCTGATGAGGATGCAAGTTTACAATTGTAGAATTAAACAAACATGTATATACACAATGGTAGTGAGCCGTAGTGCTGACATGTAGCTAGATCCTTGTACAAAAGGTCTGTTTCCAAATGCATGCACTAAATTGCTCCACAACCGTTAAAACGTTAAAAGTTGACAGTATCACAAATATACAAATAAGGAGCACCAAAGGTATAAATCGGAGCTAATCAGGCTAATTTCGAGGCCCAGCAACCGATTACCTTATGCAGCTCCGTGTATGTTGTGCACTCAAAACGTGCAGGTGTGACGTGTGGCGGGGGGCGGAGCCTAACGCGTTTCATAACCAATGGGTTACTTCATCAGAGGTGTGGGCCGCCCCCCAACCTAGCTCTATAAATGCGTGTGGCTGTGGCTGATTGGCCAAGTGTTAGCCCCTCGGTCGCCATTTTGTTTAAGGGCAAGTGGCCAGGCTTTACTGTTCTACTAAACCCAGTATTTTTTATCTTCTTTTTCTTTTGTAAGTCATACATTTGAAAATGCCAATAGAATTTTATTTCCTAGTTGGCAATCGGATTTTTTGTGTGCTTATTTGTCATTTTAAGTGTTACTATACCAAATTGAAGTATCCGGTTAGAAACGATACTTAGAAGAACAAGGTACATAAAAAATAATAGTAATAAATGAATACAATAAACTTAACAGAATGTATTGTGACTACCATTTTAAATAAAAATGTTATTTAGAATCGGTACAGAATTACTGGGATACGTTATGTATATTCGTATTATTTCTGCCTCATACTTGTTGAGGAAAAAAAGGATACTTAAAAGAACAAGGAATATCAAAACACCATAAAATTTGCATATTATTAAAAAGGGAGATAAAATTCTAAAGGAAATGAATATTTCAAACTAACATTATTACAGAGCTATAATATATAGTTCCTAATGGTTTATATACTTTTAAAATTCTAAAAACATAAATTAACTGGCTCTTGATGTTTGGAATACATGTCTGGGAGAGGGATCAAGTGGTGTTCAAAAGAAACTCCCCAACTAATATACCAGTAATTATAGAAATGCTGCTAGGTCAATATCTCTATTTAACCCATTGGGTTCTAGCGTTCCCAGCGATCCAAACTGTCTCCCTTTTTCGTAGTTCCAGAAGTCTACTACCTCCTCTGTTGCCTTTATGTATTTGTTCTATAGCCTTAATGAAAAATGCATCTTTGTTTTTATTATGAATATTCGTAAAGTGGTTTATAAGAGGATTTTTGAGGGTTCCTGCTTCTATATTTTTCATGTGTTCCAGACAGCGGATTTTTAAACCCCGTGTCGTACGTCCTATATATCTTTTTGGGGTGCTGCAGGTGCACTCCAGCATATAGACTACATGATCAGATCTGCAATTTAGTAGACCTTTAATCGGATATGTTTCTCCATCTTTTCCACAGTCTATAAATGTATTAAAATTTTTATTCTTATTTATATGTGCACAGCACACGCAGTTTTTTCTTGCACATTTGAAAAAAACTTGTATATTAGTAATCTGACCTTTAAGTTGTTTCTCTGTTTTTTTGGTTTTCTGAATGTCACTAGGTGCTAGGAAATTCTTTAGATTCTTGTTTTTCTTGTATGTAACATATGGTCTGTTGCCTATAGTGTCTTTTAGTATAGGGTCATTTTTCAAGATTGACCAATTTTTCTGTAAAATGTTTTTGATCTTTCAGTGGCCCTCATTGAAAGTTGTAACAAAATTAATTTTAGTATCTCTTTTCTGTGTTGCCCTTGCTGTATCTGGTATTGTGGTTGATCGTGTCTGTGATTGTTGATTATTGCCATGTACTAGTGTTTCTCTGTTAAGTTGAATCGCTTTATCATATGCCTTTTGGATAGTTTTAGTTGGATAGTGTTTTTCTGTAAACTTATCTTTGAGATTATTTGCCTCTATTTCAAAATTACTCATATCTGAGCAGTTTCGCCTCAGTCTCTGAAACTGCCCGAATGGAATATTTTCTATCCATTTAGGGTGGTGGCTGCTGCGTGCGTCTAAGTAACCGTTAGTGTCAGTAGGTTTTCTGTATAGCTTGCTGCATATGTTCCCATTTGATACATATAGAGTGACATCTAGAAAGTCAATGGATGAGATTTCTATTCTTTGTGTAAAGGTGAGATTCATGCAGTTGGCATTAAGTTCTTGTATATATATATCCCATAGATTAATCTCTCCAACCCAAATAACTAGGATGTCATCTATGAAGCGATGCCAAAATACAACATTTTTGTTTTTAAATTCAGAATTATTGTAAACCATCTCCTCCTCAAATATACCCATATATAAGTTCGCAAAATTAGGTGCAAACTTTGTACCCATGGCTGTTCCTGTGTTTTGCAGGTAATATGTGCCTTCAAATTTGAAATAATTATTCTGTAGGATATATCTAATGGATTCTAATAGAAAGTTCCTCTGCTCAGGGGCAATCTGATTAGCATTGTCTAGTGATCTCTTGATAGCACTTATCCCTTGATCGTGAGGGATAGATGTATACAATGCTGTTACATCAAGCGTAGCCCATTTGTAAGTTGGCTTCCATTCTATTCTTTCTATAATTTGGAGGAGGTGGGGTGTATCTCTAAGGTATGATTTGAGATTAAGTACCATAGGTTTTAAAAATTGATCCACATATTCAGATAGTCTAGATGTTATTTAATCTATACCTGAAATGATGGGCCTGCCAGGTGGTTTGGTCAGGCTCTTGTGGATCTTTGGTAGATAATAAAATATTGCCATTTTCGGTTCATCATTTGAGAGATATTTTCTCTCTCTGTCTGTAAGTACTCTATTTTGGTAGCCAGAATTTATGTGTTCCATATAAGTTCTCAGAAATAGAGGTGTAGGGTCACTTTTCAGGGTCATATATGTATTACTATCAGAGAGTTGGCGATTAGCTTCCTCTAGATAGTCTTTCCTGTCTAGAATGACTATGCCTCCTCCCTTGTCAGCCTCCCGTATCACAATCTGTTAATTATCCATTAGTGTTTTTAGCACCTTTTTCTCTCTTATGCTCATATTATGTTTCTGGATTTTGTAGTTACTGCAGAGTTCCATACAGTCTTGGATGACCTTATCCTTAAACATAGTTATATATTTTCCCTGTGATTGAACAGGGAAGAAAATGGACTTGGGTCTTAGGCCACTATTAATAATACTTAATTCATTTGAGTCAAATTCTGGTCCAGAAAAGTTGTTGCAATCTATTTGTGAGTGATGGTTATTCCCATTCTCTAGATCCATTAAGGCTTCCAGTGTTTCTAAATCTGATTGTGTGAGGCTAACCGAATTTTGTGTATTTTTTATCTTTTTCAAAATGTCTAACTAGTGTTAGTTTACGTATGAATTTGTTTATGTCAATAAATAATTCAAATGGATCTGGTTTTTGTGTAGGCGCAAATGACAAACCTTTTTTTAGAAGGTCTGTTTCGTCTAGACTTAGATTGTGTGTGGACAAATTGAAGATTTTTATGGTTTCTTCTTTTACTGTCTCATCTCTCTGCGTCTTTTTAAGTTGGAATTTTCTACCAGCTCTACATCCTCTTCTTCTTCCATATGTCTTTTTCCCCTTCTTCCTTCTACATGTGTTTGTGGTTGTCTCCATTCTAGTGGTGTATGTTCTTGTGGTGGGGGTCTTACTTCTCTCTGTACCTCTAAAGATCTTGGTTTGTCTGTCAGATGTCTGTCGTAAAAAACCTTATCATTATAGCTATCTCTATTTCTAGAGTGGGTATATGGTTGTTGTTCCCAATTAGAGTTTTGGTTTACCCTTGTATCATTCCACCCTTGATTACCATATGAATCCTGATTGTACCTGTTGGATCTATAATTTGAATTATAATTATAGTTATGGTTATAATATCTTCTACCTCCCTTAGGATGTACTCTACATCCAGAGTGATAATAATTTCCCTCTCTATTTTCTCTTTCAATCATATGAGAATCATTTCTTAGGTTTGGGTTGTGATAATAGTTATCTCTGCTAGTATTGTGACCCCTATTTTGTCTAGGAGTATACTCTCTAGAGGGTAAATTGAATTTAATGTTTGTTTGTTTGGGGGTTCTTGAACCTGTTTTCTTCGAACTCTTGAGATGATTATTCCTAATTACATCACTGTATAGAGTGTTTGTGGTTGTTAGTGGAGTGTTAGGTGTCTCATTACCCCCAGGTGTGTTTGGTGTTAAAGGTACATCGGTCTCAATTTCAATATTTCCTGTTTGTTCACTAGCTTTATTTTGTAAGTCTCGTTCCAACTTTTTCTTCTTTTTGAGTTTTAAATCTCTTTCTAATTTGCTCATTCTTTCCCTTATGTCACTATCTAATTTGTCATAATATGTGTCTCCCTTAAAGGGTAATAGTAAAGTGCGCAATTTGTGTAGTTCTGCAGTAACCTTATCCAGGTTCGCCTCTCTAAATCTGATTATAATACGTATCAATTTATTTGAACTCTCTTCCAGAACAGTTTCCCACTCTGTAATGAGTTCTATGTCTGTACTGTTAAATATGGCTGTTTTTGTCAACATCAAACCTTTGGGTATTACCCCTGCCTTCAGATAAGCTTCTAGTCCTATTATGTCGCACCAGTTTTTAATCTGTATTTTACTTAATTTTTCCACCTGTTTAAATAGTTCTCTAGGGTTAACTGGTTTTTGTACATTACTGATGTTAGTATCCCCTTGTAAATCTACAGACAAGGTTCTATTTTTACTATTTGGATCAAAGTACATTCCAAAATTACATGTGGAGGAATCTTCAGCTGCTGATGACATGATATAACACTTCTGATCACAAGTGGTCACAGTGAATACCCAGAAATACAAAAACAAGAGAATGGTCAGCGCTTGAAGTTGATGTGTAAACTGCTATTTACAATAAATATATATTCTCATCCACTAGTAAGAATAAATATATTTATATAGATATATATCTCTATGTATGCAATAATTTATATATAGTTAGTGCAAATGGCAGTCTTATTCAGATGGAAAGTCTGTGGATGTATAATATTCCATATAGTCCACAAAGCTAGTTCCCGTGTGCTATAGGTGTGGGCAGCCCGTCTGGTCTAAAGATGATCCCCCGCAAGGTGAGGTTCCTCTCGAATTGTCTGGAAAAGTATAGAAGGAGACAGGCGCACAGGGGCACACTTCGTGTAATACGTTCACAGAAGTTACATAAATAGCAAACAGTGGGGGAATTATCCGTGCTCACCTGGTGTACCCTCAAGTAGTGAGGTACTAGAAGTGCACTTATATGGTTATACTCTGTTCCTTTGCTCCCCTCTCGTGTGTCCACGATCCTCCAGTATTGGGTGTATCTTCAGTGGGTCACCGTTATCCGTTGTCAGTGGTATAGGGAGTAAGGGGATATTATATGTATAGAGGTGTGTGTATAGTCTATATATCTCAATTGACCACACAATACATTATAATATAACAGAGATTATAAAACCATATATTTATTTTAAATAGTAAAAAACAGACACCCTTGTCTGATGAGGATGCAAGTTTACAATTGTAGAATTAAACAAACATGAATATACACAATGGTAGTGAGCCGTAGTGCTGACATGTAGCTAGATCCTTGTACAAAAGGTCTGTTTCCAAATGCATGCACTAAATTGCTCCACAACCGTTAAAACGTTAAAAGTTGACAGTATCACAAATATACAAATATACAAATAAGGAGCACCAAAGGTATAAATTGGAGCTAATCAGGCTAATTTCGTGGCCCAGCAACCGATTACCTTATGCAGCTCCGTGTATGTTGTGCACTCAAAACGTGCAGGTGTGATGTGTGGCGGGGGGCGGAGCCTAACACGTTTCGTAACCAATGGGTTACTTCATCAAAGGTGTGGGCCGCCCCCCAACCTAGCTCTATAAATGCGTGTGGCTGTGGCTGATTGGCCAAGTGTTAGCCCCTCGGTCGCCATTTTGTTTAAGGGCAAGTGGCCAGGCTTTACTGTTCTACTAAACCCAGTATTTTTAATCTTCTTTTTCTTTTGTAAGTCATACATTTGAAAATGCCAATAGAATTTTATTTCCTAGTTGGCAATCGGATTTTTTGTGTGCTTATTTGTCATTTTAAGTGTTACTATACCAAATTGAAGTATCCGGTTAGAAACTATACTTTTGCTATTGATGTAACTTCACTGTGAACGTATTACACGAAGTGTGCCCCTGTGCGCCTGTCTCCTTCTATACTTTTCCATATATATATATATATATATATATATATATATATATACATTTTTAGAGATGTAAATGTATGTATCACAATGTTAAATCCCTTTTTTTATAACACCTGAGACCTCATATCTTTGAGCACTTATAACTTTTTTTTTAATATTGTTTAATAGATAGTGCTATTATGAGTGTAACTATACTTTATAACTTATTTTTTATGTGTTTTGTACAACTTTTTTGTTTTGCAAATCAGTTAACCAGAGCTCTAAAGTCGCAGTAATCATTCTATCGTAAATCGCAATTGCGCTCAAGCAATCCTGTTTAGTTTCATCTCTTAATACCAGCGGAAAGCCCTACATTTGCGATCCACTCATAATCTGGCCCTAAATATGCCAAAATGGGGTCACATAACTCTGTGAAATTTATGTGGGGAGATAGGTGTTTTTAAAAGAGCTATACTTCCCTCGTTAAACACGTTCCAGGTACCTAGTTGGGGCAGGTGTTTACTATTATCATGATGACCATCAGCAAATTAACCCCTTAATGACAACTGACGTACCAGGTACGTCCTGCAAAAACTTGCAGTTAATGACAATGGACGTACCTGGTACGTCAGTTGTCTAAGAGAGTGCTGGAAGCGATCGCAATCGCTTCCAGCAGCTCTCAGGGTATTGCAGTGATGCCTCGATATTGAGGCATCCTGCAATACCCTTTAAAAAGCATCCGATGCAGAGAGAGCCACTCTGTGGCCCTCTCTGCACCGGTAGCGATGGGGCCGTTCGTTGGTGGGTGGGAGCTTACAAGGGAGGAGGGTGGGCGGCCCATCGCTACCCGGCATCCGGTTCCTACAAGTGCATTGTGCACGCCGGATGCTGGGAGTGTGCGGAGGGGGGGCCTGCATGTGCGCGCGCGTGTGTGTGTGCGCGCGCGTGCAGCAAACACTGCCACCAATGAGTTCTGTTAAGAGGGAGGGGGGGCAGCAAACTTTTTTTTAAAAAAAATAAAAGGATCTGGTAGAGTTAGGGGGGTGGGGGTACTGGGGGGGGCAGCTACACTACAGAAAAAATGAAAAAAACACTAAAAAAAAACAAAAAAACACACTTTATTTTTTGGGGAAAACTGGGTACTGGCAGACAGCTGCCAGTACCCAAGATGGTGGCAAATAGGTAGGTGGGGAGGGTTAGAGAGGTGTTTGGGGGGGATCAGGGAGGTTGGGGGTTAAGGCAGGGGTCCATCACAGCTGAATAATTAAAAAAAAACAAAAACCAAAAAAAACACCTTTTATTTTAGTACTGGCAGACTTTCTGCCAGTACTTAAGATGGCGGGGACAATTGTGGGGTGGGGGAGGGAAGAGAGCTGTCTGGGAGGGATCAGGGGGTGGGATGTGTCAGGTGGGAGGCTAATCTCTACACTAAAGCTAAAATTAACCCTGCAAGCTCTCTACAAGCTACCTAATTAACCCCTTCACTGCTGGGCATAATACAAGTGTGGTGCGCAGCAGCATTTAGCGGCCTCCTAATTGCCAAAAAGCAACGCCAAAGCCATATATGTCTGCTATTTCTGAACAAAGGAGATCCCAGAGAAGCATTTACAACCATTTGTGCCATAATTGCACAAGCTGTTTGTAAATAATTTAAGTGAGAAACCTAAAATTGTGAAAAATGTCACTTTTTTTTTTATTTGCTCGCATTTGGCGGTGAAATGGTGGCATGAAATATACCAAAATGGGCCTAGATCAATACTTTGGGTTGTCTACTACACTACACTAAAGCTAAAATTAACCCTTCAAGGTCCCTACAAGATCCCTAATTAACCCCTTCACTGCTGGGCATAATACACGTGTGGTGCGCAGCTGCATTTAGCGGCCTTCTAATTACCAAAAAGCAACGCCAAAGCCATATATGTCTGCTATTTCTGAACAAAGGGGATCCCAGAGAAGCATTTACAACCATTTGTGCCATAATTGCACAAACTGTTTGTAAATAATTTCAGTGAGAAACCTAAAGTTTGTGACAAAATTTGTGAAAAAGTGAACAATTTTTTTTATTTGCTCGCATTTGGCAGTGAAATGGTGGCATGAAATATACCAAAATGGGCATAAATCAATACTTTGGGTTGTCTTCTAAAAAAAAATATATACATGTCAAGGGATATTCCGGGATTCCGGACAGATATCAGTGTTCCAATGTAACTAGCGCTAATTTTGAAAAAAAGTGGTTTGGAAATAGCAAAGTTCTACTTGTACTTATTGCCCTATAACTTGCAAAAAAAGCAAACAACATGTAACCATTGGGTATTTCTAAACTCAGGACAAAATTTAGAAACTATTTAGCATGGGTGTTTTTTGGTGATTGTAGATGTGTAACAGATTTTGGAGGTCAAAGTTAGAAAAAGTGTGTTTTTTTCCATTTTTTCCTCATATTTTATATATTTTTTATATTAAATTATAAGATATGATGAAAAAAATGGTATCTTTAGAAAGTCCATTTAATGGCGAGAAAAACGGTATATAATATGTGTGGGTACAGTAAATGAGTAAGAGGAAAATTACAGCTAAACACTAACACTGCAGAAATGTAAAAATAGCCATTGTCATTAAGGGTAAGAAAACTGAAAAATGGTCCGATCATTAAGGGGTTAAATGGGTGTTTTACGTCTCATTGAAAATTTCCCCTATAATTAAATAATAGGAAGGGGTTAGGGGCTGCTTTGTAATAGCCTTCCTCCCCCTCCATGGAAATTTTATCTGGTGGCCAGTAGATTTGGGGATCACTTCATCACTTGCATTTTATTACAACTTGTTCCTCTTTCATAGAAGAGCTTCTCCTGTTTTAAATCAAGGAACATTTGTCCCACTAAGTCACACTTGGGGGTGGGGGTGGGGGGGTAACTTTAAATTTCCATTAAGAAAGATATAGACAAGCAGTCTCCTTCCTTTTCTGTTTTGGGTTAAAACCAAGACCCTGGTATGAATGATTTTGTTTGATGTATTATTCCTGTATAAAAATTACTTTAATGACTAAGTAATAGTTACAAACAAATATAGTACCAAAATACTTCATTTGAATTAAAGAGTGATTACATTTGCTCATTTTGAATTGCATGCATTCATTCATTGACCTTGAATAGCCACATCATAACATGCAATCAGACTCTTTTAATGTATCAATAATTTTACTTAACACCATTTACCAAGAGAGTGTATGACAATAGTACGGCATAAAATAAGTCTTTAGGTGTTTTTCTGAATATTATTAAAGGAATTTAACTTGCTGAACAGTTCATCAACCTGAAAAGGTTAGCTCCTTAGAGCTTACAATGCTAGGAACATTCAAGCATTATAAAAATTGCATTGAAATCATTCAACCCTCTGAGTTCAAGGTTTTACAATTCAGGACTCAGGAGCTGGTCTAGGATTAAATATTTTGAAAATCTTGCTGGAATTTGTTTCTGCACTCTTTTGCTGTGACAAATTTGGAACACATGTAAATGAACATCTGCTTTGATCTAAACAAACACTGTGTAAATGTTGCAGGTTCAGAAAAATGTCTCCATTAATTTGTCTGATTAAAGCATTCCAGCTTTTGTGGAGAAAATGGAACAAGCACAAACAGGCAAAATAAACAATGAATATATATTGCAATGTTATTTTATTGTTATTTTATGGTGAGAACAATATTTTGTCTTTTCAAAGAGCCAGAAGGAACAACTTGTTTTAATAAACTTTTCCTTAAAATAACAGTAGTCAAGATGTGTGTGATGACTTAGATTGCAGAAAACCATTTTTCAAGCATTATCAATTTAAGGCAAAAGGTTTGTGTTCAGAAATCATGGTTAACAAAGCTTTTGGCCGCATTGTGTCTTAAAGGGACAGTAAACACCTTGCAATTATAAGACATGCATGTTGTGTAGTTATAGCATTAATTATCCACCAAATCTAAACTGTTTTTAAACAAATTAACATCATATTTACTGCAGCTGTTTTTCAGTCTTTTTTGGGCTTCAGTCCACAGACAACAAGGATAGCCACTGCCATAATGTTAGTATAAAATGCATTATTCTGCAGTTATTATCAGTTTAAGCCAAATAGCATTGTTTGTTTAAACCAAATAGGGGAGATATGTAGCAGAGTTTCAAACCATATCTTGCTCAACTATGTCCAAGGATAAAGTAAGAGAAGAGTAGTTGAGGGAGGAAAGAAATAAGATGGTCACCACCAGGAATAAAGGTATGCATTTAAACTCATATTAAATGGTCATAAAACTCAATATCATGGTGGGCGTGTATAGCCTCGGCATACTGTTTTATTGCACTTTGCAATACAGGGTGCATTTAAAAACACTTGACTTTAGCCTTTTAATTCTGGTTATTTACATGTATCTACATGCACCCAATTCCGATCTTGGTGCTTAGACAAGATAGGCTTGTACACACCGCTAGCTTGATGGTCAATTAAGAGCATGCATGAGAGTGTACCTACCAACTTGCAGCTAAGCATCCTCTGTGATTGGAATATAGGACCATTATTGAGGTCCTGATCTTTAAGAAAAAGGCTAAACCAGGTTTTTTTGTGACTACTCTGTTTATTACAAGCTGCATTGCATTATTTTATTAGTGTATTTAGTTTTTGTGATGCCCAAGCTACTGGGAAATCTACTGCCCCGAACACCTCCACCCTAACAATTTTAGCACATATTTGCTTATATATTTCTCACAACTGGAGAAGAACAAATAACCCTTGATTTGCAATTTGATTAATGAATACAATATTGGGAGAGTATAGGAGTAGGAAGATATCTTGGCATTGAGATACTTCTCAAAATGTACTGCACCACCTAAATGTTGCTGACTTACGTTTAAAATTCACCCTTACATTGATTAAGCATTGATATATTTTTACATCTGAAAAAACAAAAGGCATGTAAAACAGACGCTTTGTGGGAGGAGCCTCTGTAGACGCATGTTCTCAGCCACATTTCAGCATGCTGCCAGAACCCTGGCGGTCTGACGACAGGGGGAATGGGATCTACCACATCTTTTAGCCACACGCCACTGGGATAGGAGCGAACCAGACACAGATTTTTAAAACTGCCACATCAAAATCTGCTTAACTGAAGGAAATCATTCTCTGGGGAGAATCCTACTGCAACTCAAGTGAGATTTAACAAGCTACATAACAAGATCAGTGTTTTGGAGCCGGATAAGTACTTTTCCTTACTCTCTACACTGGGACTAGTTTCTGGAACAAAATTCTTACAGTGTTTCACTGACCTGAACTAACTGTCCACTATATTACTGCATATAAGGAGGACTATGTAAGCCCCAAGGACCAAGCCCTAAACTTTGGCTTAAGAATATGTTGGATTTAAGGGCCCCCTATTCAGCACTCCCTTTTATAATCTTTTCCTCCAAATGATATACTATTGTGCTGTATTGAAATAGCGCTGTTTTCTAATTAGTGGGATCTTTTTGCTATTTCTCATCTCTCCACTAACATATTAGATTACAGGACTATGTCCCTAGAAGAAAGCAACCTGGCTTTAACTCAATAGGTGCTATCTACTATAGGAAGCACCTTGTTCCCTACTATATTATGTTCAGATGTGACTATTCAGAAAATTCTAAAATATTGTCTGTGTGTGATAGGAAAGAGAATATTCTATTGTATGTATGTCATAAGATCAGTCCAGGTCAGAATATCTGCTGTTGAACTACTTCTGGCTGCTTTACTCCATATATACAACTAAGCCTCCACTACTGGTCCGTTTTAGCTCAACGAACAATCCAAACACACAAAAGAAAATGGCAGCTGCGCATGGGTTTATATAGGGATTTTGAATAGCATAATTACGCGTCGCATTTTTATTTCAATTATGGTTTTTTTTTTATGCGTACTATGCTCATTTGCATAAAACTACTCTTTATTAACACTTTACGTGGACATAATACTGGTGTAAGTTACTTGGAACAACAAAAATATGTATTTGCATACATTTCTGAAGATGACCAGTTTGTCTTACTTACGTCAGTCTGCCGGCGCCCTATGTGTAATACCCCGATGTACGAGGTGAATTTACGGGCGGCGCGGGTTTTATCGCTTGCGCTGAAGCCTGCGCAGTATATGTAATCCGTATATGTATATTTCCTTACTTACATCAGTCTAGCATCAGCCGGCGCCATAAATGTGTAATACTCCGATGTGCAAGGTGAAATTACGTGCAGCGCGGGTTTCATTGCTTGTGCTGAAACCTGCGCAGTATATGTAATCTTGCCCCATATCTTCAGAAGGATACAAACAAACTGGAATCTGTGCAAAGGAGGTCTACCAAAATGGTACATGGTCTAAAAATTTAAATGGACCAGGAGAGGATCAATGACCTAAAAATGTATAGCTTAGAGGAGGGAAGGGAGAGAGGTGATATGTTAGCAACTTTTATGTATATTAAAGCTAAGTAAAGCTGAGACTGTAAATATTTTACATAAAAAGAAAAATTAAGGAACAAGGGGTCATGATCTCAAGCTGAAGGGTAGTATATTAAGGTGATTGATTCATGGGGGCTGATTTATCATGTTTGGGTGGACTTGATCCGCTGTAATGGATCATGTCTGCCGACATTGATAAATGCCAACAGCATACACTGTTAGCATTTATCAATGCACAAGCATTTCTAGTGAAATGCTACGGCATTGCCACCCCCTGCAGTTTCTCGGGGGTGTCAATTATCCCAATCGTATCTGATCGGGATGATTGCTGTCCGCCGCTTCAGAGGTGGTGGATGAGTTAAGGAGCAGCGGTCTTAAGACCACTGCTTCTTAACTGCTGTTTCCGACGAGCCTGAAGGCTCGCGTGGAAACTGCGGAATTCGCAACATCATAAATCGGCCCCATGGAATAAACTTCCACAAGAGGCAGTAATGACAAACACTGTGGGGGACTTTAAGAATACCTGGGATAAGTAATAAACTATCCACGAGCTAGATAAGTTTATACTTTTAGGAAATATTAGGCAGACTTGCTGGGCCTATGGCTCTTAAATGCCTTCAAAATCTATGGCCTAGATTACGAGTTTTGCGTTAGAGGCTGTGCGGTGCTAACGAGCAGTTTTCCCTCACCGCTCACTTACCTGCAGCGCTGGTATTACGAGTTTTCATAAACCCGCCGTTAAAAGACAAGAAGTGACCGTTGAGTAAAATTTTGCTCCTTAACGCACTCCAATACCAGCTTTGCTTAAGTCAGCGGTGAGCTGATCATACTTGCTGTTGCACAATTTCCCCATAGGAATCAATGGGGAGAGCCAGCTGAAAAAAAGTCTAACACCTGCAAAAAAGCAGCATAAAACTCCTTAACGCAGCCCCCTTGATTCCTATGGGGAAATAACATTTATGTCTTCACCTTACACCTTAACCTGAACCCCGAGTCTAAACACCCCTAATCTTACACTTATTAACCCCTAATCTGCCACCCCCGACATTGTCGACACCTGCATTATATTTATTAACAACTAATCTGCCGCCCTCAATGTCCCCGCAACCTACCTACATTTATTAACCCCTAATCTGCCGCCCCCAACGTCGCCACCACTATATTAAAGTTATTAACGCCTAAACCTAAGTCTAACCACAACCAATCCCCCAAATAAAATACTATCTAAAAAACCTAAGCTCCCCATTGCCCTGAAAAGGGCATTTGGATGGGCATTGCCCTTAAAAGGGCAGTTAGCTCTTTTGCAGGCCCAAAGTCTCTAACCTAAAACTAAAACCCACCCAATACACCCTTAAAAAAAAACTAACACTAACCCCCTGAAGATCGACTTACCGGAAGAAGTCTTCATCCAAGCCGGGGCAAAGTTCTCAACGAAGCTGGGAGAAGTCTTCATCCAAGCCAGGTGAAGTGGTCCTCCAGACGGGCAGAAGTCTTCATCCAGACAGCATCTTCTATCTTCATCCATCCAGCGCGGAGCGGGTCCATCTTTAAGACATCCAACGTGGAGCATCCTCTTCTGACGACGACTAAAGCTGAATGAAGATACCTTTAAGTGACGTCATCCAAGATGGCGTCCCTTAGATTCCGATTGGCTGATAGAATTCTATCAGCCAATCGGAATTAAGGTAGAAAAAATCCTATTGGCTGATTGAGCTTGCATTCTATTGGCTGATTGGCTTGGATGAAGACTTCTCCCAGTAAGTCGATCTTCAGGGGGTTAGTGGGTGTTAGTGGGTTAGTTAGGGTTTTTTTAAGGGTGTATTGGGTGGGTTTTAGTTTTAGGTTAGGGACTTTGGGCCTGCAAAAGAGCTAACTGCCCTTTTTTTAGGGCAATGCCCATCCAAATGCCCTTTTCAAGGCAATGGGGAGCTTAGTTTTTTTTAGATAGTATTTTATTTGGGGGTTAGTTGTGTGGGTGGTGGGTTTTACTGCTGGGGGGGTTGTTTGTATTTTTTTTTTACAGGTAAAAGAGCTGATTACTTTAGGGCAATTCCCCGCAAAAGGCCATTTTAAGGGCTATTGGTAGTTTAGTTTAGGCTAGGGTTTTTTTTTATTTTAATAATTGTATTTAATTTACTTAATTTATTTAATTATAGTGTAGTGTTAGGTGTTAGTGTAACTTAGGTTAGGTTTTATTTTACAGGTACTTTTGTATTTATTTTAGCTAGGTAGTTATTAAATAGTTAATAACTATTTAATAACTATTCTACCTAGTTAAAAATAAATACAAGCTTGCCTGTAAATTAAAAATAAACCCTAAGATAGCTAAAATGTAACTATTAGTTATTTTGTAGCTATCTTAGGGTTTATTTTATAGGTAAGTATTTAGTTTTAAATAGGAATTATTTAGTTAATGATAGGAATATTTATTTAGATTTATTTAAATTATATTTAAGTTAGTGGGTGTTAGGTTTAGGGTTAGACTTAGATTTAGGGGTTAATAACTTTAATATAGTGGCGGCAACGTTGGGGGAGGCAGATTAGGGGTTCATAAATGTAGGTAGGTGGCGGCGATGTTAGGGACGGCAGATAAGGGTTTAATAATATTTAACTAATGTTTGTGAGGCGGGAGTGTGGCGGTTTAGGAATTAATATGTTTATTATAGTTGCAGCGACGTTGGGGGTGGCAGATTAGGGGTTAAAAAGTGTAGGTAGGTTGTGGCGACATTGGGGGCGGCAGATTAGGGGTTAATAAATATAATGTATGTGTCGCCGATGTTGGGGGCAGCAGATTAGGGGTTCATAAATACAGGGAGTGCAGAATTATTAGGCAAGTTGTATTTTTGAGGATTAATTTTATTATTGAACAACAACCGTGTTCTCAATGAACCCAAAAAACTCATTAATATCAAAGCTGAATAGTTTTGGAAGAAGTTTTTAGTTTGTTTTTAGTTATAGCTATTTTAGGGGGATATCTGTGTGTGCAGGTGACTATTACTGTGCATAATTATTAGGCAACTTAACAAAAAACAAATATATACCCATTTCAATTATTTATTTTTACCAGTAAAACCAATATAACATCTCAACATTCACAAATATACATTTCTGACATTCAAAAACAAAACAAAAACAAATCAGTGACCAATATAGCCACCTTTCTTTGCAAGGACACTCAAAAGCCTGCCATCCATGGATTCTGTCAGTGTTTTGATCTGTTCACCATCAACATTGCGTGCAGCAGCAACCACAGCCTCCCAGACACTGTTCAGAGAGGTGTACTGTTTTCCCTCCTTGTAAATCTCACATTTGATGATGGACCACAGGTTCTCAATGGGGTTCAGATCAGGTGAACAAGGAGGCCATGTCATTAGATTTTCTTCTTTTATACCCTTTCTTGCCAGCCACGCTGTGGAGTACTTGGACTCGTGTGATTGAGCATTGTCCTGCATGAAAATCATGTTTTTCTTGAAGGATGCAGACTTCTTCCTGTACCACTGCTTGAAGAAGGTGTCTTCCAGAAACTGGCAGTAGGACTGGGAGTTGAGCTTGACTCCATCCTCAACCCGAAAAGGCCCCACAAGCTCATCTTTGATGATACCAGCTCAAACCAGTACTCCACCTCCACCTTGCTGGCGTCTGAGTCGGACTGGAGCTCTCTGCCCTTTACCAATCCAGCCACGGGCCCATCCATCTGGCCCATCAAGACTCACTCTCATTTCATCAGTCCATAAAACCTTAGAAAAATCAGTCTTGAGATATTTCTTGGCCCAGTCTTGACGTTTCAGCTTGTGTGTCTTGTTCAGTGGTGGTCGTCTTTCAGCCTTTCTTACCTTGGCCATGTCTCTGAGTATTGCACACCTTGTGCTTTTGGGCACTCCAGTGATGTTGCAGCTCTGAAATATGGCCAAACTGGTGGCAAGTGGCATCTTGGCAGCTGCACGCTTGACTTTTCTCAGTTCATGGGCAGTTATTTTGCGCTTTGGTTTTTCCACACGCTTCTTGCGACCCTGTTGACTATTTTGAATTAAAACGCTTGATTGTTCGATGATCACGCTTCAGAAGCTTTTCAATTTTAAGAGTGCTGCATCCCTCTGCAAGATATCTCACTATTTTTGACTTTTCCGAGCCTGTCAAGTCCTTCTTTTGACCCATTTTGCCAAAGGAAAGGAAGTTGCCTAATAATTATGCACACCTGATATAGGGTGTTGATGTCATTAGACCACACCCCTTCTCATTACAGAGATGCACATCACCTAATATGCTTAATTGGTAGTAGGCTTTCGAGCCTATACAGCTTGGAGTAAGACAACATGCATAAAGAGGATGATGTGGTCAAAATACTCATTTGCCTAATAATTCTGCACTCCCTGTATAATGTAGGTGGCGGTTTAGGGGTTAACAGGTAGTTTATGGGTGTTAGTGTACTTTGTAGCACTTTGGTTATGAGTTTTATGTTACTGCGTTGTACCTTAAAACTCATAACTACTGACTTTTAAATGCGTTAGGGATCTTGACAGGGTCACTTTTTGGCCTCCCAGGACAGACTCGTAATACTGGCGCTATGTAAGTCCCATAGAAAAAAGAGTTTACGAAGTTTACATAAGTCGTTTTGCGGTAAGGCCAAAAAAATGTGCGGTGACCCTAAACCTTCAAGACTTGTAATACCAGCGGGCGTAAAAAAGCAGCGTTAGGACCTCTTAACGCTGCTTTTTTACCCTAACACACAACTCATAATCTAGCCGTATGTTTCTATGTTTACTAACTCTAATAGCAGATTTTTCCATGAATTTATCAATGTTACAGCTATTTATGATTTGCCCGGATGTCATGTGACATCCTCTATTGTGTAGATACCAAATGAGTAAGTTAGTTATTGTGCCACATTGGCTGATGGATGCCCAATTAATATGATCTGTTACTCTTAATTACTCAATCAGAAGAATGACTTAAAGGGACATGAAACCCAAAGTTTTTCTTTCATGATTCAGATAGAGCATGCAATTTATTTATTTTTTTACCATAATTTTTCTTTATTGAGGCGTTCAAGATCATACACAGATTATGCATTAGACTTCAAAAAACAATAGATATAACATCATTACATAGGTCATAATATTAGAGTTAAAATTCTCAAAAAGATAGTAGGCATGACATCATTGCATAAATCATAATCTTAAATTTTCAAGCAAAATTTGCACCTCTATTTTTTTTTTTTAATTCTATACATACATAATATAAAAGAAGAAGAGAAAAAAAAAAAGAAGAAAAAAAGGAAACAGGGGAGAGAGAGAAAAAAAAAATCTATCCTAGCTCTCTTTTTAAACAACTTTCCAATTTACTTTTATTGTTATCTTGGTAACCTTTGTTGAAGGAGCAGCAATGTACTACTGTGAGCTAGCTGAACACATTTGAAAACCAATGACAAGAGGCATATATTTGCAGCCACCAATCTGCAGCTAGCTCCCATTAGTGCTTTGCTGATTCTTTGCCTACCTAGGTATTCATTAAAAAAAAAAGATAGCAAGAGAACAAAGCAAATTAGACAATAGAGGTACAAGGTAAAGCTGTTTAAAATTGCATGTTCAATTTGGATCATGAAGATTTTTTTTATATCCCTTTAAATTCCCTACATAGGGGTTAAGGGTTATTTGTTTGAATAGTGTTTTTGGGTATTGTTGTTGATTATTATAATTTGGTTTCCTGTAATTCACACTTACAGCTAGATAACCATCTTTTTATACCCAAACTTGCAATATATCTTTTTTATGTTTCAATATGTTTTGTATGTGATTCCTTTTTTGTATGTATGACAGATTCAATTATAGATTATGAAAATAACAGACATTTCCATTTCCCTTACAAAATGTTTTCATCCAGCATAGCCTAGATTATTGAAGGCTAAGAGCATATTTATAATTACAGATGTTTCCAGTTTCCTGTTGCTTATGTGCCATAGTCAGGCATAGTCTGCAGCCCAAGGTAAGTATTTCTAGATCTTCATTGAACTGTAGCAAATAGATTTATTTGCCACAGCTCAGTGAATGAATATTAAGGCTACAAGTGTACACACAGACACATATGAAGGATAGAAGAATAAAACCGAGAAGCTGATTGTTTGATTATTCTCTCCTGTGCCTTATAAGAAGCTATATTAAAATCTTCAGGATTAAAGGGACAGTTTACCCAACATTTCTCCCCTTTAAATTGTTCTCAATGATCCCTTTATTTGCTGAGTGTATTCAATTGTTTACAAGTAGCTCGTTTATCTGATTTTAGCATCTGAAATAGCTAATTTAGGTCTAGTTTCCATTGAGGTAGTAAAGTTTGGAAACTGGTGGTAAAAACATTTATCTTCATTAAAGTCGATGAATAATGTTTATGTTACCACCAGTTTCCAAGCTTTTCCACCTCAATGGAAACTAGTGCTTAGCCGGTGGAATCCCAACCTACACTGAAAGTTTCCATACTGGATTCTAGGCTATTGACAAGCCTAAGTAAACACATCCAGCAGCATAAATTACACTACCAGTGGGGTGCAGGATAGTTGAGTAATACAATGTTAATTTTCAATTGTTCTCTTGAAGTATTGAGCTTTGGATTACAAACAGATATAAGATAAGGAAGCAAGGGTGTGTACACAAAGTGATAACATAATGAGATATGATATTACCTGCAAGCTCAACCCATTTCAGTAGGCTGTGGTTTAAAAGGACAGTCTAGTCAAAAATAAAATTTCATATAGGGTATGTAATTTTAAAAAAATAATAGCTTAAGACTGCGGCTTCTTAATTCCTGATTCTGGCGAGCCTGAAGGCTTGCGCGGAATAAGCTGGTTGACAGCTTAATAAATTGGCCCCTAAGTGCTATTGCATTGTCTTTTTATTGTGGATTTGTTGATTATGCAAATATACTGTATTTACTGGTCCTTTAAGAAATGTGCTATGCCAAATATGTGCTAACACAACAGGGAGCCAAAATATTGCTAATCACATTTGTATTAAGACTTCCATTCAGGCTGACATCAGGATCCTTCTTAAAAAAATGTATTCCAACATTTAACATTAAAAACACTGAGGTGATACAAGTTCTTTAAAGGTGTAAACATACAACAGTGTACCATAGAAAACTGTTACACTTCGACAATTAAACCACTACAAATTAATTTAACGAGACAGTTACTACAAAGACAGTCAGTCTATGTTTGTCAATAGTTACAAAGGTAACACCCAGCGACGCACCTCCTAGCCATCTGATGTACGTTTCTCCATTTCAATGACTTTTTCAAGGATCTTTCATACACAGTTTTGTTATAAGGTTAATGTTAACCATAGCCTTTAGCCTAAACCTAACTACTGTAATGTCATCATTATTTTGGATGGCAAGATCTCAGTTTATATTACAGGCACAACAATATTTCAGCCACGTTAATAGCGATGGATACCAAGATCTCCTGAGGGAAATTACAGCCTTGCATTAAAAATGTGAGCTGAACTCTATAAATCAACAACTGCTTAAACCTTTTGCTGCTAGTGAGAGCTGAAACCCAATACTATGCAACTCTCTTTAGCTTACAAAGGGTTAATCAATTTTACTGATATGTGCATAATATGGAAATCTTTAAAGGCACAGGAACTCATTATTTTAAGTAGTGAAATGTTAAATATGTACAGTATATAAAGTACATGTAGTATTGTACAGTGCTATTTGCATTGGGGTGTATAGTGTTACATTTAAACACAAAGGAACTAAATGCAAATATTTATGTAAAACATATTATTTTGCTATGCTTCCTTTTACTTGCAGTTGACTACTTCAAGATTGTAATTGTATGATAGAGCATACGGATAGGAATTTTAAAAGAGTTTTTTCTATCATATCCCTCTTGAATAGTTTGTGCCTACTGATTATATTGCTTAAATTTATACAAATTAAAGTATTTGCAACACTCCATGGGGCATACATGTGCAATACGTCAAATTATATTTTTTATACTATGTTTGATATGAATACAATTATAATTACTGGTGAAACCATGAAGAAACTATTGTTTTAATATATCTTGAGGAAATTGTTTTGTGGTAAACTAAATTTAAATTGCCTTTTCTTAGAGTACAAAATTTCCACCAGCAAGTAGATATGAAGAACATGCTTAAATTGTGTTGTGAATGATTGAGAGTCTGTCTCTGCAATGTACTATAAACACTAATACATCTATATACTTGCAAGACTGGATTTATATTCCAAGGGCGTGATCCAATAAACGTCGTAGTTTGCGGCGCAAGCGAGGGAACCCGCGTCGCCCGCAGTTTCAGCTCGCAACTCGAGCTATCCCATATACGGCGCCGTCAGATGCTAAAGTGCCGTAAGTCTGACAAACCAGCGATGTCCAGAAATCTGCGCAAGTACAAATTTCTGGCGTCGCCAGTGACTTACGGCATGTTAGAAACTGCCGGCGCCTACAAAACCTGACTAAAGTCTAAATCACCCGCACTGTCTAACACGCCTCCTTAACATAGCCCGACACTTCTAAGCCCCTATATCCGCTATCCCCCCTCACTATCCTAACAATAAAATATGTATTAACCCCTAAACCGCCGCTCCCAAACCCTGCCGCAACCTAATAAAGTTATTAACCCCTAAACCGCCGCCAGCTATATTAAATCTATAACCCCCTAAAGTGAGCCCCTACCCCGCCGCTATCTATTTTAAAATTATTAACCCCTAATCTAATCCCCCTACACCGCCGCCAGCTATATTAACTATATTAACCCTAATTATATTAGGGTTAATATAGTTAATATAATTATTATATTATATATATTAACTATATTAACCCTAATTATATTAGGGTTAATATAGTTAATATCGTTATAATATATATATATTAAGTATAACAACCCTATCTAACTCTAACATCCCTAACTAAACTCTTATTAAAATAAATCTAATATTAATATTATTAATTAAAATATTCCTATTTAAATCTAAATACTTACCTATAAAATAAACCCTAAGATAGCTACAATATAATTAATAATTACATTATAGCTATGTTAGGGTTTATATTTATTTTACAGGTAAATTGTTAATTATTTTAACTAGGTATAATAGCTATTAAATAGTTATTAACTATTTAATAGCTACCTAGTTAAAATAATTACCCAATTACCTGTAAAATAAATCCTAACCTAAGTTACAAATACACCTACAAAAAGGGAGATCTTCAGGGGGGTAGTGTTAGGTTTATTTAAGGGGGGTTTCGGTTAGATTAGGGGTATGTGGGTGGTGGGTTGTAATGTTGGGGGGTGGTATTGTGTTTTTTTTTTCAGGCAAAAGAGCAGTTTTCTTTGGGGCATGCCCCCACAAAAGGCCTTTTTAAGGGCTGGTAAGGTAAAAGAGCTTTGAACGTTTTTTAATTTAGAATAGGGTAGGGAATTTTTTTATTTTGGGGGGCTTTATTATTTTATTAGGGGGCTTAGAATAGGTGTAATTAGCTTAAAAATCTTGTAATTTTTTTTTATTTTTTGTAATTTAGTGTTTGTTTTTTTTTGTAATTTAGTTTAGTTTATTTAATTGTATTTTTAGATAGATATTTGTAGTTTATTTAATTTATTGATAGTGTAGGTGTATTTGTAACTTAGGTTAGGATTTATTTTACAGGTAATTGGGTAATTATTTTAACTAGGTAGCTATTAAATAGTTAATAACTATTTAATAGCTATTATACCTAGTTAAAATAATTAACAATTTACCTGTAAAAAAAATATAAACCCTAACATAGCTACAATGTAATTATTAATTACATTGTAGCTATCTTACGGCTAGATTTAGAGTTTTGTCAGTAAGGACCCGCGTAGCTAACGCCGGCTTTTTTCTGGCCGCACCATAAAAATAACTCTGGTATTGAGAGTCCACATAAAGGCTGCGTTAGGCTCCAAAAAAGGAGCGTAGAGCATATTTAACGCAGCTTCAACTCTCGATACCAGAGTTGATTACGCAAGCGGCCAGCCTCAAAAACGTGCTCTTGCACGATTCCTCCATAGGAAACAATGGGGCTGTTTGAGCTGAAAAAAACCTAACACCTGCAAAAAAGCCGCGTTCAGCTCCTAACGCAGCCCCATTGTTTGCTATGCATAAACACTTCCTACATCTGCACCTAACACCCTAACATGTACCCCGAGTCTAAACACCCCTAACCTTACACTTATTAACCCCTAATCTGCCGCCCCCGCTATCGCTGAACCCTGTATATTATTATTAACCCCTAATCTACCGCTCCGGACACCGTCGCTACTTACATTATCCCTATGTACCCCTAATCTGCTGCCCTAACATCGCCGACCCCTATATTATATTTATTAACCCCTAATCTGCCCCCCACAACGTCGCCTCCACCTGCCTACACTTATTGACCCCTAATCTGCCGAGTGGACCTGAACGCTACTATAATAAAGTTATTAACCCTTAATCCGCCTCACTAACCCTATAATAAATAGTATTAACCCCTAATCTGCCCTCCCTAACATCGCCGACACCTAACTTCAATTATTAACCCCTAATCTGCCGACCGGAGCTCACCGCTATTCTAATAAATGTATTAACCCCTAAAGCTAAGTCTAACCCTAACACCCCCCTAAATTAAATATAATTTACATCTAACAAAATTAATTAACTCTTATTAAATAAATTATTCCTATTTAAAGCTAAATACTTACCTGTAAAATAAATCCTAATATAGCTACAATATAAATTATAATTACATTGTAGCTATTTTAGGATTAATATTTATTTTACAGGCAACTTTGTAATTATTTTAACCAAGTACAATAGCTATTAAATAGTTAAGAACTATTTAATAGTTACCTAGTTAAAATAATTACAAAATTACCTGTCAAATAAATCCTAACCTAAGTTACAATTAAACCTAACACTATACTATCATTAAATTAATTAAATAAAATACCTACAATTACCTACAATTAAACCTAACACTACACTATCAATAAATTAATTAAATACAATACCTACAATGACCTACAATTAAACCTAACACTACACTATCAATACATTAATTAAATACAAAACCTACAAATAACTACAATGAAATAAACTAACTAAAGTACAAAAAATAAAAAAGAACTAAGTTACAAAAAATAAAAAAATATCTACAAACATAAGAAAAATATTACAACAATTTAAACTAATTACACCTACTCTAAGCCCCCTAATAAAACAACAAAGCCCCCCAAAATAAAAAATGCCCTACCCTATTCTAAATTACTAAAGTTAAAAGCTCTTTTACCTTACCAGCCCTGAACAGGGCCCTTTGCGGGGCATGCCCCAAGAAGTTCAGGTCTTTTGCCTGTAAAAAAAACATACAATACCCCCCCCCAACATTACAACCCACCACCCACATACCCCTAATCTAACCCAAACCCCCCTTAAATAAACCTAACACTAAGCCCCTGAAGATCTTCCTACCTTGTCTTCACCATACCAGGTTCACCGATCGGTCCTGAAGAGCTCCTCCGATGTCCTGATCCAAGCCCAAGCGGGGGGCTGAAGATGTCCATGATCCAGTAGAAGTCTTCATCCAAGCGGTGCAGAAGAGATCTTCCATCCGATTGAAGTCTACATCCAGGCGGCATCTTCTATCGACATCCATCTGGAACGGAGCGGCAGCATCCTGAAGACCTCCGACGCGGAACATTCATCCTGGCCGACGACTGAACGACGAATGACGGTTCCCTTAAATGACGTCATCCAAGATGGCGTCCCTCGAATTCCGATTGGCTGATAGGATTCTATCAGCCAATCGGAATTAAGGTAGGAATATTCTGATTGGCTGATGGAATCAGGCAATAAGAATCAAGTTTAATCCGATTGGCTGATCCAATCAGCCAATCAGATTGAGCTCGCATTCTATTGGCTGTTCCGATCAGCCAATAGAATGCGAGCTAAATCTGATTGGCTGATTCCATCAGCCAATCAGAATATTCCTACCTTAATTCCGATTGGCTGATAGAATCCTATCAGCCAATCGGAATTCGAGGGACGCCATCTTGGATGACGTCATTTAAAGGAACCGTCATTCGTCGTTCAGTCGTCGGCCAGGATGGATGTTCCGCGTCGGAGGTCTTCAGGATGCTGCCGCTCCGTTCCAGATGGATGTCGATAGAAGATGCCGCCTGGATGAAGACTTCAATCGGATGGAAGACCTCTTCTGCCCCGCTTGGATGAAGACTTCTACCGGATCATGGACATCTTCAGCCCCCCGCTTGGGCTTGGATCAGGACATCGGAGGAGCTCTTCAGGACCGATCGGTTAACCTGGTATGGTGAAGACAAGGTAGGAAGATCTTCAGGGGCTTAGTGTTAGGTTTATTTAAGTGGGGTTATGGTTAGATTAGGGGTATGTGGGTGGTTGGTTGTAATGTTGGGGGGGTATTGTATGTTTTTTTTACAGGCAAAAGAGCTGAACTTCTTGGGGCATGCCCCGCAAAGGGCCCTGTTCAGGGCTGGTAAGGTAAAAGAGCTTTTAACTTTAGTAATTTAGAATAGGGTAGGGCATTTTTTATTTTGGGGGGCTTTGTTGTTTTATTAGGGGGCTTAGAGTAGGTGTAATTAGTTTAAAATTGTTGTAATATTTTTCTTATGTTTGTAGATATTTTTTTATTTTTTGTAACTTAGTTCTTTTTTATTTTTTGTACTTTAGTTAGTTTATTTCATTGTAGTTATTTGTAGGTTTTGTATTTAATTAATGTATTGATAGTGTAGTGTTAGGTTTAATTGTAGGTAATTGTAGGTATTGTATTTAATTAATTTATTGATAGTGTAGTGTTAGGTTTAATTATAGGTAATTGTAGGTATTTTATTTAATTAATTTAATGATAGTATAGTGTTAGGTTTAATTGTAACTTAGGTTAGGATTTATTTGACAGGTAATTTTGTAATTATTTTAACTAGGTAACTATTAAATAGTTCTTAACTATTTAATAGCTATTGTACCTGGTTAAAATAATTACAAAGTTGCCTGTAAAATAAATATTAATCCTAAAATAGCTACAATGTAATTATAATTTATATTGTAGCTATATTAGGATTTATTTTACAGGTAAGTATTTAGCTTTAAATAGGAATAATTTATTTAATAAGAGTTAATTAATTTTGTTAGATGTAAATTATATTTAACTTAGGGGGGTGTTAGTGTTAGGGTTAGACTTAGCTTTAGGGGTTAATACATTTATTAGAATAGCGGTGAGCTCCGGTCGGCAGATTAGGGGTTAATAATTGAAGTTAGGTGTCGGCGATGTTAGGGAGGGCAGATTAGGGGTTAATACTATTTATTATAGGGTTAGTGAGGCGGATTAGGGGTTAATAACTTTATTATAATAGCGGTGCGGTCCGGTCGGCAGATTAGGGGTTAATAAGTGTAGGCAGCTGGCGGCGACGTTGTGGGGGGCAGGTTAGGGGTTACTAAATATAATATAGGGGTCGGCGGTGTTAGGGGCAGCAGATTAGGAGTACATAAGGATAACGTAGTTGGCGGTCGGCAGATTAGGGGTTAAAAAATGTAATTGAGTGTCGGCGATGTGGGGGGACCTCGGTTTAGGGGTACATAGGTAGTTTATGGGTGTTAGTGTACTTTAGAGTACAGTAGTTAAGAGCTTTATGAACCGGCGTTAGCCCAGAAAGCTCTTAACTACTGACTTTTTTCCTGCGGCTGGAGTTTTGTCGTTAGAGTTCTAACACTCATTTCAGCCACGACTCTAAATACCGGAGTTAGAAAGATCCCATTGAAAAGATAGGATATGCAATTTACGTAAGGGGATCTGCGGTATGGAAAAGTCGCGGCTGAAAAGTGAGCGTTAGACCCTTTTTTGAGTGACTTCAAATACCAGAGTTAGCCTAAAACCAGCGTTAGGAGCCTCTAACGCTGGTTTTCACGGCTAACGCCAAACTCCAAATCTAGGCCTTAGAGTTTATTTTATAGGTAAGTATTTAGATTTAAATAGGAATATTTTAGTTCATAAAATAGAGTTTAAATAGAGTTAATATAGTTTATATAAATACTATAGTAACTATATTAACTATATTAACCCTAATATAATTAGGGTTAATATAGTTAATATATATAATATAATAACTATATTAACTATAATATACTTAGGGTTAATATAGATAATATAGCTGGCGGCGGGGTAGGTAGATTAAATTAGGGGTTAATAATTTTAATATAGATGGCGGCGGTGTAAGGGGTTCACATTAGGGGATAGATCAGTTAGATGGTGGCGGTTTTAGGGGCTCACAGTAGGGGGTTAGTTTATGTAGATGGCGGCGGTTTAGTGGTTAAATACTTTTTTAGGGATTGCGGCGGGGGATCGCGGTTGACAGGGAGATAGACATTGCGCATGCGTTAGGTGTTAGGTTTATTTTAGCAGCCAGTTTAGGGAGTTACGGGGCTCCAATAGTCAGCGTAAGGCTTCTTACGGCTGCTTTTTGTGGCGAGGTGAAAATGGAGTAAGATTTCTCCATTTTCGCCAAGTAAGTCCTTACGCTGTATATTGGATACCAAACTGCGCCGGTTTGGTATACCTGCCTATGGCCCAAAAAACTACGGGTGACGGCAGAAATATACGCGCATAACTTCAAGGTTACGCCGTATATAGGATACCAAATCCGCGCAAATATTGGCGTCGCCAACTTTTGCGGGCAACGATTTTTATCGGATCGACCCCTTAGTGTTTATACACACACAAGCAAAGGTGGTTTTCTGGGGGTGATAGATGTGGTAGTCTAGGGTTGCCACCTCACCCATGTTTTCTTGGAAGAGAACATGCATTCTGCTGCTGGACAGCACTAAAATAGTGACCCTGGACAGCACTATTCATGTTCCTTCCTGCAAACCCTGCAGCATGTGTAACTCATAAGTGTTCAGGAAAACAACCCTAGATAGCCACCCTCCAATCATTATTGTGGCACCCCCAAATATCAAAGGTTTCAATAGCCCACAGATTGTAAGGTAGTCATTTTTTTAACTATTCCTTTCTATACCCAGGACAAGGAAAAGGAAACAATTGGAGGAAAAGCAGGCTTTAATAAAAACACAGTTATACATAGTAGAACATGATTATCCCCATCAGTATAACCCTTCATGCTTGATACAGAGTTTTATGGCACTGCTTGTTAGCACCTTTACTCTCTAGAAAGAGCTATGAGAACATTTTATTTAAAAGCTCCCTATTTTTTCCCCTTATTTCTTTTTTTAGTGACCTCACCAGTGAAAGAAATACTAACCACTAACAACTTACAAAATATGTATGTTTAAGAAGAGGCTATTGGTTCCCTGTTGCAGTATTTTTTATTACCTGTTCTGAGCAGACGTTTGCAGCACACAGAATAATTCACAGCTGGAGCTGGATTGCAATTATTGATAAAGTCCTAATTATCAGGGAAATTAGTATAACTCTCAAGAGGTATAATTACTGTATTGGGGAGAGCAATGACTTTTAATTCCTAGCATTTCTCAGCAGAGAACCAAACACTGAAAAAAAGAGCCTGGTCACTATCGTTATCATCTCTGTTTAGCTCAGAAAAAAGTTAAAGGGACAGTCTAGTCCAAAATAAACTTTCATGATTCAGATAGCGAATGTAATTTTAAACAATTCTCCAATTTACTTTTATCATTAATTTTGCTTTGTTCTTTTGATATTCTTAGTTGAAAGCTAAACCTAGGAGGTCCATATGCTAATTTCTAAGCCCTTGAAGGCCGTCTCTTCTCTCAGGGCATTTTGACAGTTTTTCACCACTAGACGGTGTTAGTTCATGTGTGTCATATAGATAACACTGTGCTCACGTACGTGGAGTTCCAGTGAGCCAGCTCTGATTGGCTAAAATGGATATATTTATATATAGGTATATATATATACCTATAAATATATACAGTTGTGCTCATAAGTTTACATACCCTGGCAGAATTTATGATTTCTTGGCCATTTTTCAGAGAATATGAATGATAACACAAACATTTTTCTTTCACTCATGGTTAGTGTTTGGCTGAAGCCATTTATTATCAATCAACTGTGTTTACTCTTTTTTAATCATAACAACAATTAATCATAATTGTTTTTGAGAAGTATATAAGTTTGCCTAAGTATTTAACACAGAACCAGATTACGATTGGCACGCTATATAACACCCTACTTGCATGCAAAACCCGATCACATTTTCTCAAATGCGCTTACTTGACATGAAAATATTAATATTTCACATTCCTTAACATATAAGAATATTTTCTATTTATTAATAAATACGTTATATATATATATATATATATATATATATATATACCGTATTTTTCGCTCCATAAGACGCACTTTTTCCCCCCTCAAAAGTGCAAAATCTATGCAAAATCATCACGAGAAATAGAGCCGGTGTCAGATAAGACTGATCTGACACCGGCTCTATTTCTCGTGATGATTTTGCATAGCCATAATAACCCATAAACATAAATTGAAGCGGACACACAAGCAGGAGAGAGAGAGGCGTTACTGTGCATGCAATTAAACCCCTGGCCTAGCGTCTATATATTGAAAATATATACCGGTAGCTTCTGCATAGCAAGCATCTACAGTTACCAGCATGCAGAATTATAAATGGAGCCAAAATCAGTGACGTGTAGTCTATACTCAAATTGTAAGCCGCAGTAATGGATTGCAGTCAGAAGACTCCCGGTCCCGCCTCCAGCAAACGGAAGAAGTGAGAAACTACGGTATATAAAGTTAAAATGAAGCGTTTATTCAAGTACAGACTGTACTTGAATAAACGCTTCATTTTTAACTTTATATAACCAGTGACCAGGCGCAGGGTGAGGGTCCCATCTTGCTGGCTGCAGTCCTTCCCCTCAGCATTCTCTGCTTACTGGACTGGTAGTGTGACACTGTGCCTACTATCGGCACAGCGCAAAAAAGAGCCGGTCAGTGTATGTACTGTAACTACGGTAACTACTCTCTCTGTAATCTGTAAGCTGCAGCAGTGCACCACCATAAGAAAAAAATGAGTGGCTCCCGGTCCCGCCTCCAGCAAAGGGAAGAAACTACCGGTATATAAAGTTAAAAGGAAGTGTTTATTCAAGTACAGACTGTACTTGAATAAACGCTTCTTTTTAACTTTATATAGTTTGATGATTCTTCTTCCATTTGCTGGAGGCGGGACCGGGAGCCACTCATTTTTTTCTTATGGTGGTGCACTGCTGCGGCTTACAGTTTGATATCAGTTTGATTACAGACAGAGTACACTGATCTGAGACTGGCTCTTTTTCTTGTGCTGTGCCAATAGGCACAGTGTCAAACTACCAGTCCAGTAAGCAGAGAACGCTGAGGGGAAGCAGGACTGCAGCAAGATGGGACCCTTACTCTTTCTATTTATTAGTGCTGTATCCCTGCACTGGTTATTGTATTTATCTCTCCTTCCCTTCTCTACCTGGCTCCTTCCTCTCCCTCCTTCCTTCCTTCCTCTCCTTCCCTCCTTCCTTCCTCTCCCTCCCTCCTTCCTCTCCCTCCCTCCTTCCTCTCCCTCCCTCCTTCCTCTCCCTCCCTCTTTCCTCTCCCTCCCTCCTTCCTCTCCCTCCCTCCTTCCTCTCCATCCCTCCCTCCTCTCTCCCTCCCTCCTCTCTCTCTCTCCCTCCCTCCTCTCCTCTCACGTCTTCCCTCTTCTCACTCCTCTCCCTCCCTCCTTCCCTTCCTTCTCTTTCTCCCTTCTTTATCTCCCTCCCTTATCTCCTTCCCTTATCTCCATCCCTTCCTTTTTTCCCTTTACATTTACTTTGTTTATGAATAAAATAAAAACAATAATAAATTTACACCTTGACCCAAATATATTAATGTGAAAAAAGGCTTAAAAACATAGGGGGGGCAGCAGAATCTTAAATGCCTAGGGCAGCACAAAACCTAAATACGCCCCTGGTTAGGGTTAAGGGTTAGGGTTATTAGGGATAGGGGTTTAGGGTTAGGGTTTAGGGGTTAGGCTTAGCCCCCTCTCCTTGGCACATCAGGCATCAGGAAATAGAAATTATATTATATATATTTTTTTCTTGTTTTCCTCCTCTAAAAACTAGGTGCGTCTTATGGTCAAGTGCGTCTTATGGAGCGAAAAATACAGTATATATATATATATATATATATATATATATATATATATATATATATATGGGATGGGAAATATGTACAGTACATACAAAGTTAAAAACTTTTTTAAATATGAATATTGCAAAAATATGCTTTTACATGATATATATATGTGTGAATATGAGTGCACATATGTATTTAAGTGTTTGTATATATATATATATATATATATATATATATATACACACAGTACATATATATATATATATATATACACAGTACATATATATATATATATATATACAGTTGTGCTCATAAGTTTACATACCCTGGCAGAATTTATGATTTCTTGGCCATTTTTCAGAGAATATGAATGATAACACAAAAACTTTTCTTTCACTCATGGTTAGTGTTTGGCTGAAGCCATTTATTATCAATTAACTGTGTTTACTCTTTTTTAAATCATAATGACAACAGAAATGACCCTGATCAAAAGTTTACATACCCTGGTGATTTTGGCCTAATTCAGAAAAGAAAGCAGGCAGGTGACAGCAGATATTATTCTTTTATTAAGGAGGTAAAAAAGGCAACGTTTCGGGATTAGTCTCCCTTATTCATGCCATACCTGATACAAACTAACAAGTGACTTATATACATGTATACCACTAGGTGGCGCTCAAGTGTATTTAACACTTTATTATCCAACATTTGAACTTACTCTTAACTTAAGCATTACTTATTCCATATACATAATAGTGTTTCCATGATTAGTTAAATTACTATTTTCTTATCAAACTTTCACAGCAATAAATTATAATTTACATCTTAACAGTAATAATCATAGAAATACTGTGAGGTCCCAGTCTCTATTCAAACCTTTAGGCTCCAGACTCCCCAACTCATATATCCAATATGCTTCTTTTTGTTTTAACAGAATTTCTCTATCCCCTCCTCTTCGTGGGATATCAACTTTGTCAATTATTTGAAATTTTAACTGACTTATAGAATGATTTGCTTTTATAAAGTGGGCAGCTAGGGGGGCTTTTATGTTACCTGTTCTAATGTTGCTCTTATGTTCAATAATTCTCTCCTTAGCGGATCTAGTAGACTCCCCTACATAGACCCCCCACATGGACATTTAATCATATATATTATAAAGGTAGTCAAGCATGTGTAATAACCTTTTATATTATATTTTTTGCCAGTGTGAGGGTGATAGAAAATTGACCCTTTATTCATGTTGCTGCAACATGAACACCCTAAGCAGGGGTAGCTACCGGTATTTTTAGTGGTGATATACCTAGGTTTATTTTTGTTTTTACTACTAGGGCCAATATCAGCCTTAACCAATTTATTTTGGATATTACTGCCTCTTTTAAAAGCAGACATTGGAGGGCTTTGAAATTCTAAAATAGATGGGTTACAATCAGACAAAATATTCCAGTGTTTCCTGATAATGCGCTGTATTTCATTACTCTGTGCATTGTATTCTGTTACAAGAATAAGTCTATCTTTCTGATTATTTTCTTTCTTTACTCTATCCTTTGGATGCAATAAATCTGTTCTTGGAATTAATTTTACAGTTTCAATTTCTTTATTTATTAAACTCCTGGGATAGCCTCTTTCCAGAAATCTCTCACCCATCTCTGTCAGTCTCCTATTTAATATTTTCTCATCAGAGACAATTTTGCGCACTCTCAACATTTGACTGTGGGGTAGAGATTTCAGGAGTGAAGGTGGATGAGCACTTTCAAAGCGCAAAAGACTGTTGCGATCAGTCATTTTCTTAAATAAATCAGTTTTAAATTGATTGTCTGATTTCATTACTCTCACATCCAGGAAGTCAACCACCTCCTCACTCCAAGTCAATTTAAACTTTATATACCTTGATAATGAATTCAAATCATTCACAAACCTTTCAAGGGTTCCAACGTCGCCCCACCAGATGCCAAAAATATCGTCAATATACCGCCACCAGGTGGCGCCATATTGAACAAAAAATTCATTAGAGAAAACAAATTTTTCCTCAAAGAGGTTCATAAAAATATTTGCATAATTTGGGGCGACGTTGGAACCCATTGCGGTACCTTGGAGTTGGAGGAAATAGTCATCCTGGAAGAGAAAGTAGTTTCCACATAATATGATTGTAAGAAGCTGGACAAAAAAATCTATTTGTGCAGAAGTATATTGAGTATCATTCCTTAATACATTTTCTACGGCATCAATGCCACTTGAATGTTTGATGTTCGTGTAGAGACTCTCTACATCTAAACTAAACATAATAAACTTACTGCTAGAAAGGTCTAAGGAATCTAGTTTACACAAAAAATCATTGGTATCTTTAATAAAGGAACTGGAACGTTCAACATAGGGTCGTAAGATCTTATCCAAGAATATTGAAATATTTGTGAAAACTGAGTTGGTGCTAGCAACAATTGGGCGCCCTGGGGGATTTTGGCCTAATAACATGCACACAAGTTGACACAAAGGGGTTTGAATGGCTATTAAAGGTAACCATCCTCACCTGTGATCTGTTTTCTTGTAATTAGTGTGTGTGTATAAAAGGTCAATGAGTTTCTGTACTCCTGATGGACCCTTGCATATTTCATCCAGTGCTGCACTGACGATTCTGGATTCTGAGTCATGGGGAAAGCAAAAGAATTGTCAAAGGATCTGCGGGAAAACTTAGTTGAACTGTATAAAACAGGAAAGGGATATAAAAAGATAGCCAAGGAATTGAGAATGCAAATCAGCAGTGTTCAAACTATAATAAAGAAGTGGAAAATGAGGGGTTCTGTTGAAATCAAACCACGGTCAGGTAGACCAACTAAAATTTCAGCCACAACTGCCAGGAAAAATGTTCGGGATGCAAAGACAAACCCACAAATAACTTCAGGTGAAATACAGGACATGTGGTGTGGCTGTTTCAAGATGCACAATAAGGAGGCACTTGAAGAAAGATGAGCTGCATGGTCGAGTTGCCAGAAGAAAGCCATTACTACACAAATGCCGCAAAGTATCTTGGTTACAATACGCCAAACAGCAAACAGACAAGCCTCAATCCTTCTGGCACAAAGTCATTTGGAGTGATGAGACCAAAATTTAGCTTTTTGGCCACAACCATAAACGCTACATTTGGAGAGGAGTCAACAAGGCCTATGATGAAAGGTACACTATTCCTACTGTGAAACACGGAGGTGGATCACTGATGTTTTGGGGATGTGTGAGCTACAAAGGCACAGGAAATTTGGTCAGAATTGATGGCAAGATGAATGCAGTATGTTATCAAACAGAACGCCTCATTTTCCACTTCTTGAATAGAGTTTGAACACTGCTGATTTGCATTCTAAATTCCTTGGATATCTTTTTATATCCCTTTCCTGTTTTATATAGTTCAAATACCTTTTCCCGCAGATCCTTTGACAATTCTTTTGCTTTCCCCATGAAAGATGCAAGGGTCTGTCAGGAGTCCAGAAACTCATTGACCTTTTATACACACACACTAATCACAAGAAAACAGATCACAGGTGAGGATGGTTACCTTTAATAGCCATTCAAACCCCTTTTTAACAATGTGTGTGCATGTTATCAGGCCAAAATCACCAGGGTATGTAAACTTTTGATCAGGGTCATAGTTTCTGTGTCATTATGATTATATATATATATATATGGGATTTTTTGTGTGGATGGAAAAATGCAGCTTATATGAGATGTAATTATCTATCTGGACACATGTAATAAATATATACATATATTTAAAAAATCTATATAAGTTCAATGGTGTAGACCCATGTAAATGAGTAAAATATGAAAAAGAAAAAAAGAAAGATCAAGTAAGACTACCAGAATAAAGACAGGGAATTCTGCACGCTTTTAAAGATATATCAACAATCTCATAATGAAATAGCAAATGTGGATTCACAGAATTGGAAGAATCAAAATGTCAAATGTATAAACTAACACACAACAATACATAAAATATAACAACAGTTATAAAAAGGACAAGTCCTGTGATGACAACGCTGACCTGTGTCAAAACAACACAGCAAAAGATGGTTAAGTAAAATAACGGGATAAGAGATATGGTCAGACCAACTATACCCACTCAAAACTCACAACCCCCAAGAACAAGCAAGGAGGTATAGCCTGAGCTGAGAACACAGTAAGGGATATAAGATGCCTGAGCATAACAACCCATCTAATAACAGTACATAGGGGCCGATTTATGAAAATGCGAGTGGACATGATACAATGTATGTAGTATCATGTCTGCCGCCCATCGATAAATTCAGACAGCATACTGTAATATCCCTTTAAATCTACACCTCCTTCTTTCCCTATAAAACTTCACTTCCTGTTTTACTCATTGCTTGATTATTTTGTTTTTGGCTTATGAATTGGGTCACCCTCTTCTATTTGCTGCATCTCTTGTCAAGCCTTCTCTGAACTACTTACAGAACCAAATCTACATTCCCTGCTACCAGCGGTACTACTACCTTTTTACAGCTCTACCATCTGCAGAGTTCCGGAGTCAGCCTGTCACGCTGAATCTCCCACAGCGGAGTCTCCGAAGTCACCTCCGGATCTACTTACTGTCTGACGCTCTCCTTCACATCACTGCCTTAGAGGATGCTCGGTTTCACATTCATCGTTCCTGCTTCTGCAACCCGAGCCTGCCAGCTGACTGAGCCTCCGATTGACCCTCAATACCGAACTACGCTCTCAACCAAACCACGGGTCTCGCAAGTATATAAGTCACAGCCTGCCTGCATAAACTGTCTCTCTCGCATACCTTGCTATTTAACACTGTGCTACTACTACTCTGCTACGCTCTGCTGAAAGCAGATAAGACTTTATCTTCTCGACAGGTCCGTTGGTCTCTTTTTCTAGATAGGTTTAACTTTCAGATAACCTATAGACCTGGTACTTTAAATACCAAAGCAGATGCCCTATCCCGACTAACTGACGAGAAACCACAAACAAACCAATCTTTACAATTGGTACCCCCACATAAAATAATTGATAGTTTAAACAGTCTTGAACTTGACATTCTTAAGGCTTTAAAGTCTGATACACTGCCAACACATCAGCAGCTCATCAAAGAGACCAATGGTCTTTACACTCTACATGAGAAACTATACATACCACAAAAACTTTGACATAGAATCTTAGACCATTACCACGATAACCCCATGTCTGGTCATCAAGGTATATACAAAACCAAGGAACTCCTACAAAGGTACTTTTGGTGGCCAAATATGGCTAGAACCATTCAGGATAATGTCACCACATGTGAGACATGTGCAAGATTTAAAACAGAGAAGAAGAAACCCATTGGTTTCCTTACTCCTCTACCTATACCTGATATTCCATGGACAACTATTTCCATGGACTTCATAGTGGAACTTCCACCTTCACACAATCATAACACGATCATGGTTGTTGTGGATCACTTGACTAAACTTGTGCACTTCATAGCTATGAAATCTCTACCTAGTGCAACTGAAACTGCTGATGCATTTCTGAAACATATTGTACGCCTTCATGGGTTGCCGAATTCAATCATTACAGACCGCGGCACACAGTTCACCTCTCATTTCTGGAAAGAATTATATAAATCCCTACACATACATCCTAGACTTTCAACTTCATACCATCCTCAGACAAACGGACTTACAGAGAGAGTGAATGGAATACTTGAGCAATATCTCAGATGTTATGTCACTCACCAACAAGATGACTGGTTAAGTCATCTACCCCTAGCTGAGTTTTCATATAACAACTCAGTTTCTAGTTGTTGACACCGTTTTACACAACTTATGGATACCATCCACAGTCCATCAGGCTTCCGCTAGGTGTTTCCCCTTCTCCTTCTGCTACCACTTATCTACATAACTTGCAGGACACTCTCCAGCTCCTAAAAGAGCATCTACAAAAAGCCAAGGCTGATCAACAGCTCTACTATGATATAAGACACCGACCAAGTCCTCATTATAAATTGGGCGACCGCGTTTGGTTCTCCACCAAGTATCTAAAACTGGTTATACCTTCAAGGAAACTGGGCAGTAAGTTCATTGGACCATTCCCAATAACACGTATCCTTAATCCGTCAACTGTCATAGTAGACCTAACGGATAAATACAAGATCCATCCCTCCTTCCATGTTTCACTCCTTAAACCCTACAAGACCAGTGCTGAATTTCAACGTTTCAAGACACCACCTCCGCCTGTCACCTTCGAAGACCATGAAGAATATGAAGTAGACTGTATACTTGATGCTCGTGTATTCTGTAGGCGGTTGCAGTATCTGATTCGTTGGAAAGGATATGGACAGGAGGAGGATTCATAGGTTACGAAGTCTCAGATCCATGCACCCTTACTGGTTGCTGCCTTCCATAGACGAAATCCTCAGAAATCGACTGTATCCTCGGAGCTGATGCCTTGAGTAGGGGGATCTGTAATGTCCCTTTAAATCTACACCTCCTTCTTTCCCTATAAAAACTCACTTCTTATTTTACTCATTGCTTTATTATTTTGTTTTTGGCTTATGATTTGGGTCACCCTCTTCTATTTGCTGCATCTCTTGTCAAGCCTTCTCTGAACTACTTACAGAACCGAATCTACATTCCCTGCTACCAGCGGTACTACTACCTTTTTACAGCTCTACCATCTGCAGAGTTCCGGAGTCAGCCTGTAACGCTGAATCTCCCACAGCGGAGTCTCTGAAGTCACCTCCGGATCTACTTCCTGTCTGACACTCTCCTTCACATCACCGCCTTAGAGGACACCTGGTTTCACATTCAGCATTCCTGCTTCTGCAATCGCAGCCTGCCAGCTGACTGAGCCTCCGCTTGACCCTCAATACCAGACTACGCTCTCAACCATTCCACGGGTCTCACAAGTATATAAGTCACAGCCTGCCTGCATAAACTGTCTCTCTCGCATACCTTGCTATTTAACACTGTGCTGCTACTACTCTGCTACGCTCTGCTTAAAGCTTGCTACTATTAGCGCAGTATACCTGTACTCACCTCAGCAATACTTTCTCAATACTGCATAATATTAACTATACCCCTAATATCTGTACACCATCAGATACACAAGGGACATTAGCCACAAGGGACATTAGCCACTTATCATATATGTTTACGCCTTGCAAAGTATTCATTACTATTAACTCACTGTATCTCCTCAGAACCAGGTGGTTCAATCATACCCCTTGGAGTCTGATTTCACAGCTGCAAACTTAACATAACACATACGCTGTAAGCATTTATCATTGCATAAGCAGTTCTTGTGAACTGCTTGTGCAATGCTACCCCTGCAGATTCAAGGCCAATCGCACGCTAGCAGGGGGTGTCAATCAGCCCAATCGTATAGGATCAGGTGGATTGATGTCTGCAGCCCAAGAGCAGGCTGACAAGTTATGGAGACTGCTGCTTCATAACTGCTGTTTCCAGAGAGCCTGAAGCCATTCATGGCTTGATAATTTGGCCCCATAGTATCAAAGATACACCACCATCAATAAAATATGTTGGGAGCATGGGCACGCTAGAATGCAGACAGAGCACTTAGAGAGATTTTAACATAAGTGAATAGGTAGGTATATACCAAATCCAGAATAATGTTTATTGTACAGATTGTATCCACAAACTAAGTAGTTATTAAGGTTGATGTCCCAGTTTAAGCCGTGGTTAAGGCAAGCGATGGAGATAATAAATGTACAGATGTACCAAGCCCAAGCAAGCAAAGTCAGTCATAAGAGGCAGAAGAAGTTAGGAGCAAAAGGAGCAGAGTTTTCAATACCAAGCAGTGTAAAGCATTCACAGTGGTCACATACCCATCTGTCGGCTTTAAACACTAAGTAGAAGCTGCATGCAAATCCAAGTATTGGATTTCACAAATATCCCATATCGCTTTTTTGCAAAAAGTATCCAAACACAACTGCTACACACATAGATAGCAGGGATATCTTCTTGATCATCACCATACAGCACAAACCATCAGTTCTCCAGCATCTGCCACAGCTCTCACCATCAGCGTGTCAATGACGTGGTCCGATCAGAGAAAGTCGACGCACGTTTCACCCCCTTGTCATCAGAACTGCTTGTGCAATTCCGTCCCTGCAGATTTGCAGCCAATCGGCCGCTAGTAGGGGGTGTCAATCGGCCTCATCGTATGAGATCGGGCGGAATGATGTCCGCAGCCTCAGAGCAGGCGGACCAGTTATAAAGACAGCTGCTTCATAACAGCTGTTTCCGGCGAGCCTGAAGGCTTTATAAGGGGTGCCTTAGGCTTTATAAGGGGTGTGGTATTTTGTATGCTGATAGTTTGGAATCCAGTGAGTTATCCTTGATGCTTATATAAAAATGAATTTGATGTACCTTTAATTATTCCATGGTGAGTTTCCTTTGTTAGCATTTATGCTTCCATTACAGTACATTCAACCTATTAGGAGTAAAGAACAGCCGTCTGCCCTTTATAAATCTATTATTCACATGTTGTCAAAATGATATATCAGTGGCTATATCTATATACTATAAAATCACCAGTCCTGCGAAACTGGCAATTTTTTAGAAAGTGATTAATATATTAAAAACAGTGAATACTTTAAATCAATGTCCCCTATAAAAATGATTAACAGAGTTGTCTAATTCCACAAAATAAGGTTAATAACTCACAAATTCCTATATTTTATTGTGTGTTGATTTAGTTTTTTATAACAGTTGGAAAGGAACATTGTTATTAATACTTTTTAAGCAGTGGGAGAAATTATATGAGTCTTGTGTAAATTATTTATAAGGGATAAGTAGAAAATCACAGTGCTAACAAAAGCAGATCCTAATACACTCACTGAGGTCTCTCAGCTTATATGTCACTTGCTGCATTACAAAACAAAACATCTGTGTCTTCAAGGTAGAATGATTGGCCAGATATTTTGCTCTTTTGGCAGATGGCAATTTGCAGATGTCAGTGTTGGCCAGAAGACAGTATCTGCAGCTGTCACCCACTGAACATTCAAAGCCTAAACCCTAAGGATTCCATTGTGATGCTATACAGAAGATTAAGCACAGAATAGATTTCTCTATGATCATTTAAATACAAATGTATCATGATAATTTATACATTACAGTATATAAATAAGATTTATTTTAGTTTACTTTTCCTCAGACCAAAAAAAAAGTGGAGCAAGTCGCCGAAAAACATCACATAGTTTTTTCACTTTTAAATACAGTAAGTTCGGCCATATATATCTGTGTGTGTATGTGTGTGTGTATATATATATATATATATATATATATATATACATACATATATATATATATATATATATATATATACATATATATATATAAATACATATATATATATATAAAAATATATATATATATATATACATATATATATAAAAATACATATATATATATATAAAAATATATATATATATATAAAAATATATATATATATATATATATATATATAAATGCATATATATATATATATATATATATATATATATATATATATATATATATTCCATGAACTAATTTAAATTTTCCAGTATTTTCTTTATATTTTATACAAAATAATTCAATAACACACATTAAGGTCAGAAATTCTTCATGTGCTCAAACCCGGCACCGCATTAGACCTAAACCGCAAAACGTGAAGTGTTATATGCATATTTTACATTCCTATGTTATTCATATAGACAAAATGTAGTTTTTATTATTAAATATATATTTCAATATATATATGATAATGTTAAGGTAAAATAGATATCTATACCTTTATATCTATAGGAATAGATATACACAAGAAACCAGTGAGCTACTGGGAAGTGAGTATATATGTAACACTCAACAACATTGACAGTAATGGGTACAATATCATCTGTGGGGAAATTATAATCTTGTGAACATCCAGAGTGAAGGGGTTAAAACTTTACTTTTATTAATTCTACAAGATAAATAGAAATAGTAACATAAAAACACAAAGGCATGCTCTCGTATACTTCTAATTTGTATTTACTGTAGCCAAGTGGGGGTAAATGTGGGTCATGGAGTGACCAAGTATAAAAATTAGTATTGACACATACACTACTAATTGGACTGTCTAAGAGTAGGTACCAAATGATCCTCATCTGCTACTGGGTGTAACACTAACTAATTGTATTCCACCGTAAGGAGTGAACACTATATAGTATCAAGAAGTAATGCCTGAATAGGCTATATTGTGGAGGATATATATGGGAGCAAATATTTCCCAACCATGTAGTTAGTGTGCCCAGTGCGATTAGATTCAAATACCCCAGTTTCAAAAATGTGTAAGACAAAAATGGAGTAAATAAAACACCCAGTTCAAAGAAAATGTATACCCATAATGGGATGAGACTGCTGGTGCTATACGTTTTAAATTACCATAACTGTACTCCAGGGAGCTGGGGTTAAGGTGGTCAGTTACTCAGGTAGAGTCACTATGAGTGTTAAAACTACACCTGATAGATGCGCCTAATTGTTAGCAACACATGTTCATGTGTGACATGACAATGTCATATAAATCGTGTGACAATAATTTTATTATTCCACCTTGGTATAGGGATGTCAATACAATATTTGAGGCTTTGCCAAGTTCGTATTTAATAAATAGAAATATCAGGTGTTGCAGCGCACCATTAGCTTAAGTAGTTTAAACAGCTGGAGAACCGGTTAGCGATTTTATGATAGCAGGTCAATTGAGTACTAAAAAATAATACCCAGAAGGGCAGGCAGTCCATACTGGCAGATATCTATTAGCCTGTTTAAATGTTTAGCCAGAGTGAAGTAGCAACATATATTTCCATCAAAAGTGTTACTGGCTGCTGCGTATCTTATTTGGGCTCAAAACATAGGCCCATATTTATCAAGGTCTGTCAGACCTGATCTGGCAGTGTGGATCAGGTCCGACAGACCTCGCTGAATACGGCGAGCAATACACTCGCTGTATTCAACATTGCATCAGCAGCTCACAAGAGCTGCTGGTGCAACGCCGCCCCCTGCAGACTCGCGGCCAATAGGCCGCCAGCAGGGGGGTGTCAATCAACCCGATTGTACTCGAACGGGTTGATTTCCGGCGATGTCTGTCCGCCTGCTCAGAGCAGGCGGACAGGTTATGGAGCAGCGGTCTTTGTGAGCCTGGAGTGACAGTCTGCCAATATACAATTTTAAGGCGCTTTTTTAAAAAAAATACATTTTTTTTTATTGTATTTATTTTCTGCAGGGTAGGATACCCCTTAAGCCTCCAATCTCCCTGATTCCTCCCAAACAGCCAAGACTGCTGGAGCTTCGTGAAGCTCCGACGTATATATACATTGTGCAGTGCAATAGGCAAAGTACCACATAACGTATATATACGTCCATGTGGGTGAAGGGGTTAAACTGTAAAAATTGCATATAACTTAAATATAGGCATTAGTCTATTCATTTATGACTGCAATTAAAGGACAGTTAATGTACCACTTTAGCGATTGTATGGACTGTCCATTGTAGCTCAGCTTAGTCAAGTTCTCATGTCACATATTTATTTTTTTTATTTTTTTTAAACCTCCCCAGTAGAGTATTTTCAGTAATTGCCAGCCATCCTATTTTTCAAATTCCTTTATTGACTGAAACAGAGTACAGTGCCTTGTCCTTGCTGAAGGTGGGATGTTATTGCAAATGCACAACCCAGCTTTGCATTACCATTCTAAAGGAGATGCAAAAATAGCACACTGCTTTTAGCCAATGAGGCAGGTGATAAGGGTTCTGATTGGTCATACAACTCAATTACAGCAATATGAAACAAAGGCTAAGCCAGTTGTTATTAAAATCACCCTACAGCTGCGGTACAAAAAAACTTAAACCGGCCAACATAAAATTGATTAAACAGCACAAAATGGGATGTAAACATAATCACCAGATTACAAGTTGAACACTATTTTCTTTTCTGCTTGAGCGATAACTGCGCTCAAAGTAAAATAATTAGTGCACCAGGATTAGTGTTCGTATTACTAGGTGAAAATAAAAAGTAAGTGCTAGAGTAAAAGGCTCAAGCATGCTAACTTCAGGACTTTGGCTATTGCAACTGAGCTTACTCCTCTCTATAGACTTCTATGCACGCTGAAGAAATCCTTATTAGAAATCACTTGCACCTTAACCCAACACTGTGCTAGACCAACTGCGCTAAAGCCAAAGTTGTATTAGGAATACTTTAAATTTCTATGTTCTTCATATAGCAGACACTTTTATTTTTAAACAGTTATTATATTATATTATATTATATATATATATATATATATATATATATATATATATATATATATATATTATATTACTAGTCGATAAGCCTGCCCAAAGGGCAGTCTACTTTTTGATTAAGCTACAGATATAGAAACAACCTATTTTGTAACTCTTCTTTTACATAAATAAGTGGGAAAGCCTGCCCAGAGGGCAGTCTTTTGTGGTGACGGAACCACCCTGCCATTTTCTGAAGGGCTGTCTATAGTGGTGACGGAACCACTTTGCCATTTTCGGAATAGATTCTTTCACCACACTGCCATTTTTTGGAATCCACCTGGATGTAGCTTACGCTGCATCCAGGTAGATTCTTTCACTTCGCTGCCATTTTTGGAATTAACCTGGATGCACCTTACGCTGCATCCAGGTGGATTCTTTCACCACCCTGCCATCCAGGTGGATTCTTTCACCACCCCTTTTTCTCTCCCCCCCCTTTCTTTTGCTCTCTCTCCCCCCTCTCTTTTGCTCTCTCTCCCTTCTCTTTTGCTCTCCCTCCCCCTTCTTTTGCTCTCTCTCCCCCCTCTCTTTTGCTCTCCCTCTCCCCTCTCTTTTGCTCTCTCTCCCCCCTCTCTTTTGCTCTCTCTCTCCCCTCTCTTTTTCTCTCTCCTCTCTTTTGCTCTCTTTCTCCCCTCTCTTTTGCTCTCTATCCAGCTCTCATTTGCTCTCTCTCTCTCCCCCTCTCTTTTGCGCTCTCTTTCCCCTCTCGTTTGCTCTCTCTCTCCCCCTGTTTTTGCTCTCTCCCCCTCTCTTTTGCTCTCCCCTCTCTTTTGCTCACCCTCCCCCCTCTCACTTGCTCTCTCTCCCCTCTCATTTGCTCTCTCTCCCCTCTCATTTGTTCTCTCTCCCATCTCTTTTGCTCTCTCTCCCCCTCTCTTTTGCTCTCTCTCCCCCTCTCTTTTGCTCTCTCCCCCTCTCTTTTGCTCTCTCTCCCCCTCTCTTTTGCTCTCCCTCTACCCTCTCTTTTGCTCTCCCTCTACCCTCTCTTTTGCTTTCTCTCTCCCCCCTCTCTTTTGTTCCCCCCTCTCTTTTGCTCTCTCTCCCCACTCTATTTTGCTCTCTCACCCCCTTTCTTTTGCTCTCTCCCCCTCTCTTTTGCTCTCTCTCCCCTCTCTTTTGCTCTCTCTTCTCTCTCTCTCTCTGCTCTTTTGCTCTCACTCCCCTCTCTTTAGCTCTCTCTCCCTTTCTTTTGCTCTCTCTCCAGCTCTCATTTGCTCTCTCTCTCCCCCCTCTCTTTTGCTCTCTTTTTCCCCCTCTCTTTTGCTCTTTCTCTCCCCCTCTCTTTTGCTCTCTCTAGCCCTCTCTTTTGCTCTCTCACCTCTCTCTTTTGCTCTCCCCTCTCTTTTGCTCTCCCTCCCCCCTCTCATTTGCTCTCTCTCTCTGCCCTCTCATTTGCTCTTTCTCCCCTCTCATTTGCTCTCTTTTCTTCCTCTCATTTGCTCTGTCTCCCCCTCTCTTTTGTTTTCTCTCTCCCCTCTCTTTTGCTCTCTCCCCCCTCTCTTTTGCTCTCTCTCATCCCTCTCTCTTGTTCTCTCTCCCCTCTCTTTTGTGCTCTCTCTCCCCTCTCTTTTGCTCTCTCTCCAGCTCTCATTTGCTCTCTCTCTCCTCTCTCTTTTGCTCTCCCCTCTCTTTTGCTCTCTCTCATCCCTCTCTCTTGCTCTCTCTCTCCCCTTTCTTTTGTGCTCTCTCTCCCCTCTCTTTTGCTCTCTCTCCAGCTCTCATTTGCTCTCTCTCTCCTCTCTCTTTTGCTCTCCCCTCTCTTTTGCTCTCTCCCCCCTTCTCTTTTGCTCTCTCTCTCCCCTCTCTTTTGCTCTCTTTCACCCCTCTCTTTTGCTCTTTCTCCCCCCTCTTCTGCTCTCTCCCCCTTCTCTTTTGTTCTCTCCCCCCTTCTCTTTTGCTCTCTCTCTCCCCTCTCTTTTGCTCTCTTTCACCCCTCTCTTTTGCTCTTTCTCCCCTCTCTTTTGCTCTCTCTCTCTCCCCTCTTTTTTGCTCTCTCTCCAGGTCTCATTTGCTCTCTCTCTCCTCTCTCTTTTGCTCTCCCTCTCCTCTCTTTTGCTCTCCCTCTTCTCTCTCTTTTGCTCTCCCTCTCCCCTCTCTTTTACCCTCCCTCCTTTTTCTCTCTCCCCCTCTTTTGCTCACTCCCCCCTTCTCTTTTGCTCTCTCTCCCTCTGTCATTTTTTTAATTGTGGCACTCCCACTGCCTCCCCTTCCCTTCTGAGCCACAATTTTGTTTTTTAATTAGGGCAGTCCCACTGCCTCCCCTTCCCTGCTGAGCTGCGCAACCGCCACCTGCTCCCACCTCCCACTGACACCAGCAGAAGATCGATACAGATGGTGACACACACAGTGTCACCGTCTGTAACCATCAGGCATCTGGCCTCATATGGAGGCGGAGCACTGATCGTGCTCCTGCTCCATATGCGGCAGATGCTTGAAGCTTCAGAAGCTCCAGCACTCAGCTGTTATGTTACAGCTGAGAGTTGGAGCTCCTAAAGTTGTCTGTCGCCACAAGGTGGCTGCGCGCACATCCAACATTCCTTTGAGGATGCGTGAGCAACTGCTGATGGTGACGAACATTACAAACACAGTTATAGTATAGATACTGCATATATATATATTATTTCAAGTATTAAAACATAACAAGTATTAAAATATTTTTAAAATAAATAAAAATGAAAGTACATGTTTAAAGGTATTTGACTCAGAAGGGCTTAAGAGTGTAAATATATGCATATATATGTCTATACTGTACATGTGAATATACATGTATATATGTGTTCACCTACATATTTACACATATAAATACATGCACAAACATATTTATATATATATATATATATATACACTTTTGAGACATTTCCAGTCAAACACTTTGCCATATACATATCGCATAAAATATATGGCCTAGATTTGGAGTTTGGCGGTAGCCGTGAAAACCAGCGTTAGAGGCTCCTAGCGCTGGTTTTAGGCTACCGCCGGTATTTGGAGTCAGTCAGGAAAGGGTCTAACGCTCACTTTTCAGCCGCGACTTTTCCATACCGCAGATCCCCTTACGTCAATTGCGTATCCTATCTTTTCAATGGGATCTTTCTAACTCCGGTATTTAGAGTTGTGGCTGAAGTGAGCGTTAGAAATCTAACGACAAAACTCCAGCCGCAGAAAAAAGTCAGTAGTTAAGAGCTTTCTGGGCTAACGCCGGTTCATAAAGCTCTTAACTACTGTGCTCTAAAGTACACTAACACCCATAAACTACCTATGTACCCCTAAACCGAGGTCCCCCCACATCGCCGCCACTCGATTAAATTTTTTTAACCCCTAATCTGCCGACCGCCACCTACGTTATACTTATGTACCCTTAATCTGCTACCCCTAACACCGCTGACCCCTATATTATATTTATTAACCCCTAACCTGCCCCCCACAACGTCGCCGCCAGCTACCTACAATAATTAACCCCTAATCTGCCGACCGCAAAGCGCCGCTACTTACGTTATCCTTATGTACCCCTAATCTGCTGCCCCTAACACCGCCGACCCCTATATTATATTTATTAACCCCAAATCTGCCCCCCACAACGTCGCCTCCACCTGCCTACACTTATTAACCCCTAATCTGCCGAGCGGACCGCACCGCTATTATAATAAAGTTATTAACTCCTAATCCGCCTCACTAACCCTATAATAAATAGTATTAACCCCTAATCTGCCCTCCCTAACATCGCCGACACCTAACTTCAAACATTAACCCCTAATCTGCTGACTGGAGCTCACCGCTATTCTAATAAATGTATTAACCCCTAAAGCTAAGTCTAACCCTAACACTAACACCCCCCTAAATTAAATATAATTTAAATCTAATGAAATAAATTAACTCGTATTAAATAAATTATTCCTATTTAAAGCTAAATACTTACCTGTAAATAAATTATATTTATATTATAGCTATTTTAGGATTTATATTTATTTTACAGGTAACTTTGTATTTATTTTAACCAGGTACAATAGCTAAAATAGTTAAAATAATTACAAAATTACCTGTAAAATAAATCCTAAGCTAAGTTACAATTAAACCTAACACTACACTATCAATAAATTAATTAAATAAAATACCTACAATTACCTACAATTAAACCTAACACTACACTATCAATACATTAATTAAATACAATATCTACAAATAAATACAATTAAATAAACTAACTAAAGTACAAAAAATAAAAAAGAACTATTACAACCCACCACCCACATACCCCTAATCTAACCCAAACCCCCTTTAAATAAACCTAACACTAAGCCCCTGAAGATCTTCCTACCTTATCTTCACCATACCAGGTTCACCGATTGATCCAGAAGAGCTCCTCCGATGTCCTGATCCAAGCCCAAGCGGGGGGCTGAAGAGGTCCATGATCCGGCTGAAGTCATCATCCAAGCGGGAGCTGAAGAGGTCCATGATCCGGCTGAAGTCTTCATCCAAGCGGGAGCTGAAGAGGTCCATGATCCGGCTGAAGTCTTCTATCAACGGCATCTTCAATCTTCTTTCTTCGGGAGCCATCATCTTCCATCCGACGCCTAACATCCTCTTCTCCCGACGCCTACTCGCCGAATGACGGTTCCTTTAAATGACGTCACCCAAGATGGCGTCCCTCGAATTCCGATTGGCTGATAGGATTCTATCAGCCAATCGGAATTAAGGTAGGAATATTCTGATTGGCTGATGGAATCAGCCAATCAGAATCAAGCTCAATCCGATTGGCTGATCCAATCAGCCAATCAGATTGAGCTCGCATTCTATTGGCTGTTCCGATCAGCCAATAGAATGCAAGCTCAATCTGATTGGCTGATTCAATCAGCCAATCAGATTTTTCCTACCTTAACTCCGATTGGCTGATAGAATCCTATCAGCCAATCGGAATTCGAGGGACGCCATCTTGGATGACGTCAATTAAAGGAACCGTCATTCGGCGAGTAGGCGTCGGGAGAAGAGGATGTTCCGCGTCGGATGGAAGATGATGGCTCCCGAAGAAAGAAGATTGAAGATGCCGTTGATAGAAGACTTCAGCCGGATCATGGACCTCTTCAGCTCCCGCTTGGATGAAGACTTCAGCCGGATCATGGACCTCTTCAGCTCCCGCTTGGATGATGACTTCAGCCGGATCATGGACCTCTTCAGCCCCCCGCTTGGGCTTGGATCAGGACATCGGAGGAGCTCTTCTGGATCAATCGGTGAACCTGGTATGGTGAAGATAAGGTAGGAAGATCTTCAGGGGCTTAGTGTTAGGTTTATTTAAAGGGGGTTTGGGTTAGATTAGGGGTATGTGGGTGGTGGGTTGTAATGTTGGGGGGGTATTGTATGTGTTTTTTTTACAGGCAAAAGAGCTGAATTCTTTGGGGCATGCCCCGCAAAGGGCCCTGTTCAGGGCTGGTAAGGTAAAAGAGCTTTGAACTTTAGTAATTTAGAATAGGGTAGGGCATTTTTTTATTTTGGGGGTCTTTGTTATTTTATTAGGGGGCTTAGAGTAGGTGTAATTAGTTTAAAATTGTTGTAATATTTTTCTGATGTTTGTAAATATTTTTTTATTTTTTGTAACTTAGTTCTTTTTTATTTTTTGTACTTTAGTTAGTTTATTTAATTGCATTTATTTGTAGGAATTGTATTTAATTAATTTATTGATAGTGTAGAGTTAGGTTTAATTGTAGGTAATTGTAGGTATTTTATTTAATTAATTTATTGATAGTGTAGTGTTAGGTTTAATTGTAACTTAGGTTAGGATTTATTTTACAGGTAATTTTGTAATTATTTTAACTATTTTAGCTATTGTACCTGGTGAAAATAAATACAAAGTTACCTGTAAAATAAATATAAATCCTAAAATAGCTATAATATAAATATAATTTATATTGTAGCTATATTAGGATTTATTTTACAGGTAAGTATTTAGCTTTAAATAGGAATAATTTATTTAATAAGAGTTAATTAATTTCGTTAGATGTAAATTATATTTAACTTAGGGGGGTGTTAGTGTTAGGGTTAGACTTAGCTTTAGGGGTTAATACATTTATTAGAATAGCGGTGAGCTCCAGTCAGCAGATTAGGGGTTAATGTTTGAAGTTAGGTGTCGGCGATGTTAGGGAGGGCAGATTAGGGGTTAATACTATTTATTATAGGGTTAGTGAGGCGGATTAGGGGTTAATAACTTTATTATAATAGCGGTGCGGTTCGGTCGGCAGGTTAGGGGTTAATAATTGTAGGCAGGTGGAGGCGACGTTGTGGGGGGCAGATTAGGGGTTAATAAATATAATATAGGGGTCGGCGGTGTTAGGGGCAGCAGATTAGGGGTACATAGGGATAATGTAAGTAGCGGCGGTTTACGGAGCGGCAGATTAGGGGTTAAAAATAATATACAGGGGTCAACGATAGCGGGGGCGGCAGAATAGGGGTTAATAAGTGTAAGGTTAGGGGTGTTTAGACTCGGGGTACATGTTAGGGTGTTAGGTGCAGACGTAGGAAGTGTTTCCCCATAGACAACAATGCGGCTGCGTTAGGAGCTGAACACGGCTTTTTTGCAGGTGTTAGGTTTTTTTTCAGCTCAAACAGCCCCATTGTTTTCTATGGGGGAATCATGCACGAGCACATTTTTGAGGCTGGCCGCGTCCGTAAGCAACTCTGGTATTGAGAGTTGCAGTGGCGTTAAATATGCTGTACGCTCCTTTTTGGAACCTAACGCAGCCATTCTGTGGACTCTCAATACCAGAGTTATTTTAAAGGTGCGGCCAGAAAAAAGCCAGCGTTAGCTACGCGGGTCGTTACAGACAAAACTCTAAATCTAGCCGTTAGTTTTTTGAAATATTTAAATGCAGGTTTTTTTTAATTAAAAGTGTATATGTTTGTAATAGATTTTTTTTAAATATCTTTATTTTTGTGTGTCACAAACAGGAAGAACAGAACATTTCATACTCAACATGATCACATCAACACAAAATTACAACATAGCTTGTAGTTCTTAATAATAGGCTGAGTTCACTTCTTCTTCATCTGTAGTGATGCAATTGAAAATGTCATTGAGAAATACAGTTCCTTCAATATATAGTATAGAAGCCTGTGAACCTAGGTTCAGTCTTCCTGTAGGACACCATTTTTTAAACATAAGCATAATACCAACAATATTGCCCTAAACAACCTTCGCCAACTCGGATTGCTTCACCTTTCCTCCCATCTCTCACAATTCCTAATGTAGTCTAGGTCCATTCCCCTCTCAAATTAGCTTCAAGTATGTAGTCTGAATGTTTGAATGGTGGTATAATCATGTTTCTTAGAGTCTCTGGGAGTGTGTGGATGAAGGGTTCCCACTTTGTGATAAAGGATTTCACTCTCTTAGTAATGTCTCCCAACCCATCTGACTGCTCAATAAACAATTGGTTAAGGAGTGCCTGTTTCAACTGTGCTACAGTAGGTGGATTACGTTTGACCCAATTTTGGAAGATTAAGCGTCTCGCTACCAGAACTATGTTGGTCATGAATATCTTAAAATATCTCGGAACTTCTCTAAAGTCTAGCAGTATGATATTTTTAAACGTCAGGTCGTGGGTGCGTGTGTGCATACTAAGATTTGCCCAGTACGTTGTCGTTTTCCAGAATTTAACTATCTTGGGGCATTTCCACATCATGTGTTTAATGCCTGCTTCCCTCTTACCACACTTTGGGCATTTGTCCTCCCTATCTGTTTTCCACTTCTGATATTTCCTGGGAGTTATGTAGCTGTCGTGTATGAGTTTGAAATGTGATTCTCTCATCTCTGATGAAAGAGTAGCTCGTTTAACTTTAAGAATGCTTTCCTCTATCTCCTTACTAGAGATCTGCTCCCCCAATAAGGAGCTCCAGACCTCTGCAATTTTATTCACGCATGATGAGTTCCCCCCTCTATTCAAGCTCTTGTAGAGCGGAGAAATGGACGTATTTCCTTATTCTGCTAGGTGTACAATGTGCAAAATCTGCGCCTGTTCCACTCCTCTTCCCTCCCTGAGCAGTGTCTCATAGTAGTGCTTAGCCTGGAGATATGCATAGTGGTGTGTTCTAGGCAACCCGAATGTCTGCCTCAGGGCTTCAAATGTTTGCATGTGATTCCCTCCTGGAATTAGAGCTTGCCCTACAGTACGCAGTCTCCTTTCCCTCCAATGTTTAAAAGCCTCAGATGTAAATCCCGCTGGGAATTCAGGGTCCCCCCCCCCACGGTAAGTAGGTTAGTATTCTATTATTGCCTCCTAACTGTTTACATGTTAGCCTCCACGCTCTCGCGGGTTGGCTGAGTATGTCAATGTCTGTCAGATATTTAGTTGCCTGTGAGTGGGTCATGTGTGGTAGCATATTTAATGTCCAAGGTTTTATTAATGTGTTCTCTAAGTTGGTGTTCGTGAATTTTTCCTGCCCTGTCATCCAGTCAATGGCGAACTTGCACTGAGCTGCCCAATTGTATAATTCGAAGTTAGGTAATGCCAGACCCCCCATCTCACTGGAAGCTGTGAGCTTTAGGTAGCTAACTCTGTGCTTTTTGTTAGACCATATGAATTTAAGGACTGTCTGTTTTACTTCCTTTAGATCTGATTTTTTAAGTAGGAATGGGAGTGTCTGAAAGAAGTAGAGAATCTTTGGGAAGTACACCATTTTTATAAGTCCAACTCTACCTGAAAGGGACAGCGGGAGCGGGGACCAAGTTTTGAGCATGTTCTTCAATTGACCTAGCAGGGGTCCGTAATTTATCGAATACCACTTTCGGGGGTCTAAATTAAGGGTTATTCCCAAGTATTTAAAGTTCCCTTCTACTACCTTGAAATCAAAGTTAGGTATCAGCTTGTCGCCTTTGGCTAACAGCCATACTAGCTCAGTTTTATCTGTGTTGATCACGTATCCAGAAATCTTGCTAAAGTCCCTAATTAGTTCCATCAATCTGTGAATGTTCCTACAGGGGTCTTGAACAAATAATACCATGTCATCAGCAAAAAGCGAGATATGTGAGACTGTTTCCCCTATCTGCATTCCCTCTAAGTGGTTTCTAATTCTCCATGCCAGGGGCTCTATTGCTATGTCAAACAAAAGCGGAGACAGAGGGCACCCCTGTCTCGTTCCCCTGTGAAGCGTGAAAGGGGGTGAAGCCTCTCCATTCACCAGAATGGAGGCTTGTGGGGTCTTATATAGGTTGGATAAGGCCTGTACAAATGAGCCCTCTATCCCCATCTTCCCCAGAGTGTAGAAAAGGTGTTCCCACAAGACCTTATCAAAGGCCTTTTCAGCATCAATTAGCAGTAAAGCTGCTTCTTTGTGGCGTTCTCTCTTTTTACTGTCATGTGACACCTTCCAATAATACTGTATGACTGTTTGGATTTTTCTGATGTTTGTCACAGAGGATCTCCCCTTAACGAAACCGGTCTGGTCACTATGAATGAGGGAAGGTAGGACTCCCGCCAACCTATTTGCCAGGATTTTTGTTAGGATTTTATAATCCTGGTTTAGCAGGGATATAGGCCGGTAGGACTGGGTCAGGAGGGGATCGCGCCCCTCCTTTGGTATAATACTAATGTGGGCCTCTGCAAGTCTAACCGAGGGTGTCACAGTATCCTCAAGCAGTCCATTAAATAGCCTCGCCAGGGACTCAGCAACATCTGACCCCATGATCTTGTAGAATTCCGCCGGTAGTCCGTCAGGGCCCGGGGACTTCTCTAGTTTTAAATCTTTTATTGTGGCTACTATTTCTTCTGGGGTAATGGGGGAATTAATTCCCCGGAGTTGGGTCTGATCTACCTTGGGTAGTTGAATATCGTTCCAGAATCTGTCTCTGTCCGAGTCGTGTATGTGTTGGTTAGAGTATAGCTCTTTATAAAAGTTAGTGAAAGCTGCTTGGATGTCTGCGTTTTTATTATAACTAGTCTCTCCTTGTTTTATAGCTAGGATAGAATTTCTCTTTCTAGTCAGCTTGGTCACTCTAGCTAGTAGTTTCCCGGTTTTGCTCCCAAACCTGTAATATCTAGCTTGCAATTTAGCATAAGCTTTGTTAGATTGTTGTAAGATATAGTTATCCCTCAGCGTTTTAGCTTCTTTATACTTTTGCCTGGTTACTGTATTGGGGTTTCTGAGGTACCTATTTCTCGCATTTATGAGACATGTAAGATACTGGTCTGAAGTTAGTTTGCTTTGTTTCTTAATTGATGTGGCATAGGCTGAGATGACTCCTCTTAAAACAGCCTTGGCTGTTTCCCAGAACAAAAGGGGATTCTCTATGTGTGTTTTGTTAAGATCTACATAAGAGCGCCATTCTCCTAGGATATGTCTGTAGAAGTTGGGATCTTTATATAGGTATGTTGGAAAAACCCACCTATTAGGTGTACGGGCAGCACAGCCTGTTTGAATTTTCACCATTACTGGAGCGTGATCCGAAATTGTAATGGGGTCTATTATTGCTTCTACTACCCTCGGGCAAAGACCCGCAGAGACCAAAAAGTAATCTAGTCTCGAGAGTGTGTCCTTTGCTACTGACATGCACGTAAACTCCCTGCTCTCCGGATATTTGGCTCTCCACACATCCTGCAAGTTCAAGGATCTCGCCAGTGTGTGAATTACCAAAGATTCCTTCCTAGAATTTTGCAATCTCAAGGCTAAAAGGGGGCTTTTCTATCTGGGTTGGAAAATCTATCTGCGGGGACCTGGGGGGCAATATTGAAATCTCCTCCTATGAGAACAGGTGAGGTAGTGAACTTTATTACTTCAGAGTGTAATGTCCTCCAAAACAATGATTTTTGGGTTTGCGGGCCATAAACTCCTACCAACGCGAAGGACAACCCTTCCACCTCCAGCTGTAACATGACATATCTTCCCTCCCGGTCAACCTGTGTTTTAATAATGGTGTATTGTAAATTTTTCTTAAATAAGATCGCCACACCCCTGGCCCTCCGCTGTTCGTATGTCGTGTAGATCACTTCCCCTACCCAATTCTGTTTCAATTTCTGGTGCTCTAGTTGAGATAAGTGTGTCTCTTCTAAAATAGCGATATCGGTCCCTCTAGAATGCAGATACCGCAATATTGACCTACGCTTTTGCGGTGAGGTAATGCCTCCTACGTTCCAGCATGTTATGGTTAGATTACTAGGTAACATAACTTAATCTTTTATGTATGTTCTGTGCTAGAATGTATGATCTTATAGTATGGTGTGGTATAGCAGTCATGAAATACCTTGAGAGTATCATCCTTTTAATGATTATGATCTGCCTGTTGAGATTTATCCCCCCCTTCACTGGGCCCCGGAGAGAGAGGTGAGCATCCTGTTGGCTAAATAAAAAAACAGTGATTAAACAACATAAATAACATGGTTGAACACTCGTAAGAGTTTTTGACAATGTACACCAGCTTTCCTTCAACTCTCGACTAGTGTTCATGTACCTTTAACTAAACAGTGTAGTGTAATACAGTACATCTCCCCCTTAAAACTAGATTTAAAAGCAAACGACTAAGCAACATTGAATTGTACTAATGATACTAATGATACTACTGATAACTCTTCCCCTTGAGAATAAGTTCCATATGAGGCGATTAAACATTTTAGATTCTACCTTCCCTACTCCCTCCTAGGTGTTCACTGAATTAGGAAATTGGGTTAACGTGATGGTAACGTCTAAGGAGTTTACTTAATCTTCCAAGATCTTTGAAGAAAGATTTTAAAATTTGGGGTCAATAACTCTCCTTAATGATCAATAACTATGTCTATTCTGAAACATATTGAAACATATTGTCTCTTCTCCCTTGGCATCTTGGCTAGAATATATTAATGTATTCTTGATATTTATTCAGCTTATGAACACAGGAAAAGGGGATAGAGGAGAGAGAGAGAAGGTGAAAACAAGAGAAAAAAAAAACAATAATCAATAATCAACCCCTTCTATTTAAGAGGTATCCTTTAAGAAGTGATCTTTCTAGAGTCCAGCAGCTTCCTCCCCTCCCAACCTACAAGAAAATTGTCCAGAACCCTTTTACCATCTCCTGGGGTGAATCTTCTCTCTCTCAAGTATCTTCTACTGCAGGATTTTGCTCCTGCCTCAAGAACTTCTGAAGTTGTTTAGGATCTTCGAAAAACTTTACCCCCTGCTGGGTCTGGAGCCTGAGCCGTGCTGGGAACATTAGGGAAAAGGGACGGCCTTCTTCAGTTAGCGACTTACAATAGGGTGAGAACTCCCTTCTTCTCCTAGATATCTCAGCAGAGTAATCCTGAAAAATCAGGAGTTTTTTGCCCTCAAAGCTCAGGGGAGAGTTCTGGCGGTAGGCTCTTAGGAGCAAGATCTTGTCCTTAAAATTTAGAAAACGGATCATCACTTGACGGGGCCCCCTCATGTTTTTCTGGTCTTGACTGGTGTTACCCACTCTGTGGGCTCTCTCGACAGTACATGGTATGTCCTCAGGGTTCAGTTTTAGCAAGGTGGGCAAGGTGCGCTCAGCAAATTCAATTAGATCTGTATTAGGCACAGTTTCCGGCAGCCCGACAATGCGCAGATTGTTGCGCCTCGAACGATTTTCTAGGTCGTCAACCTTGTCAAGCAATGTTTTGTTTTGGGCCTCCAGTGCTGTAATCCTTGTAGAACTCTCTCTCTGTAGGATCTCTCCATCACCCACTCTCTGCTCCACATGACGGAGTCTAGAGGAGAAGGACTTGAAATCTGATGACAAAGAGTCCATCCCTGTCTGTAGCTGTTCTATTTTAGGCAGGAATAGAGCCGAGATCTGGGAGACGATGGGGTGGGTATCTGTCACGCTCTCCTCTGCAGTTTCAATGGCCATATTTTCGGCCGTATGTACCTCAGCCACAACTTTAGATTTGCGTTCTTGGTGTTTTTGCCTGCCAGACATGGCGTCGGTGGTTTTGACAAAACTGGTATAGTATTTCTGCATGCACCTGTTAGAAGGAGTGCCTTCCCCTTCAGTATGTGATGTAGTAGGCAGATAAAGTGTAGGGAGAAGAGTTAAGTCTTTCAGCCAGAATAAAGCTTGCAGGCCGCTGGATCTTAGTTAATTAAACTTCACATTGATGTGTACCTGCTGATTGCGGGGGTTTAGTGCACTGCATAACTTTTACTTCATAGGTAGTCTCTGTGTGTCATTTTTCCTCTCCAGATAGTTTACAGGAGACATCTGTATATTCAGCAAGAATAATAAGAGGGTGAGGATCTCAGGGAGTGTAAACATAGATGCTCTGCTCTTTCCAGATAGCAAGGGGAACAAGTTAGGAAAAAGTCCCTCAAAGTTTCAATATACCTCCTTATTGAAGGCGGTCTCTGCTCTGTTGTTATCAAGGCCATAAAATACTCATTCACACGAGTCAGTATCTTGGCTTATGATTGTCTTTCCTTTTTTCCAAGTGTCCCTTATAAATTACCCCTTCCGTTGTTCTTGAGTCAATGCTAGGGATCTCTGTAATGTTTAAGGTCTCCCCTCGCTACCGCTGTAATGACTTCTCTTTAGGCCTCAGACAGAACAGCAGGCAAGATGGCGGCCATTGCGTCGTTACCCCCTGCACTAGCCGTAACTTTGTCAAAGTCAAAGTGGTGTTCTCACTCACCCCTCATTCACCGGATTTCACAGTACCGGCTGTTCTTAGTCTGGGCACTTTTTCTCCTTCCTCGTCAGGGGTGTAGATATTGTGACTCTGACCGTGGTCGCGGTCTCCTGCCTTCTACTTCAGCTCTCTTCTTTTTTTTTGCTTGCCGGTGGGGGAGCGGGTCTCATTCGCTCCTCGTTATACTTGTCCTGCAGTGGTTAAGTTTGCCCTGCCAAGGAATCTAACTTTTTGGCTTAGGTGTGCTGAAAAACTTCAGATTGCAAGCTGAGGCTCCCGGAGCTCTGCAATCCTGCGTCTCACAGCACCGGCCGCCCACCGGAAGTCTTTTCTGTAATAGATTTTTTAAATATGTTTTTAATATATTTTTTTAACCCTTACACTTTACGTCAGGTCTCAAGATGCGTTAAATATTCTAGCGCAGTTTTGGCTTGCGGTCGAGTACAACCTATAACTTTCACGTTTGCTATATCCATTGAAGATATCAATTGTGCTGAGCATTGCTGGCTGTAAATGGAATTTATGATAGACTTGTAATATCAAGTTGCGTGCTAATGCTAGTGTGATCCAGCGATATTGCTTTTTGCGACTTGAGCTATCTTTAGCGTGACACTTGTAATCTGGCCCAATTTTGGAAAAAAAAAATGTTTGTATCCCTTTAAATGTTTGCATGTGTAAAGAATGTTAAGTATAAAATTACACAAAATTACATGAAAGTAAGAAGTAGCTAATAAGAAGTAACTAATTTGGCTATGTAGCATTTGGTTGGTGAAACACCAGTGCCATATTTTCATCCATTTAACCGGATTTCCTTCATATTGTTTACGTAATGGCTGTAGCTTTTCTAATCCTAACACTGGCTCTTCTACTTGATTGGAATGACTGACAAACACAGCCAAGAATCACCAGAGCTTGCATACAATGAAATTTTGATAGATTGTTATGGGCACCAGTATTTAGACATTTTCCACTTAAGCATAGCTGAAACTCCATGTTATAATTCTCTGGATGATTTGCAGTGACCTTTTAAGATAAATGAGAACACAAATAAATAAATAAATAAATAAATAAATATTAGGGTTTTTTTTATTATAATTTTTGTTCAAGCTTAAAAGGCCATGGGCATTATAGATGCTGAATGATTGATGATATGATTATATAACAGTCTGATAAGAAGTCAAGGATTCGTCCACTTTATTTTTACATTTCCTTTTATTTTTAATGACTTTTGTATAGGTTTAGCATATGTATGTGTATGTGTATTTGTGTGTTTATTGGTGTGTGGGAGCATGGACAATTGTATCTATGATTGAGAATATTGTATACTGTGTGATCATGTGCCATTGCAATTGTGTTTATATGTGTAAAAGTGTGGAAATGCATTTCCCTAGTAGTATATTCTGTATTTATGCTGCCCTAGGCACTAAAATATCTGCTGACCCCTCTGGCCGAACCTGCCCACCCCATTTATCTAATATAATTCTTACTACAGGAGGCAAGGAAAGGGTCATACACTCCTACTGGACAACCAAGCATCATTTACATGTAATAAAATTAGTAAATAAAACATTCAGAGAGCATAGGAGTGGAATACATTGTGTTATTACCCATTGAAATCTCATGCACCCCCATTTGTGAATATTAAATTAAACGCTAAATTAATGAGGAACCACTGGTTTATTTTGTTTCTCCCCTAGGAATCCAATTACATTATGGGTATATATATAATTCAAAATTTCTTAGCTCATGTTATTAAAGGGACAGTGTACAACAATGTTCATATAACTGCATGTAATAGACACTACGCACAGATACTGATCTAAAAATCCAGTATAAAACCTTTTTAAAAACTTACTTAGAAGCTCCCAGTTTAGCACTGTTGATGATGTTAGACTGGGACACGCTGTAAAAGGGGCTGGGAAAGCAGACAATGTAGACACTCCCCCTCTCCCCTTCCCTGCATATGAAAATAGAGATTACACTAACAAGAGCGGGAGAAGTCTGAAAATCAGTAAAATGTTATTAAAAAATAAGCTAAACTATACATTTGTTACAAGATCACTCCCAGATGGGCTATATAAATGGATCATCTACAAAACATTTATGCAAAGAAAAATCTAGTGCCCTTTTAACATTAGGAGCCTATAAACTTAAGGGACCACTCAATGCATTAGAGTTACAGAATTAACAAGTACAATATAAAAAGACAATGCAATAGTACTTACTCTGAATTACAAATAAGCAGTGGATATTTTCCTTACTTTTTCTAGCCCCCTGTATCATGTGACAGACACCGGCTAATCACAGACTAGTATACGTATACTCTGTTAAAAATTTGATAATGGAAGTAAATTGGAAAGTTTCTTAAAACTGCAGGCACTATCTGATTCATAAAAGTTTATTTTGTCCCTTTAAAGAACAATATAAATATTGCCCCATTATGTCTTGCAAATTATATTTATTGAAATTGAAACACCTTTCTTTTTATTGTTTTGTATTATAAAAGAATGTAAACGTCTATATGTTAGTCATTGCTTTGCGCCACCTTGTAGTAGTGGTATTCGTATTTTTTTTTTTTTTTTGGCTGTGGGGAATATAAAAAAAAATGACTACCTCATCTAAAAGCTGGCGCATATCAATGACTACTACCTACATACACACACAGACAATATTGTGTGACAAGAGGCAATAAATATGTATTTTTAATGTAAAGCTGATAAAAAATATTTATTTAATTTATACTCACTTCTTAATGTTTTTTTTTTTAAATGAGATAAAAAAAACATTTGCCGTGCTTGAGGGAATAACTATGTGCACACCTATGGCTTCACTACTCATTGGCTGATATAAGCAGCCCCCACATCTTAGTGATGGACAATGAGAAACCTTCAAATCATCAACACATTCTTATTAAGGACCAGAACAGCAATGCATTTCAGATTCATTTAGAAATATTTTGCAGGACATAGAAGTTAAAATAAAACTTTTAGGATTCAGATAGAGTTTAAAATTAAGTTCCAACCAACCTCTGTTATTAAATGTTCCTCTTTATAGGTGAATATTTGATGAAACTTTTCTCCTTAATATGAGACAATACTGTGCAAGGCTCATGAGCATAAATGTTTCTTGAACACTATATGGCAGCAGTATAGTCTAGAAAAGAGAAAAGGGAGAGAAGCGCAGGACACGATTCAAGTGTAGAGCCAGACTTTAATACAAATGACACACGTAATAAATGTACTCACAAGATAGAGAACATAAATAGGCACATCAAATAAAATGCATCCCCCGTAGTTCCATTGGTTCAATATAGGCCAAACTTGTAAACCCTTGTTCAATATGTTGAGGTGAAGGGCGTCTTTTCCTGGTGTATAGGAGCCACTGATACCGCCAACATACAAGCCTCAAATTCCGATCCACTACGTCAGGAGGACACACACACACACCCCCGTCTATGAGCCAATAGGAAATCCTCAGACAAGGTGCACTCGGCACGAGAGGACCTACGGTAGCTTCACAGGGCAAAATACAACAGTTGAGACTGCTACATTCTACGCGTTTTTTCCCTATCAACGGGAGAAAACAAGTAGAATTTAGCAGTCTCAACTGTTGTATTTTGCCCTGTGAAGCTACCGTAGGTCCTCTCGTGCTGGGTGAACCTTGTCTGAGGATTTCCTATTGACTCACTGCTGATTGTATGTGTGTGTGTGTGTGTGTCCTCTTGACGTAGTGGATCGGAATTTGAGGCTTGTATGTTGGCGGTATCAGTGGCTCCTATACGCCAGGAAAAGACACCCTTCGCCTCAACATATTGAACAAAGTTTTACAAGTTTGGCCTATATTGAACCAACGGAACTACGGAGGATGCATTTTATTTTATGTGCCTATTTATGTTCTCTATCTTGTGAGTACATTTATTACGTGTGTCATTTTTATTAAAGTCTGGCTCTACACTTGAATCGTGTCCTGCGCTTCTCTCCCTTTTCTATTTTCTAGACTATATTGTGTTTGGGTCATCTGGATATACCCATTTAAGAGGAGCAGCAGGATTTATTGGATTGGGAGTTTCCAGCGTTTCATGAAATACTAACTCATCATGAACTTCTTATGAAAAATACAAGTACTTGTATTTTGTATTATATATATTATTTTTATTCTTTGTGAAATTTGTATATAATATAATTATACCACAGTACTAATCTATTTGAGCAGCAGAATTAAGAACAATACTTATTATTATTGTCCACTATATATATATATATCTGTTTGATTTTTTAGACACTTATGTTGATTTTATTTTTATTATACATATTTTATGTTTAATATATTTATATCTGGCTAGACTAGCGCTACTCAATTACTTTTGGTAGTATTTTTTTCTTGTGTATATATGGCAGCAGTGTTTGCAACAATGCTTGTAGCAATATTATTCACAAAGGGCTCCATGTACTAAGCAGCGTAAACTGTTTCTGAGCCCTTGTGAGTCAGGCTCGCACATGCAACATCTGATGACCGCTGCTTGTTACACTCTCTGCCACCTCTGAGGTGGAGGATTGAAATCACCCTGAACACACTTGCTCAGGTAATTGACAGGCTTTTCTCTTGCGTGATTGGTCACTTGAGAGAAGTGTGTAGCATTACACATTCAAGTGGATTGAATGCGTAATGGTACATATGGGCAGCAAAAGTACGGGGTCTGCTACCAGTTTGTTGCAAGCATTGCAGACATAGCGCATGGGGCCCATAATACTTAAAACGTGTGCACGATCCTGACCCTACCTCAGTATGCTTTCATGAATAGAAGCTAAGTTTCAACTAACTTTAAAGCAACAGAAAGAGATGAATTTGATAAAAGAAGTAAATTTGATTGATTTGTTTTATGTATGTTCTGTCTAAATCATGAAAGGTTAATTTTGAGTTCTGTATAGCTTTTATTTGCAAAAATGTGTCTGATAAAAATCCCTTTAAACATTTTTTTTTTCTATTTGTTTTCAACATTTTGGTGTATGTGTAGCTTTGATGTGTCATTTTCCTGCCCCTATATAATGTGACAGCAATCAGCAAATCCCAAACTCATATTTGTATAGTATGTGAACTCTTGCTCAGTAGGAGCTGGTTCTTTAGAAAGTGTGGGTGTATAAAGACTGTGCACAACTTGATAATTGGAGTAAATTAGAAAAGAAAAATAATTGCTTGCTCTATCTGAATCATGAAAACTTAATTTTGACTTTAGTGCCATTTTAAAACATATAGATATAAGCATGCTAGCCTGTAGCTATCTGTGACAACGCTTAATAGAGTTGTTAATAATTTGTATAGATCTATTTTTCTGTAGAAACAGAAGATGCAAATTAAGATGTTATTTTCTTCGTAGATACCTCAAATCAGCTATGCATCCACTGCTCCAGAATTAAGTGATAACAGCCGGTATGACTTTTTTTCACGAGTGGTTCCACCTGACTCCTATCAAGCACAAGCCATGGTTGATATTGTGACGTCCCTTGGATGGAACTATGTATCAACATTAGCATCGGAAGGAAATTATGGAGAAAGTGGAGTTGAAGCATTTACACAGATATCCAGGGAAATTGGTAAGTCTGCATTTAACAACAATTTATTCCTAATGCTGACAGGTTAGTAATGCCGTAGGTTTGTAAAGCACAGTAGTGTCTCCATGGAACAATGAATGTTACTGTAGATATATGTATCTGACACTTTCCTTTTTAGCTTAAGAACATTACAAGTTATTTTTCTGTTAATGTATATATCAAGGTGACACCCTGATACTGAATTTTAGTGACAAGTCTATGTGAAAATTATATAGCAATTTTTGAAAGGCATCTTTCTTTGACAAGAGTGCATTTTTCATACAGAGCCTAGAATGAAATATTGTGATGTATGTGTATATATAATCTTAAAATTATTAATAGTGTAAAACACTCTCAGTTTGCAATTACCCATTTGTTTTTATAGCAAGTTTTTTTTTTATTTTATTTAGAAATGCTAATGTACAAAATGCCAAAAAGATTAAAGGGACATGGGAATTAGTAAATTATCTGAATGCATTCAATTAACTAAATTACAACAATCAGTTTAGGTTTTCACATTTTAAATTATGTTTATTTTTGGAGTAGAAATATTTTTTCAGTGTTATAAATATGCTGTCATGTTTATAGACCACTTACTGGCTCCGCCCCAGGCATAAGCCACACCCCCACTCCAGCTTATCTCTGTGTAAAATATAAATTTTACACTGCTCTATACAGAATTGCCATTTAACACTTCAGGCACACTGTGAGAGTATTCACAGTTTAGTGCATTAAACAGAAACTACTACTAAAACAGGTTGGATAATTTCCTCATAACATCTAGTCAAGAAAAAAATGTTTTAAAATAATTTACCACTATCAGATTACTAGCTCAGCTGACAAGGTTTTCAAATTGTGAGCAGTTCAGGAATGTATCTCTTAAAAGTCTGGTAGCACCCATATCCTTTATCCTCATTTGATATGGTCAGTTAGGGGTTAATATGCTCTGAGCTAACAAGTCAGAAAGTGGAATGTGCACACTTTTCAGAGCTATTTTAGGGCAAAATAAATAATGAAAGGCAAAATAAATAATGAATATAAATTGCAATGATGTATCTTACAAGGAGACTAATATGCCTTTAAAAAAAGAAAAAAAAAGACTAAACTAAACTTGTTTGTTTTAAAGTAGTCAAGACACTGCATTAATTATATTGTATATTGTATATTCCCATGCCCCCTTAAGGAAATATTACAATAATTATAAGCAATAAAATTAGTTATTAAATATTTTAATAAGGCAATTGGAAAGAATGCTGAATGTGTTTCTCTTTTGTACACAAATAAATGCTTTAATATTTCAAAGCTGTTTTTTCCAAACAGTGTAATACTGGTGATTCGGAATATGTGCATTGCTTGTCAGAAACTGACTTTGATTTGTATGTTTTTTTCTATTGAAAATTAGCAGATTTTGCTTTGAAGCCTGTTTGCCTAGTGAAATGATTTGGTTATGCAATGTCATTATGTGAGCTAAACATTTAACTTGAAGCATAAAATGAAATCTCCATGCAGTTTAGTAATTTCATGGTGCATTATTTCCAAATAAAATAATAGGAGTGAATGTTTTCTTGCGAACTAAACACAGGCTTATTACATTGCTCAAATTGAAACCCACGCATCTGCAAAATCTGAGCCCCCTCCTTTACAAATTCTGTGCATATTATATTACAGATTAATTATGCTAATTATTTTATAACTTGGAACATTTGGTCAAATTAAGTGCTAAAATACATTTTCATTTGGAGGTATGTAGCAGAATTATATATTATGTATTTTTTTACTTTTTTGGACATTAGATTAACTTAATTTTTAGTATAAAACAAATGACTATTTACTTTTGTATTTACTTTTATCAGAGGATCATTAAACAGGATGTCTATGCAAGGTGTCTATAGCAAATATGATGTAAATAAAAGTATGGTACCACTGTTTTAACTGTCACTGTAATGTGAGAGGTTGCTCAATGTCACTTATTATTTTTCATCCATCATCTTTTGTTTCTGATATATTGGATTATAGAAAGCAATTCTGTCAGCTCAATATTTCACAGAAAAAATGAGCTTAAGACACAGCATCAATACATAAGTACATTATGTCAAAGGAACAGCTTTGTCTTAAATGTGTTTTATTTAATCCTGTTGTGTAGCATAAAGACGGAGTATTTGTCCTGCAGTAAAGCCAGTTGGTTGTAGGTGGTATTTTTTGAGAGCAGCATATCCAACAAGGGTCTTGAGAACTCCATGGTAGGATTAATAGATATTGGGTCTTAGTGTACACTTTTTTCATGCAAAGTATATATATAATGCACATTGCTAAATACAGATACAAATAACCAAATTATGAATTCTGAAATCCAGGAATGTTCAAAAATCCAAACTTTTTTATTAGTATTTAAAAAAAATGTTTTAATTATTTAAAATTATTTTTTTCCCCAACAGTAAGTCACAATCTTTATAAAATACAAATAAAAAATACTGGTTTTATGTATAATACATTTTGCCAGCTATAGGGGTCAATTTATTATTGTGCGAGCGGGCATGATACAATGTAGCGTATCATGTCCGTTGCACAACGATAAATGCTGACAGCATACGCTGTCAGCATTTATCATTGCACCAACAGTTCTTGTGAACTGCTGGTGCAATACCGCCTCCTGCAGATTCGCGGCCAATCGGCCATTAGCAAGGGTGTCAATCAACCCAATCGTATTCGATCAGGTTGATTTCTGTCCACCGCCTCAGAGTAGGCGGACAGGTTATTTAGACCGCTGCTTCATAACTTCTGTTTCTGGCGAGCATGAAGGCTCGCCGGAAATACGGGGCATCAAGCTCCGTATGGAGCTTGATAAATTGACCCCATAGGCTTAAGTAAGAACTCAGAGTTGATGTAGGTTACCTACAACCCTGTAATTTCAGCTGTATGCACAAATGAGACCCCAGATCAGATATGTGCCCCCCATTCTGTAATGGGCCCCTGTGTTCTTGTGCCCACTGAACTTGTTATTTCTTCACAGTAACTACTCCTCCACTTCTCTTAACTCACGACACACACCGGAAAGAAATAAGTCCTTAGAATAAAGCTAAATCAGATTCCCTATATCTGAAATCCCTACTACTTGTCCTGCTGGTTAGCTCTTTGCAAACTGGACATTCCCTTTCTGATTAATTCCTTTTAATATATTAAGGCAGTGGTGGTTCCCAAAAATTTTCCAGCAACAGTCATCAGATTAATGCTTCTTAAATCTCTACCAACTCAGAGAAATCACCCCAAACATGCTCGCTCTGGCTTGATTGACAGACGTCAATTTGTTGTGTGAGAAAAGGGAGCGGCATTACACACTTGCTTGAGTGTGTAATAATACATTACGGCAGCAAACGAACAGGATCCGCTGCCCGTACACTGAGAAGCCATACGGACAAGTTTGCTTGCCGTTTAATACATTTGGCCCATAGTTTCATTAATTAAAAATAAATTATTGTGCTCTTGTGATACAAACTATTAAAATCATTAGTCACTGTGCAGTTATAGAAGTCTCACAATGCCTGGTTTCATTGCTCTTAGTGGGAGTCTTAAATCACTAGGTAAGGGAATCTGGAGTAAATTGGTTTAGATCATAGTTGTATAACTGCTCAAATAAACAAAGTGTGTTCTACTTACTAAAGTTTTACGTAGAGCACACCACATGGGCTATTACCGATGACAGCAGACAGAAGACTATAAAACATCTATACAGAATACACATGTTCAGATTTTTTTTTCTAAAACACTATTTTAGACGACCATTTTTTTTCTTTTTTTTTAAATCCCTATATTTTATTTTATAGATGTTTTAATATTGATACAAGTGTGAATAGATAGATGGATAGCTGGCTAGATACACAGTCAGACTTAGATGGATAGATAGATAGATAGATAGATAGATAGATAGATAGATAGACAGACACAATACACATGTTCATATTTTTTTTCTAAAACAATATTTTAGATATAGAGATAGATAGATTAGATAGATAGATAGATAGATAGATAGATAGATAGATAGATAGATAGATAGACAGATAGACCCCCTTCCAAAAACTGAAAGAAAAAATGAGATAAACCAGTGAAGGTTTAAATGAGATTTTATTGACAATGCTTTAAAATAATCTCTTAAGTTTGTTAGCTACTTTGACCAACTTGTATCTAGTTAATAATATAAGATGTCGGGGTAGATTTACCAATGTGCGGGCGGACATGATCCGCTGCCACACATCGAAAAATGTAGACAGCATACGCTGTAAGAATTTTTCATTACACAAGCATTTCTAGTGAAATGCTTGTGCAATGCCGCCCCTTCACATTCTAGCAGGGGGTGTCAATCAACCCGATCATATCCGATCAGGCTGATTGCTGTCCGCAGACTCAGAGGTGGCAGACGAGTTAAGGAGCAGCGGTCTTAAGACAGCTGCTTCTTAATTCCTAAATTCCGGGGAGCCTGAAGGCTCGCGTGGAATAAGATGGTTCACAGCTTAATAAATTGGCCCTGCTAACTTTAGACTCCAACAAAGTGATATTAAGAATATGCACTACAGTTAAACATTTAAGTCCGTCACAAGAGCTCTGTAAATTAATCTGTTGACACTAAAGCTGATTATTTTGAAACTGCAGAAATGTTAAATTAATTTGTTGGAGCAATTAGTAGAAAAATGCTGCTACCATCTACAATTTGTAGTGAGTAGTGAAATTATTTAGGCCTAGATTTGGAGTTTGGCGGTAGCCGTGAAAAACCAGCGTTAGAGGCTCCTAACGCTGGTTTTAGGCTACCGCCAGTATTTGGAGTCATTCAAAAAAGGGTCTAACGCTCACTTTTCAGCCGCGACTTTTACATACCGCAGATCCCCTTACGTCAATTGCGTATCCTATCTTTTCAATGGGATCTTTCTAACTCCGGTATTTAGAGTTGTGTCTGAAGTGAGCATTAGAAATCTAACGACAAAACTCCAGCCGCAGAAAAAAGTCAGTAGTTAAGAGCTTTCTGGGCTAACGCCGGTTCATAAAGCTCTTAAATACTGTGCTCTAAATACACTAACACCCATAAACTACCTATGTACCCCTAAACCAAGGCCCCCCCACATCGCCGACACTCGAATAAATTTTTTTAACCCCTAATCTGCCGACCGCCACCTACGTTATACTTATGTACCCCTAATCTGCTGCCCCTAACACCGCCGACCCCTATATTATATTTATTAACCCCTAACCTGCCCCCCACAACGTCGCAGCCAGCTACCTACAATAATTAACCCCTAATCTGCCGACCGCAAAGAGCCGCCACCTACATTATAGCTATGTGCCCCTAATCTGCTGCCCTTAACACCACCGACCCCTATATTATATTTATTAACCCCTAATCTGCCCCCCTCAACGTCGCCTCCACCTGCCTACACTTATTAACCCCTAATCTGCCGAGCGGACCGCACCGCTACTATAATAAAGTTATTAACCCCTAATCCGCCTCACTAACCCTATAATAAATAGTATTAACCCCTAATCTGCCCTCCCTAACATCGCCGACACCTAACTTGAATTATTAACCCCTAATCTGCCGACTGGAGCTCACCGCTATTCTAATAAATGTATTAACCCCTAAAGCTAAATATAACCCTAACACTAACACCCCCCTAAATTAAATATAATTTTAATCTAACAAAATTAATTAACTCTGCTTAAATAAATTATTCCTATTTAAAGCTAAATACTTACCTGTAAAATAAATCCTAATATAGCTACAATATAAATTATAATGATATTATAGCTATTTTAGGATTAATATTTATTTTACAGGTAACTTTGTATTTATTTTAACCAGGTACAATAGCTATTAAATAGTTAAGAACTATTTAATAGCTAAAATAGTTAAAATAATTACAAATTTACCTGTAAAATAAATCCTAACCTAAGTTACAATTAAACCTAGCACTAGACTATCAATAAATAAATTAAATAAAATACCTATAATTATCTACAATTAAACCTAACACTACACTATCAATAAATAAATTAAATACAATTCCTACAAATAAATACAATGAAATAAACTAATTAAAATACAAAAAATAAAAAAGAACTAAGTTACAAAAAATAAAAAAATATTTACAAACATTAGAAATATATTACAACAATTTTAAACTAATTACACCTACTCTAAGCCCCCTAATAAAATAACAAAGCCCCCCAAAATAAAAAAATGCCCTACCCTATTCTAAATTACTAAAGTTCAAAGCTCTTTTACCTTACCAGCCCTGAACAGGGCCCTTTGCGGGGCATGCTCCAAGAAGTTCAGCTCTTTTGCCTGTAATAAAAAACATACAATACCCCCCCCCAACATTACAACCCACCACCCACATACCCCTAATCTAACCCAAACCCCCCTTAAATAAACCTAACACTAAGCCCCTGAAGATCTCCCTACCTTGAGTCGTCTTCACCCAGCCGAGCCAAATTCTTCATCCAAGCGGAGCAAGAAGAGGTCCTCCATCCGGTAGAAGTCTTCATCCAAGCGGGGAAGAAGAGGTCTTCCATCCGATTGAAGTCTTCATCCAAGCAGAATCTTCTATCATCATCCATCCGGAGCGGAGCGGCAGCATCCTGAAGACCTCCGACGCGGAACATCCATCCTGGCCGACGACTGAACGACGAATGATGGTTCCTTTAAATGACGTCATCCAAGATGGCGTCCCTCAAATTCCGATTGGCTGATAGGATTCTATCAGCCAATCGGAATTAAGGTAGGAATATTCTGATTGGCTGATGAAATCAGCCAATCAGAATCAAGTTCAATCCGATTGGCTGATCCAATCAGCCAATCAGATTGAGCTCACATTCTATTGGCTGTTCCGATCAGCCAATAGAATGCGAGCTCAATCTGATTGTCTGATCGGATCAGCCAATCGGATTGAACTTGATTCTGATTGGCTGACTCCATCAGCCAATCAGAATATTCCTACCTTAATTCCGATTGGCTGATAGAATCCTATCAGCCAATCGGAATTCGAGGGACGGCATCTTGGATGACGTCATTTAAAGGAACCGTCATTCGTCGTTCAGTCGTCGGCCAGGATGGATGTTCCGCGTCGGAGGTCTTCAGGATGCTGCCGCTCCGGATGGATGATGATAGAAGATTCCACTTGGATGAAGACTTCAATCGGATGGAAGACCTCTTCTGCCCCTCTTGAATGAAGACTTCTACCGGATGGAGGACCTCTTCTTGCTCCGCTTGGATGAAGAATTTGGCTCGGCTGGGTGAAGACGACTCAAGGTAGGGAGATCTTCAGGGGCTTAGTGTTAGGTTTATTTAAGGGGGGGTTGGGTTAGATTAGGGGTATGTGGGTGGTGGGTTGTAATGTTGGGGGGGGTATTGTATGTTTCTTTTAACAGGTAAAAGAGCTGAACTTCTTGGGGCATGCCCCGCAAAGGGCCCTGTTCAGGGCTGGTAAGGTAAAAGAGCTTTGAACTTTAGTAATTTAGAATAGGGTAGGGCATTTTTTTATTTTGGGGGGCTTTGTTATTTTATTAGGGGGCTTAGAGTAGGTGTAATTAGTTTAAAATTGTTGTAATATATTTCTAATGTTTGTAAATATTTTTTTATTTTTTGTAACTTAGTTCTTTTTTATTTTTTGTACTTTAGTTAGTTTATTTCATTGTATTTATTTGTAGGAATTGTATTTAATTTATTTATTGATAGTGTAGTGTTAGGTTTAATTGTAGATAATTATAGGTATTTTATTTAATTTATTTATTGATAGTGTAGTGTTAGGTTTAATTGTAACTTAGGTTAGGATTTATTTTACAGGTAAATTTGTAATTATTTTAACTATTTTAGCTATTAAATAGTTCTTAACTATTTAATAGCTATTGTACCTGGTTAAAATAAATACAAAGTTGCCTGTAAAATAAATATTATTCCTAAAATAGCTATAATATCATTATAATTTATATTGTAGCTATATTAGGATTTATTTTACAGGTAAGTATTTAGCTTTAAATAGGAATAATTTATTTAAGAAGAGTTAATTAATTTCGTTAGATTAAAATTATATTTAATTTAGGGGGGTGTTAGTGTTAGGGTTAGACTTAGCTTTAGGGGTTAATACATTTATTAGAATAGCGGTGAGCTCCAGTCGGCAGATTAGGGGTAAATAATTGAAGTTAGGTGTCGGCGATGTTAGGGAGGGCAGATTAGGGGTTAATACTATTTATTATAGGGTTAGTGAGGCGGATTAGGGGTTAATAACTTTATAATAATAGTGGTGCGGTCCGCTCAGCAGATTAGGGGTCAATAAGTGTAGGCAGGTGGAGGCGACGTTGTGGAGGGCAGATTAGGGGTTAATAAATATAATATAGGGGTCGGCGGTGTTAGGGGCAGCAGATTAGGGGTACATAGGGATAATGTAAGTAGCGGTGGTTTACGGAGCGGCAGATTAGGGGTTAAAAATAATATACAGGGGTCAGCGATAGCGGGGGCGGCAGATTAGGGGTTAATAAGTGTAAGGTTAGGGGTGTTTAGACTCGGGGTACATGTTAGAGTGTTAGGTGCAGACGTAGGAAGTGTTTCCCCATAGGAAACAATGGGGCTGCGTTAGGAGCTGAACGCAGCTTTTTTGCAGGTGTTAGGTTTTTTTTCAGCTCAAAGGAATCGTGCACGAGCACGTTTTTGAGGCTGACCGCGTCCATAAGCAACTCTGGTATCGAGAGTTGAAGTTGCGTTAAATATGCTCTACGCTCCTTTTTTGGAACCTAACGCAGCCATTCTGTGGACTCTCAATACCAGAGTTATTTTAAAGGTGCGGCCAGAAAAAAGCCAGCGTTAGATACGCAGGTCGTTACCGACAAAACTCTAAATCTAGCCGTTAGTTTGCTATAATATTTAACATTTATTTTTACTTTAATTTGTGCAATAACATTTTTTATTTTTCTATATTGCTATTTTTACAAATGTCTTGAAATTCCGTTTATGTATGTACTGGCAAAGCTGCAAATTATTTCCTCCCTGTTGCATATGTTCATATAGCAGCTAAGCTCAACACTTCCTTCCTGTCTTAAAGGGACAGTCTTATCAAAATTACAATTTTCTCTTGGTATTCTTTGTTGAAAGCTAAACCTAGGTAGGCTCATATGCTAATTTCTAAGCCATTAAAGGCTGCCTCTTACCTCAGTGCATTTTGACAGTTTTTTTTACTGCCAGACAGCACTAGTTCATGTGAGTCATATAGATAGCATTATGATCCCGTAGAGTTACCTAGGAGACAGCACTGATTGGCTAAAATACAAGTCTGTCAAAACAACTGAAATAAGGGGGTAGTCTGCAGAGGCTTATATACAAGGTAATCACAGAAGTATAAAGTATATTAAAATAACTGTGTTGGTTATGCAAAACTGGGGAATGGGTAATAAAGGAATTATCTATCTTTTTAAACAATAACAATTCTGTAATAGACTGTTCCTTTAAGCCTACTGGGGGTCAATTCCAATCTACTGCGGAGGCCTTTTAGGCTATTTTTCTGGCTGAAAAGGTTAATTTTTACTTTGAAAATTTTCCCAATAGCACAATTTTACTTATTTCCTGCCCCTGTGATCATGATTTTAGTAAAGGGAAAAATCAGACTAAGGGGCATGTCTAGAATCATAGGCAGTCCCCCATTATCCAATCTTAGTCCACATGATGACATTGACGATAATGTGGTTTCATTTTTCCAGCAAGCGTTCGCATCACAACTTTTTTCCAATGTTAAACACTTGCCCCAGGCATGAAAAGGTTAATACACTTTTACCTCTATGATTACCTGTATCTAAACCCCTGCAGACTGTCCCTTATCTCAGTGTTTTTTTCAATCTTGTATTTTAGCCAATCAGTGCTAGCTAGGGATGGGCGAATGTGTTTATATCCGAATTCGAATGTTAGAACGAATGTTATTGTAGAAATTCGATTTACATAATAGAATGTTGATAAGAACGAATATTTTAAAAATTCGATTTTCGAATGTTATTTACAGTTTTCGAATGTCACATTCGAATTCGAATGTTACATTCGAATTCGAATATTACATTTATAAAACACAATTGTAGACTAGAAACACTATTTTGAATGTCACATTCGAATTGAATATCACATTCGAATCGAATGTCACATTCGAATTCGAATATTACATTTATAAAACACAGTATTAGACTAGAAATACTATTTCGAATTTGAATGTCACATTCAAATCAAATATCACATTCAAATCGAATATCACATTTAAAACACAGTATTAGACTAGAAATACTATTTCAAATTCGAATGTGATATTCGAATTCGAAATGTAGCATTCAAATTCGAATATTACATTTATTAAACACAGTTGTAGACTAGAAATACTATTTCAAATTTGAATGTCATATTCGAATTCGAATGTCACATTCGAATTCGAATATTACATTTTGAAATTGAATGAATACATAGCTAAACATTCTATTATTCGAACAAATATTTTCAAATTTTATTGAAAAATCAAAAACAAAAATTCGAAAATAGAATGTTAGAATGTTATATAAACATTCGAAATTCACTTCGAACGAACGAATGTATCAAAATTCAGTTTAAATTTAGAATTTTTAGAAACATTCGCCCATCCCTAGTGCTAGCTCTTGTATAACCATTATCATTCTCCATGAGACCTAGCACAATGTTATCTATAAGGCAGACATGAAATAGCACTGTCTGGCTTTTGCTCAAGATTTAAAAACTAATAAAAAAGCAATTTGATAATGGGAGGCCTTCATGTGCTTAGAAACAGGCAATCTTAAAGGTTTAAAAGTATTATTAATATAGGTAGTAAAGTGTTCTCTATCCTTTTTAAATAATAAAAAATAATTAAGTAGACTGTCTGTTTAAATGCATTTCCTATTTTTTTCAAAATATAAATTTCTGTGTTTAAAATATATTCTCAGCTTAATGGTAGTCTTGGTTTTTTAATACTATATCATGCATTTTGTTTATCTTCTTTGCCAGGAAGGTTTTTGTAAAATTTACCGTTTCAAAGGTTTATAAAGTGAGGTTTTACAAGGTCGCTGCCTAGTTTCTTTGCTTTTGTCTACTGTGTAAACTGATGGTTACATAAAACATGGTGGCAACAACTTCATTGGAGAAAGTTCTTACCACCAGTTTACACATTGTGTAACAACAATAGAAACCAGGTCCATGTGTCGAATTGCAGGATGCATTTTATGTCTATTTGTGGTTCACACAATATGACACATAAGTTCCCAATAATGAAGATCCATGCAGACAAGTTTCTCATTGAGAGAACCTGTCTGCATGAATTAGGAGCATTCGAATCAGCATCCACTGCCACAATTAAAAATTTCACATTCAATTGTGTGTGCAACCCAACTGCCTGCTCGTGCACTATTGGGCTTGCTAGTCATTGCAGATGAACAAGTACAGGCTGTCTGACGATTGCAATGTCTGAAGTTGCTGATATATTAAGGAGCGGCATTTGTATGACCGCTGATTCTTAACTGAAACGGCCTCATTCATAAATGTGGGCCATAGAATTAAAGATATATTATATATGATGTATTATTATGACTGATATATGTAATGTATATGTAGTGAATGTACAGAAATACTGTTCTCTCAGATATGTTAATGTTGTTGCATACTATCTAAACAGTTTTATGTGGAGTTCCTAACAGTGAATACTATTTTCATATGTATGCACTGATTTATATGCCATATTATTATTTTAGAATATGTTGATGGTTTATTTGCTATATGTTCCTGGTCTCCTCTATGCATAATCTTGTCATAAAGAAACTCAATAAACTAGTTTGTCTATTGTAAAATATATCTATAATTCCAATGCAGCTATTTATTTAGCATGTTTTATTAATACCCTCTATTGACAACATCATACATTCATATTCAAGCAACGAAGAAAATGTATAAAATCTGAAATTCCAAAGTGAGCATTTTTTTATATTGCGAAGAATAGAATATGATCCATGAACAGATGTTCTTATCACATATTAATTTGAGAAAATCAGACACAGACTTGATACACACTAAACTTTACTACTTTTCAATCTCAAGGGTAACCATACACTTTAGAGACAGATTACAACAGTTGGTGAAGTCAATTAGTTATACATTTGTTTTATGAGCCTATTCTCCCCTTGCTAATTATTGCTAATCTGTTCATCAATAATCTTCCAGAAATCACTAAATAATTGTCTTATTCTATAGATTTAGCCTAAACATAACACAAAAATATAATAGTCTGTTTTTTTTTTACATTATCTTTCTATTGGTTTGACTCACTGCTGCCACTACAATCCATGTAAAAAGCTACCCCAAATCTTATGTCTATCCGCCCTCAACCTTTAGACTGTAAGCTCTCCGAGCAGGGCCCTCTTCCTCCTGTATTAGATTTGTTTAATCTGTTATGTTTTTGTATCTTATCACAAATCCTTGCCATTGTATACCCTTATCTCTATACCCAGCTCAACAAAATTTTGTGGCGCTTTACAAACAAATGATAATAATACTGGAATTCAAACAATCTTGTTTTTGTTGTAACAAGTTTTTTTCTTCTTCCAAATTTGTGTATTAAAATAATATGAAACAGCATGGATGCTAAACTAATGACTATACCTAAATTAAATGTGGTATTTATTAACAAATTTGGACCAGGCATTAGCATCATGTGTACAAATCTGCCCATTTAATTTAATTTTAATTGGTAGGGAAAGAAAAAAACTTCTAAGTATTTAAATAAACATATTTAATATTATAAAAAAGTGGATTTTGTTAAATTTAAGAGTGGTTAAAAAATTATACTTTTTAAATAAAAGCACACAAATTAAACATAAACAGTATAAACTGTTCCCCAGTAAAAGCGCTCTCTGATTGATGCTGGTCATAGCTTATTGGTAAACAGGGAAATATCCACAAGCATGAAACATATAACTAGTTTTGTTAAGAGCAGAAATATTAACAAAAAAACTGTAATAAATCTTAAAATGCCCTCTTTTAGATGACAGGAAGTAAACTAAAATCAAGAAATTAAGCAAATTACGTAAAAGAAAAGAAAAAATAACAACAATAATGTTCTATGCTAGCTTAAAGGGACATGAAACCCACATTTTTTCTTTCAAGATTTAGAAAGAGAGTACAATTTTAAACAACTTTCTAATTTACGTCTTTTATCTAATTTGCTTAATTTTCTTGATATACTTTGCTGAAAAGCATATCTAGATAGGCTCAGTGGCTGCTGATTGGTTGCTGCACATAGATGCCTCGTGTGATTGGCTCACACATGTGAATTGCTATTTCTTCAGCAAACGATATCTAAGGAATGAAGCAAATGAGATAATACAACTAAATCGGAATGTTGTTTAAAATTGTATTCTCTACTTGAATCATGAGAGAATTTTTTTTGGGTTTAGTGTCCCTTTAAGTCTAGATGGTGCAAAAACTAGCCCATTAGTGATATTCCTTCATATCTATAATCTATCTATCTATCTATCTATCTATCTATCTATATTTCTATCTATCATCTATCTATCTGTCTATCTATAACAGGGCTTTTTTGTGGGGGTAATCACTGGTAATGAGTACCACCCCTCTGCAATATTATAATAGGTAATATTTGTAATCATCATGTAAATACTTTAGTTTTCACAAAGTTACTAAGCCCAATATATCAATCAATAATCAATGAGTACCGGCATCTTTTATTTTACAAAAAGAGCACTATATATATATATATATATATACACACACACACAACTCGCAACCACTGTGAAATTTGATGGAGGATCGGTGATGATCTGGTGGTGCTTCTGGAATCAAGCAGATTTATATTTGTGAAGGATGCATGAATCAAGCCACGTAGAAGGTTATCATGGAAGAAAAACTTGCTTCCTTCTGCTCTGGCAGTTTTTTTTTCCAGCAGGACAATGCTCCATGCCACACAGTCACGTCATCAAAGGTGTTAACGGAGGACCACCAGATCAAGATCCTGTCATGGCCAACCCAATCTCTAGACCTGAACCCCATTGAAAACCTCTAGAATATGATGAAAAGGAAGATGGAGGGTCACAAACCATCAAAAAAACATGAGGTGCTTGAATTTTTGTGCCCAATAGTAATGTGAAAGTCTGGTGTAGAGCAGCGAAGGCGCATGAAAGCTGTGATTGATAATTAGGGTTATTTCACCAAATATTGATTTCTAAACTCTTGCTAAGTTTTAATATTATTATTGTGTTCTTTAAAAATAAATATGAACTTTTTTTTCTTTTGCATTATTCACGGTCTGTAAACACTGCTGGCTAGATTACGAGTTTTTCGTTTTTAGCTGTACGGTGCTAACGAGCAGTTTTTTCTAACCGCTCACTTACATGCAGCGCTGGTATTGCAGGTTTTTACAAACCCGTCGTTAAAAGACAAGAAGCGAGTGTTGAGCAAAATTTTGCTCATTACCGCACTACAATACCAGCGCTGCTTAAGTCAGCGGTGAGCTGGTCATACGTGCTCGTGCACGATTTCCCCATAGGAATCAACGAAGAGAGCTGGCTGAGAAAAAGTCTAACACCTGCAAAAAAGCAGCGTAAAACTCACTAACGCAGCCCCATTGATTCCTATGGGGAAATAAAATTTATGTCTACACCTAACACCCTAACATGAACCCAGAGTCTAAACACCCCTAATCTTACACTTATTAACCACAAACTGCCGCCCCTGACATTGCCGACACCTGCATTATATTTATTAACCCCTAATCTGTCGCTCCGGACACCACCGCCACCTACATTATATTTATGAACCCCTAATCTGCTGCCCCCAACATCGTCGCCACCTACATTATATTTATTAACCCCTAATCTGCTGCCCCAATGTCGCCGCCACCTACCTACACTTATTAACCCCTAACTGCCGCCCCCAACGTCTCCGCCACTATATTAAATTTATTAATCCCTAAACCTAACTCTAACCCTAACCCTAACACCCCCTAACTTAAACATAATTACAATAAATCTAAATAAAAATTCCTATCATTACCTAAATTATTCCTATTTAAAACTAAATACTTATCTATAAAATAAACCCTAAGCTAGCTACAATATAACTAATAGTTACATTGTATCTAGCTTAGGATTTATTTTTATTTTACAGGCAAGTTTGTATTTATTTTAACTAGGTGCAATAGTTATTAAATAGTTATTAACTATTTAATAACTACCTAGCTAAAATAAATACAAAAGTACCTGTAAAATAAAACCTAACCTAAGTTACAATTACACCTAACACTACACTACAATTAAATAAATTAACTAAATTAAATACAATTACCTAAATTAAATTAAATTAGCTAAACTACAAAAAAACCCCACAAAATTACAGAAAATAATAAACAAATTACAGATATTTAAACTAATTACACCTAATCTAATAGCCCTATCAAAATAAAAAAGCCCCCCCAAAATAAAAAAAAACATAGCCTAAACTAAACTACCAATAGCCCTTAAAAGGGCCTTTTGTGGGGCATTGCCCCAAAGTAATCAGCTCTTTTACCTGTAAAAAAAAATACAATCACCCCCAACAGAAAAACCCACCACCCACATAACCAACCCCCCAAATAAAATACTATCTAAAAAAAAACTAAGCTCCCCATCATTTGGATGGGCATTGCCCTTAAAATGGCAGTTAGCTCTTTTGCAGGACCAAACCCTAACCTAAAAATAAAACCCACTCAATACACCCTTCAAAAAACCTAACACTAACCCCCTGCATCAGCCAATATAATTTTTTCTACCTTAATTCCGATTGGCTGATAGAATTCTATCAGCCAATCGGAATCTAAGGGACGCCATCTTGGATGACGTCACTTAAAGGTACCTACATTCGTCGTCGGATGAAGAGGATGCTCCGCGTTGGATGTCTTGAAGATGGACCCGCTCCGCATCGGATGGATGAAGATAGAAGATGCCGTCTGGATGAAGACTTCTGCCCGTTTTTTTTTTAAGGGTGTATTGGATGGGTTTTATTTTTAGGTTAGGGTTTGGGCCTGCAAAAGAGTTAACTGCCCTTTTAAGGGCAATGCCCATCCAAATGCCCTTTTCAGGGCAATGGGGAGCTTAGTTTTTTTTAGATAGTATTTTATTTGGGGGTTGTTTGTATGGGTGGTGGGTTTTACTGTTGGGGGGGTTGTTTGTATTTTTATTTACAGGTAAAAGAGCTGATTACTTTGGGGCAACGCCCCGCAAAATGCCCTTTTAAGAGCTATTGGTAGTTTAGTTTAGGCTAGGGTTTTTTTTTTTTATTTTGCGGGGGCTTTTTTTTATTTTGATAGGGCTATTAGATTAGGTGTAATTAGTTTAAATATTTGTTTATTATTTTCTGTAATTTAGTGTTTGTTTTTGTACTTTAGCTAATTTAATTTAATTGTAACTTAGGTTAGGTTTTATTTTACAGGTACTTTTGTATTTATTTTAGCTAGGTAGTTATTAAATAGTTAATAACTATTGTAACTAGTTAAAATAAATAAAAACTTGCCTGTAAAATAAAAATAAACCCTAAGCTAGCTACAATGTAACTATTAGTTATATTGTAGCTATCTTAGGGTTTATTTTATAGGTAAGTATTTAGTTTTAAATAGGAATAATTTAGGTAATGATAGGAATTTTTATTTAGATTTATTGTAATTATGTTTATGTTAGGGGGTGTTAGGGTTAGAGTTAGGTTTAGGGATTAATAAATTTAATATAGTGGCGGAGACGTTAGGGGCGGCAGTTAGGGGTTAATAAGTGTAGGTAGGTTGCGGCGACATTGGGGCGGCAGATTAGGGGTTAATAAATATAATGTAGGTGGCGACGATGTTGGGGGCAGCAGATTAGGGGTTCATTATTTAACTAATGTTTGCGAGGCGGGAGTGTGGCGGTTTAGGGGTTAATATGTTTATTATAGTGGTGGCGACGTTGGGGGCGGCAGATTAGGGGTTAATAAGTGTAGGTAGGTGGCAGCGACATTGGGGGTGGCAGATTAGGGGTTAATAAATATAATGTAGGTGGCGGCGATGTTGGGGGCAGCAGATTAGGGGTTCATAATTATAATGTAGGTGGCAGCGGTATTCGGAGCAGCAGATAGGGGTTACATTTTTTATTTTAGTGTTTGTGATGCGGGAGGGCCTCAGTTTAGGGGTTAACAGGTAGTTTATGGGTGTTAGTGTACTTTTTAGCACTTTAGTTATGAGTTTTATTTTACGGCGTTGTACCATAAAAGTCTTAACTACTGACTTTTAAATGCGTTAGGACTCTTGACAGGGTAAGCTGTACTGCTCACTTTTTGGCCTCCCAGGACAGACTCGTAATACCGGCGCTATGGAAGTCCCATAGAAAAAAGACTTTACAAAGTTTACGTAAGTCGTTTTGCGGTAAGGCCAAAGAAGTGTGCGGTACACCTATACCTGCAAGACTTGTAATAGCAGCGGGCGTAAAAAAGCAGCGTTAGGACCATTTAACGCTGCTTTTTTACCTTAACGCGCAACTCGTAATCTAGCCGTAAATCTTTTTGGTTAATTTGACCAGTTGTCATTTTCTGCAAATAAATCCTCTAAATGAGAATATTTTTGTTCTTTGGAATTTGGGAGAAATGTGAGTAGTTTATAGAATAAAATAAAAATGTTCATTTTACTCAAACACATACCTATAAATAGTAAAACCAAAGAAACTGATAATTTTGCAGTAATCTCATACTCATACATAAAGAGAGAGAGAGAGTGCAAGAGAAGATAATAGATTCACATCTCTTTACACTGTAAAACACTGAAACAATTTGCAATCTCTTTAAGGTATTTTGCATTAAACAACTATAGATTGCAAGCCATATTTAAGCCATATTAAAGGAATTAAACAATGTGCTAGCTGTTTTAAAATGATACAAAAACAGATTCAAGCTTATATTGTTTAAGAACTAATTACAAGCTATTTGTATCACACGTAAACAGCTCTTGCCAGTATCCTTGTTTGTCAGTATGCAAACTAGAAGAAAAAGATATGAATATTTTACACTATTAGCCAGAAATGTTTAGTTGCAAGTAGATATGGTTGTACACATTCTTACATGTAAAATTACAGTATGCTCATCCCATCATCATAAGGAAAAAGTGGAAAGGGCAAATGTTAAAAAAAAACCAAATCAAATAAAATAGTAGGGGCGCGATCCGATATCGATCGCAGTTTGCGGCGCAAGCGAGGGAACCGGCGTCGCCCGCAGTTTCAGCTCGCAACTCGAGCCATCCCATATAGGTCGCCGTCAGATGCTAACGTGCCGTAAGTCTCACAAACCAGCGATGTCCAGAAATCTGCGTAAGTACAAATTTCTGGCGTCGCCAGTGACTTGCGGCACGTTAGAAACTGCCGGCGCCTATAAAACCTGACTAAAGTTTAAAACACCTGCACTGTCTAACACGCCTCCCTAACATAGCCCGCACTGTCTAACACACCTCCCTAACATAGCCCGCACTGTCTAACCCTCTATCCGCTATCCCCCCTCACTAGCCTAACAATAAAAAAGCTATTAACCCCTAAACCGCCGCTCCTTTACCCCGCCGCAACCTAATAAAGTTATTAACCCCTAAACCGCCGCTCCCGTACCCCGCCGCCAGCTATATTATATCTATAACCCCCTAAAGTGAGCCCCTAACACCGCCGCCATCTCTATTAAAATGATTAACCCCTAATTTAATCTACCTACCCCGCCGCCAGCTATATTATCTATATTAACCCTAAGTTTATTATAGTTAATATAGGTATTACATTATATATATTAACTATATTAACCCTAATTATATTAGGGTTAATATAGTTAATATAGTTACTATAGTATTTATATTAACTATATTAACTCTATCTATCCCTAACTAAATTTATATTAAATTAATCTAATTCATTTATAAACTAAAATATTCCTATTTAAATCTAAATACTTACCTATAAAATAAACCCTAAGATAGCTACAATATAATTAATAATTACATTGTAGCTATGTTAGGGTTAATATTTATTTTACAGGTAAATTGTTAATTATTTTAACTAGGTATAATAGATATTAAATAGTTATTAACTATTTAATATCTACCTAGTTAAAATAATTACCCAATTACCTGCAAAATTAATCCTAACCTAAGTTACAAATACACCTACACTATCAATAAATTAAATAAACTACAAACATCTATCTAAAAATACAATTAAATTAACTAAACTAAATTACAAAAAAAAACAAACACTAAATTACAAAAAATAAAAAAAAGATTACAAGATATTTAAGCTAATTACACCTATTCTAAGCCCCCTAATAAAATAATAAACCCCCAAAATAAAAAAAATTCCCTGCCCTATTCTAAATTCAACAAATTTCAAAGCTCTTTACCTTACCAGCCCTTAAAAGGGCCTTTTGTGGGGCATGCCCCAAAGAATTCAGCTCTTTTGCATACAACAAATACAATACCCCCCCCCATTACAACCCACCACCCACATACCCCTATTCTAAACCCACCCAAACCCCCCTTAAAAAAGCCTAACACTACCCCCCTGAAGATCTCCCTACCTTGTCTTCACCACACCGGGCCAAACTCCTGATCCGATCCGGGCGATGTCTTCCTCCAAGCGGCAAAGAAGAATTCTTCCTCCGGCGATGTCATCCTCCAAGCGGCAAAGAAGAATTCTTCCTCCTGCGACGTCTTCCTCCAAGCGGCAGCAAAGTCTTCATTCTTCCGGCGGCATCTTCAATCTTCTTTCTTCGCTCCGCCGCCGCGGAGCATCCATCCCGGCCGACTGCTGAACTTGGAATGAGGTACCTTTAAATGACGTCATCCAAGATGGCGTCCGCCGAATTCCGATTGGCTGATAGGATTCTATCAGCCAATCGGAATTAAGTTAAAAAAATCTGATTGGCTGATTGAATCAGCCAATCAGATTCAAGTTCAATCCGATTGGCTGATCCAATCAGCCAATCAGATTGAGCTCGCATTCTATTGGCTGATCGGAACAGCCAATAGAATGCGAGCTCAATCTGATTGGCTGATTGGATCAGCCAATCGGATTGAACTTGAATCTGATTGGCTGATTCAATCAGCCAATCAGATTTTTTTAACTTAATTCCAATTGGCTGATAGAATCCTATCAGCCAATCGGAATTCGGCGGACGCCATCTTGGATGACGTCATTTAAAGGTACCTCATTCCAAGTTCAGCAGTCGGCCGGGATGGATGCTCCGCGGCGGCGGAGCGAAGAAAGAAGATTGAAGATGCCGCCGGAAGAATGAAGACTTTGCTGCCGCTTGGAGGAAGACGTCGCCGGAGGAAGAATTCTTCTTTGCCGCTTGGAGGATGACATCGCCGGAGGAAGAATTCTTCTTTGCCGCTTGGAGGAAGACATCGCCCGGATCGGTTAAGGAGTTCGGCCCGGTGTGGTGAAGACAAGGTAGGGAGATCTTCAGGGGGGTAGTGTTAGGCTTTTTTAAGGGGGGTTTGGGTGGGTTTAGAATAGGGGTATGTGGGTGGTGGGTTGTAATGGGGGGGGGGGTTATTGTATTTGTTGTATGCAAAAGAGCTGAATTCTTTGGGGCATGCCCCACAAAAGGCCCTTTTAAGGGCTGGTAAGGTAAAGAGCTTTGAAATTTGTTAAATTTAGAATAGGGCAGGGAATTTTTTTTATTTTGGGGGTTTATTATTTTATTAGGGGGCTTAGAATAGGTGTAATTAGCTTAAATATCTTGTAATCTTTTTTTTATTTTTTGTAATTTAGTGTTTGTTTTTTTTTGTAATTTAGTTTAGTTAATTTAATTGTATTTTTAGATAGATGTTTGTAGTTTATTAAATTTATTGATAGTGTAGGTGTATTTGTAACTTAGGTTAGGATTTATTTTACAGGTAATTGGGTAATTATTTTAACTAGGTAGATATTAAATAGTTAATAACTATTTAATAGCTATTATACCTAGTTAAAATAATTAACAATTTACCTGTAAAATTAATATTAACCCTAACATAGCTACAATGTAATTATTAATTATATTGTAGCTATCTTAGGGTTTATTTTATAGGTAAGTATTTAGATTTAAATAGGAATATTTTAGTTTATAAATGAATTAGATTAATTTAATATAAATTTAGTTAGGGTTAGATAGAGTTAATATAGTTAATATAAATACTATAGTAACTATATTAACTATATTAACCCTAATATAATTAGGGTTAATATAGTTAATATATATAATGTAATACCTATATTAACTATAATATACTTAGGGTTAATATAGATAACATAGCTGGCGGCGGGGTAGGTAGATTAAATTAGGGGTTAATCATTTTAATAGAGATGGCGGCGGTGTAAGGGGCTTACATTAGGGGTTAATAATTTTTATATAGGTGGCGGCGGTGTAAGGGGTCAGATTAGGGGATAGATAAGGTAGATGGCGGTGGTTTTAGAGGCTCACAGTAGGGGGTTAGTTTATGTAGATGGCGGCGGGGTCCGGGAGCGGCGGTTTAGGGGGTAATAACTTTATTAGGGATTTCGGGGGGGGGGGGGATCACGGTTGACAGGGAGATAGACATTGCGCATGCGTTAGGTGTTAGGTTTATTTTAGCAGATCGCGGTTGACAGGTAGATAGACATTGCGCATGCGTTAGGTGTTAGGTTTATTTTAGCAGATCGCGGTTGACAGGGAGATAGACATTGCGCATGCGTTAGGTGTTAGGTTTATTTTCTAGTTAGTTTAGGGAGTTACGGGGCTCCAATAGTCAGCGTAAGGCTTCTTACGGCTGCTTTTTGTGGCGAGGTGAAAATGGAGTAAGTTTTCTCCATTTTCGCCACGTAAGTCCTTACGCTGCATATTGGATACCAAACTGCGCGGGTTTGGTATACCTGCCTATGGCCCAAAAAACTGCGGGCGACGGCAGAAATATACGGGCGTAACTTCTAGGTTACGCCGTATATGTGATACCAAATCCGCGCAAATATTGGCGTCGCCGGCTTTTGCGGGCGACGATTTATATCGGATCGACCCCTAGAATGGCCATTTGTTTGTCCCACTGAAGTTTTCTATAAAGTATTTACCAAATGTCAGTTCTGCCACTTCAAATATTCTTCTTTGTATTGAATGATATATTTTACTATTTATTTTATTTATCTGTTTTACTATTTCTTATGTTCTTAACCTAAATCAATATTTAAATATAGCTCCGAGAATCAAGATTTGAGAATTACCTTTTGTTATTTTCATTGTTTATTATTCATTTGTTGATAAAAGTCTTAGACACACCATTCAAAGTAGTGAATTGTTAGATCTTTTGGACATATTAACCCTTTAAGGACACAGCTTTCAGTTTGCTCAATTGTTTTATGACGGAAAAATTCCGTCATATGTCATTAAGAGGTTAAAAGCAGTTTATCAGTGTCAAATGCAAACAAATTTAAATTTAACAGCTAAACTCATTCTCAGATGGGATCTACCCATTTCTAGTTTTACAAGGGTGTTTGGTCTTTTAGCTGTGTAAGATATATTCCATGTACTACTGGTTTTGATTGGCTTTACAAAATGAAATTATTTTATACTTTGGAATATAATAAATCTAAAAGATGAAAAGTTTCAGATTAAAGAGTTCAAGGATAAAACAGCAGATTATCTAATAAAAATTATTCTAACCTGCCCCTGAAGAGAGACTAAAATGGCAATTAAAAAAGCACAAACTGTTTATTTTAACCTTGTTCAAAATTTAGTCTAGTTGGAAACCACTAATCATTATGGGGCCGATTTATCATCGATTTGTCCGACATGATCCGCTCAGCGGATCGTGTCCGACAGACATCGCTGAATGCCGACAGCATAAGCTGTCTGCATTTAGCATTGCACAAGCAGTTCTTGTGAACTGCTTGCGCAATGCCGCCCCCTGCAGATTCGTGGCCAATCGGCCACTAGCAGGGGGTCTCAATTAACCCGTCGCTTCTTAACTGCTGTTTCCGGTGAGCCTTAAGGCTTGTGAGGAAATAGGGGCATCAGGGACCGTTCGGCCCTTGATAATTCAGCCCCTATGACTCTTGACTATATAGCTCATTGCATGTTAAAGGGACAGTCTACACCAGAATTTTTATTGTTTAAAAAAAATAGATAATCCCTTTATTACTCATTCCCTAGTTTTGCACAACCAACCCAGTTTTATAAATACACTTTTTACCTCTGTGATTACCTTGTATCTAAGCCTCTGCAAACTGCCCTCTTATTTCAGTTCTTTTGACAGATATCCATTTTAGCCTATCAGAGCTGGCTCACCTGAACTCAACGTGCGTGACCACAGTGTTATCTATATGACACACATGAACTAACACCCTCTAGTGGTGAAAAACTGTCAAAATGCCCTGAGAGAAGAGGTGTCCTTCAAGGGCTTAGAAATTAGCATATGGACCTCCTAGATTTAGCTTTCAACTAAGAATACCTAGAGAACAAAGCACAATTGGTGATAAAAGTAAATTGGAAAATTGTTTAAAATTGCATTCTCTATCATGAAAGTTTATTTTGGACTAGACTGTCCCATTAATTTTTTTTTCTAGTCTTATATGACAAGTATAAGTTTGTACATCACAATAAACTATTCTGCAGCCTAGATGTCGAATGTTCTAGCAAATAATAAGTCAATTTGATGATTTTTTTGGCTAATTGAAAGCAACATGTTACATCTATTACTGTAATTTAAGTCTCATTAAAATGTTTGGAAATTTTCCAAATAGAAATTACTTTCAAATACCACTTTTAAAGTAATAAATTGTGATGCTGTAATTTTTAAAGATATATAATTGATATAATATTATATGACATTAGGAGATTATATATATCAGCCACAAACTTTTTTTAAGTGCAGGGCTGAATTTTATTGTTTTATTCAACAACAAAAAAGTATGATGAGAAGTCTAACTTGTATGTTGAGCTATTGCTTCTTTTTGTTAAAGGGACAGTAAAGCCAAAATTAAAATTTTATGCTGTAGATAGACTATGCAATTTAAACATATTTCCAATTTACAATCTATTATCTAATTTGATTTGTGTTCTTGGTAACATTTGTTGAAAATTATACCTAGGTAGGCTTAGGAGCAGCAATGCACTACTGGGAGCTAGCTGCTGATTGGTGACTGCACATGTATTCCTCTTGTCATTGGCTCACTTGATGTGTTTAGCTAGTTCTCACAGTAGTGCATTGCTTTTCCTTCAACCAAGGATACCAAAAGAATGAAGCAAATGTAATACAAGTAAATTGGGAAGTTCATTACAATTGTGTTTCATATCCCTTTAACAGAACTTTGCATTGTAAACATTAGAGACCATTAATAGTTTACCAAGTTGTAACATTTTATATTTTTTACTTCTGCATTTAGAGGCAGAATACGCCTTTCCATCATTTTTTTTTCCTGGGTCTCAGTAGAGTTATAAAAAAATTGCACTTAATTTACAAATAACTTCATATGATTAAAGGAACAGTGTACTCCAGAATTTTTATTGTTTAAAAAGAAAGATAATCCCTTTATTACCCATTCCCCAGTTTTTGCATACCCAACACTGTTATATTAATACACTTTTACCTCTATAATTACCTTGTATCTAAGCCTCTGAAGACTGCCCCTCATTTCAGTTCTTTTGACAGACTTGCAGTTTAGCAAAACAGTGCAGACTCATAAATTACGCCACAAAAGTGAGCACAATGTTATCTATATAGCACACAGGAACTAGCACTGTCTATCTGTGAAAAGCTAATACAAATGCAGTGAGATAAGAGGCGGCCTTTAAGGGCTTAGAAATCAGCCTATGAGTCTACCTAGGTTTAGCTTTCAAAAAAGAATACCAAGAGAACCAAAGCAAATTTGATGACAATGGTAAAATTGGAAAGTTATTTAAAATCGCAAGCTCTGTCTTAATCATGTAAGTTTAATTTTGACTAGACTGTCCCTTTAATGCAGTTAGACTTATAGTATAGAATAATTTGGTGAAATAAATGTTTGAAACTGCATAAAACAATCTTTTTCTAAAAGAAAAATAACAATTATTACCGGCATCAAAAAGCTAGAAAATAAAACACTCACTGGTGTATTCACATTTAAAAAATTGAATAAATAAATGTAAAAACAATTTAGTTTTAATAAACAGTTTTCACAATGTTTTCTTATAAATATTTTGAACAGTTACTTTTTTGAAAATATTGTGCTGCAGTATAACATATTTTATAAATTAGTATGCCTTTACCATTGTAACAAAAACATAACTTTAGATTAGTGTAGCAGATCTGTGGTTAGGGCTCAAGGTGAAACTCAATGGTTTTTAACCAGATTTCACCCTTATTGGCAGTGGTGGGTTCTGGGGGAGCAACTTCTCCACAATCTTCTGTTTTGCACTCCCATTGGGTTAAAGGGGAGGGTAAAAAGCTAAAAAAATATCAGCTACCTTTATACAGGCCACATTCCATAATTGCCTAACCACAACCGCAAACCACCTGGCTCTACCTTGATAACACCTGAGACCAATGTTCTCTCTAAGGCCAGTGTTTCCTCTAAGGCCAGTGGTGTTCCCTCTAAGACCAGTGTTCTCTCTAAGACCAGTGTTCCCTCTAAGACCAGTGTTTCCTCTAAGGTCAGTGTTCCTCTTAAGACCAGTGTTCTCTCTATGGCCAGATCAAATGTTCATATGAGGTATTGTAATTAAAGGGACATAACACCCAACACCTTTCTTTCATGATTAGAACATACAAATTTTTCCAATTTGATCCTAATTTGCTTCATTCTGTTAGTATACTTTATTAAGAAGCATAACTAGGTAGGCTCAGAGTTTGGAGCTTCTGATTGGTGGCTGCACATATAAGCCTTTTGTAAGTGGCTTACCAAAGTGTTCAGCTAGTTCTCAGTAGTGCATTGCTGCTCTTTCAAGAGAATAAAGAAAATTGATAATAGAAGTAAAATGGATTTTTTTTTACAAATGTATGCTCTATCTGAATTATGAAAGAAATATGATTCCAATAGAGCATACAAATTTTAAGAATTTCATATTTGCTTCTGTTATTAAATCTTTGTTGAAGAGAATACATAGGTAGGTATAACATTGTTAAAAGCATTCTTATAAAATTGCTGCCAAATAATGCTCCATACACACCCATGCTTCTGAGCCAGTCCCTACTTGCTTTCAACAAAGGATATCAAGTCAACAAAGTAAATTTGATAACCAAAGTAAATTGGATATTTTTTTTCCGGTTGCCCTCATATTATGAGTTGAAAATAAAAAGTTATCGCTCGTGTGCTAACCCAACATGCGCAAAAAGCCAAACTTAGGATATTGAGTGCACAATAACCTATTCTCCCATAGACGTCAAAGGAAAACTTGCGTGCAAACATAATTGCATATTGCGTTAACCCGACATGAAACTATGAAAATTTCACATTCCAAAGTTCTACACAGAAGAATATGCTCTATTTATTCATAAATATATATTTCTATATATATCTGATGGTATTTTGGTACACTTTATTGTTTTGCAAAACAATTTCCTACGGCTCTAAGGATGCGCTAACCCAACGAGTGGTAATTGACCGCAATTTAACTTGCGAGCAAACTAACACATAAACCCGATATCGCTTGCGTGCAAACATTTGCGATTCACTAATTTGGCCCTTTATTAACAAAGCCCTAAATGAGCAGTGATCTACTGAAGAATCCTCAAAATATCAGTCTATTATAGAATCCCTTTTGCAGTGGATCTGCGTTTTGGTATTAATTGAATATTTTGTTGTTGCATGTACAAAACAATGTAGTGAATAGATTTTTGTAATTTATATAGCAAAATCATTTTCAGATTTATTTTGTAATTCTTATCTTTCAGAGTGAGGTTATCTTTTATGTTTTTATTATCAATATAACATAATTTGCATTATAATTTTAGCACATGCTAGGTTAGTGACATGATTTTTTTCATTTTAATGCTGTAAATAAACTGTCAAAAAAATAAAAAAGACTGTCAACATTATATTGGCACACAAATTAGTTATGTGGATTTGGACAGCATAACTCATTTGTACTTTCTGATTGTAAAAAATACAAAATATATTCTAGATGGGTTTAATTATGGTATAACATATTGCTTGTAAATGCAGTTATTTAGCTACATGATTTATTGTCATCATGTTTCTACATGATGACAAATTGGCGTATTTTGTATGGAACTGACGCTACACTTTAGTAATATATTTTAGGTTACATTATGAATATTTTTACTTATACAAAAAAGGGTTTTGCATAAAAAAACATCTTGACCTTAAACGGACACTCAAGTCAAAATTAAACTTTCATGATTCAGCTAGAGCAGCAATTTTAAACAACTTTCCAATTTACTTCCATTAACAAAATGTGCACAGTCTTTTTATATTCACACTTTTTGAGTCACCAACTCCTACTGAGCATGTGCAAGAATTCACAGCATATACGTATATGCATTTGTGATTGGCTGATGGCTGTCACATGGTACAGGGGGAGTGGAAATAGACATAACTTTTCAATTTATTTAATAAAAATCTACCACTCATTTGAAGTTCAGACTAAGTGCTACTGCATTGTGTTCTTATCATGCATTTGTTAAAGGGACAGTCTAGTCCAAAAAAACTTTCATGATTCAGATAGGGCATGTAATTTTGAACAATTTTCCAATTTACTTTTATCACCAATTTGTCTTTGTTCTCCTGGTATTCTTAGTTGAAAGCTTAACCTAGGAGGTTCATATGCTAATTTCTTAGACCTTGAAGGCCGCCTCTTAAGAATGCATTTTAACAGGTTTTTCACCACTAGAGGGTGTTAGTTCATGTTTTTCATATAGATAACACTGTGCTCATGCACGTGAAGTTACCTGGGAGCCATCACTGATTGGCTAAACTGCAAGTCTGTCAAAAGAACTGAAATAAAGGGGCAGTTTGCAGAGGCTTAGATACAAGATAATCACAGAGGTAAAAAATATATAAATATAACTGTGTTGGTTATGCAAAACTGGGGAATGGGTAAAAAAGGGATTATCTATCTTTTAAAACAATAACAATTCTGGTGTAGACTGTCCCTTTAATTATGCAAATCTACAGTGTTGACTGGTCCTTTAAGCATATATCTATCCAGCTATCTATTTTCTATTTGAGATAATCTCACTATAAGGGTATCACGTAGGAGAAATTTTTATGAAGTAGTTGGAAATGACTCCTCCAAACTCAATGTTTCTTAACTTCAGTTCTCAAGAGTCTTAAACAAGTCCAGGGAGCCACAAATAACGCATATGCTTTGGGACACTTTCATATTAGAATTTCTATAACTCATTCCTGAATTATTTTCTTCATGACACAAAGTCTATTACACTTGTTAGGACAGTGCTCGCTGTTCCAGGCTGTATTTCTGCCCAATAAGAGCCAGCCCCCTGACTGCCCAGATTCTTTTCTTGGACTATCCAGACCTGCCCTTGGATTGCCAATAACTACCGCATTGCCATCCAAGCCACACCCAATTTTGAGCCCTTGTACCAACCAAACCACAGTCCCAGTTTTCCGGATAAAATGGCAGAAAGCATGCAGGGGTTATTTTTAATGAACTGCATAGGTTTATTAGTGAGAATCATTAGTGATTCACAAATGAAGCAAGTTTAATATATGACCTGTTAGGAACAAAACATACGTACACTTTTGAGGAAAGTTCTGAAAATGAAAAAAATACCTGTAATCAAAAATGAGAACTTTGGATTTAAGATAACTCATTTTCATACAAGTGTAGTGTTTAAACCATACATTAAATTATGTTCTCTATGAATTTGCTTGAGTTTCACTAAGATTGATGAGAACAGCAGAATTCAAACAGTGAGCTATCTATACACTTTCCATCGTTATGTTATAAATTTGTAATAATGGGTTTGCTGTTTTAAGAATTCCTATTGGCACTTTTTAAATCTGAAAAGGCAAGTGTCAAATAATAAAAATTGTATATTTTAAAGTGACAGTTTACACCTTGGTCGTCTTAAAGTTTTATCTTTTAAGCAGTTTAAGCTGCAAATATCTATATCATGCAGCAGGAACAATAAAAAAGTTATTTTAAAATGAATAGTGTTTCTGGCCAGTTTGAAATGACTGCCAAGCTCAGCCCTCTGTTGACATAATGTTGCTGCATATGGCATCCAATCACAAAAGGCTCACTAGTTATCTCTCTATACACAAAGATCAGTAGTTAAGTATTGAAATGTTAGTTATGGATTGGGGTAAAATGAGCAAAATCCCCTTTTTTTTAAAAAAAAATCTCACTCTCCCCTACCACCACTGGGAGGTTAATTTCTGCTTTGCTGCCTTTGATTTACATACTTTTTCTTCAGAGGATAACACAGTGTTCATTTTTTTCAGTATAAGTGGTGGTTTAAACCGGCAAAGATAGATATTTCAAATGCCAAAATAAAAGTAAAGGAGATGTTAAACAATTAAATACACTACTGCAGGTAAAAGTGATAACTGTTATCAAATTAAAGAGGAGGACATTTTGCATTACACAGTTCCTTCAATAGGTGCTAAACAATTTTAGTATAATTGTTCCACTTACTCAGTCCTACCCCTTGATAAACAGTGTAGGATGCCTAGTAATACAAAACATGGTGATGGAGATGGATAGTAAAATAGTATTTTTAAAGTAGCTTTTAAAACCTAACATTTATTGCTCACCTTGTCATACCTCACTGATATGAGGTATCTGAAGGTAAAGATGATCCTTTGTTCACAATTTGATGTGGTGGAAAGTCTTACTGCTGAAGGACTAAATTCAATGTAAGACGTAACTATAAATCTTTCATGTGAGAAAATTCCTAGATTAGTTCTGGAATCCTCAGTGCGTGAGCCATTATGCTTATTGAGTCAAAACAAACAGACAAAAAAGGATATTTGACTCTTAAGGGTAAACTATAAATGCAACTGAAATTTTAATTTTTACCTGGTTTATATTGCCAGCTTAAAATAAAACTTTTTTTTAGCTCTATTCACTGTATAGAACTGCAGAATCTTTTTGATAATAATAGGAACATCATTTATGCTGGAAGTAGAGTAATTTTCTATGGATTCTCAAAGAAGCATCTTTTTGTAGCCGTTGGTATTAACATTACATACAGCGATACTTGTCAGTTCTACCCAAAGCTATATTTGTATGCATTATTATGATTATTATTAAACAACTACTATTACTGCTAATGAAAATATGAGTAATAATGTTATTTGCTGTAAGGCAAATTTTGTATTGAAACTGTGGTAAAGGCGGGATATGAAACCCACATTTTTTACTTTCATGATTCAGAGTATGCAATTATAAGCAACTTTTTAATTTACTCTTATTAGCATTTTTTTGTTTTCTTTGTATCTTTATTTAAAAAAGCAGGAATGCCAAATGCAGTCACCAATCAGCAAACGCTACCCAAAAATGGGCCGACTCCTACGCTTACATTCCTGCTTTTTCCAATAAAGATACCACGAAAATGAAGAAAAATTGATATTAGAAGTAAATTAGAAAGTTGCTTAAAATTGCACGCTCTATCTGAATCAAAAAAGAAAAAATGTGGGTTTTATATCCCTTTAAGCAGTTTCAGTTCAGGGAATTACAGTGGTCAGTACACAAAACGATTTGAAAGTTATCAAAAAACATGGTTCTATCTACACTAGTTTGCAAAATATTATTCATAGATGTAGTTATGTCAGTAAAACTGTTTTTCATTAATGTTTCATAGACTATGGTTTTGCAAGCACAGATATTGACAGCAAATTAACAATATAATTAGCTTTGAACATTATTTCTTCGGTCATAAATCCCTACAGCAATGTTCAATTAAAATGTATCTTTATTAACGCTGTTGTTTGTGCAAACACATTATTTTAATTAAATTACTTGGCTTAAAGAAGAATAGCTGCATTGTATACCTACAATGGATTTGCCATTTACAGAGAATTTTAAAATGCCACTAACATTTATACATTCATACAGAGTGAATTATTTATCCAACCAGTGCTTAAAGGGACAGTTTAGTCAAAATTAAACTTTCATTAAAGGGACACTCAGGTTAAATTAAATTTTCATGATTCAGATACAGCATGTAATTTTAAACAACTTTCCAATTTACTTATATGCACAGTCTTTTATATTTACAATTTTTGAATCACCAGATCCTACTGAGCATGTGCAAGAATTCACAGACTATATATATATATAGAATACGTATATGCATTTGTGATTGGCTGATTGCTATCACATGGTACAAGGGGAGTGGAAATATACATATCTTTGAAATTTGTTATAAAAAAATCTTTTACTCATTTGAAGTTCAGACTAAGTGCTATTGCATTGTCTTGTTATCTTGCATTTGTTGATTATGTAAATCTAATGTGTTGACTGGTCCTTTAAATTTACTTTTCCCATCAAATTTTCTTTGTTCTCTTGGTATTCTTTGTTGAAAGCTAAACCTATTAAGTGAAACACAAAAACTAGTGAATGCTCTGAACTAGATTTGTATCAGACCACTCCTAATCAACACAGCTTCCTCTACGTTGTGTAAAAAGTGTGTAGCTAAAAAAATAAAAACTATCTTAGGAGGGCCCTAAACTAAGCCTAAGATACCTAGAAATGTATAAAAACATCTAGAAGAATACATATGTTTGTAATACAGAAACAATTTATTGCGCCATTAAAAAAGTGTATGTATGTTAGTACAAGTCAATATAGATTCTAAAAATATAAAAACCGGGACATCTCCCTTAAACCTTAAAATCTGTTAGAATATAAAACAAAGGGTATATATTACCCGTATAATAAATAATTGATACACCAAAAAATATTCTATCTCTGTGCAAAACAAGCAAGACAATATATGAGACCAAATCAAATCGATCTCGATTAAAAACAACTTAAACCACCATGACTGTGATGTTGCCAGCAAAGTTTTTTAAAAAACAATATTGTTATATTCATTAGCATACAGGTTGAATAGTTATAGAACAAACAGTCTTAATGTGTATTGGGAGACTCAATTTGATATTTATCCGTATTTGCATATATAACAATTCAAGTTATTTCTATGGTTCTATTCTGTGGTTTTCAGATGTGCATATGGTCTCTCACTACACCTGTGCAGACACAGACTTTGATTCCTTACGCTTCTCACAGCGTTATGCCTTAGTTAAACCGCTTCCTCCCACGTGACCTCCTAGGCTACATCCTAGACTGTAAAAACAGTTACTTCAAAGAAAGTTGCAGTAAACAATCCTTACTGATACATACGTGATACTTTGTCTGGCGTACTTGCTCTTAGTGCTATTTGCCCGCAAGTTAGAGAGAACTGATTTTGATGATAGTGGTGCTCAAAATAATGCGGGTTATGAACTGTAACAAAGTCTATAAGCAATTCAGCTTGTATGTGATGAGTCTTTGGTGGGATCTACCTCATCATTTACAAAAGTGCTGCCTTAAACATCAATGCGTTTCACCCTATTATGGGCTTTATCAAGATAGGTTTCAGGCAGGTGAAAGAGTCTTTTATAGACCTGTATGTCTTTTTATTGGTCCACTTGTAATTAACCATTTTTAAGGTGGTATTGTGTCTAATTTTCTTATTAATTTTTAAGGTGGTATTTGTAGATAGTGCTTGTTTTGCAATGTTGTTTTATATATATATATATATATATATATATATATATATATATATATATATATATATATATATATATATATATATATATATATATATATAAGTTTTTTCTATTCAAATATTATTTCATTCAAAAAACATATAGATGACTCTTAGCCATCTTAATAATAGTACTAAAATTCACATCTATCTTGCCTTTATTATGCCAAAGATATGTGTGGGTTTTCTGGATATTTTTATACATTTCTAGGTATCTTAGGCTTAGTTTAGCGCCCTCCTAAGACATTTTTTATTTTTGAAAGCTAATCCTAGGCAGGCTCATATTCTAGTTTCTACGCCCTTAAAGGCCACCTCTTATCTTAGTACATTTTGACAGTTTTTTGCTGCTAGGCAGCACTAGTTTAATTGTGCCATATAGATAAACATTGTGCTTACTCCTGTGGAGTTATTTACGAGTCAGCACTGATTGGCTAAAATGCAAGTCTGTCAAAAGAACTAAAATAAGGGGGCAGTGGGAAGAGGCTTAAATACAAGGTAATCAAAGAGGTAAAACGTATATTAATTTAACAGTGTTGGTTATGCAACACTGGGGAATGGGTAATAAAGGGATTATCTATCATTTAAACAATAACAATTCTGGCATAGTCTCTTTAAGGGGCTAATGCACAGAAATTGGTAAATAGCACTCAGAGCAATTAGTAAAATACAGCTAATAATTAATTTATATTTATTGTATAAATTATAAAACACTTATAGGAACATAAATATCTTTCACAGCCATTTTACTAACTTGTCTTTGGGATTCACACCAGCTGGCTGTAAAAGGCGAGACAATAGGAGACTCCAATTTCAAAGGGAACCAACCCTTGTTAGGGGGCATAGAGCATACACAACTAAAATACCAAGTCATATTTAAAAAAAAACAACACCTTGATGACTATTTCAATGGAGTATTATAAACACACACACACACATATATATATATATATATATATATATATATATATATATATATAAAACATATTTGAGATGTTAATTAAATGAGATATCAAATGGAAGCCAATGCCAGACTAAGGTTAATATATCATGTGAAATTCCAGCTGTTTAAATCTTGTAGTGTGGTGCTTATTCATTAGTAATTCATCCAACAAATATATTATGATATATGTCTTTCATGTAGCAGGCTCATGGCATGCTTCCTTGTTTTCCTTTTTTTTCCCCTATCTGTAGCCTAGTAGGTCAATATCATATTGTATAATCTGAACTATCAGACCTCCCCTTTTTTGATGGTCTTCTGATCTAGATATGTATATAGGACAGTGCCTAAAGATCTCCTTCTGGAACAAGATCTCCTGTACATAAAAACTCAACTGGAACTTTACCAACTGAAAGGATTAATTAGAGATTTCTACTTACTTCATCCTAAGTTTAAGGTTTCTGTACATTTTTAATCATTGTTTATCGATGTGCTTTGCTCAGTAAATATATACACTTCTGAAACTTCTTCATTTTGCTATCATGAAAAGGGGTCAATATTTAATAATGGAAACCAAGAGAGAAATGTAAAATTTACAGAATTAAATTGGAACTTTTTTGGGAAACAGTATGTTCTATCTTAATCATGAAATTGTAAAGTTTTACTTCCATGTACCTTTAATTACTGCTATGAACAAACATCCTGATATAAATATATTTTATGATTATTTACCATAATTTAAAATTGTGATTTGTTTGCTATTTAAAGTTTTAATGATAATAGGAAATGAGTGTTTATGTAAAATTGTTATCTGATCGCGAGGGAGACTGATGGCCCCATACCTCCTAGGATTGTCACTATTTGGGATGTATAGCCCTGCTTCCCATCTGCAGCCCCTCATTCTCATGGTTTAAGGGACATACCAAGCCCCACCATGACACACCCACAAATCCCCCATAACCACACCCTCTCCATGTAACCACGTACTCCCATACCCAGCCCCACCCACAAAATTCAAAATAATGGGGGCCACTGCCTATAAGCTCTTAACCTCCTACATCCTGGAAATCATGTAGCAGATGTTGAGAGGTACACATCCTTTTAAATAAAGGTTCAAATGCCCAAAATGGTTCAAAGATCTTTAAAAGACTTTAAAAAAAAAAATGAAAACTCATGGGAAATAGCTTTTCTGATGAGACTGGAATGCAATTGGTGAGGCATCTCAATGTAGATTATCTGACAATTTAAAGAGACAGGAAACTCTAACTTAATACTAAATAGAATGTTGTATTCACATCAGAGATAAGCCTGAAAATAAGATGCAGATTTATTGTTTTTAAATCATATCAGTTGTTTCAATATTGAAAAAATAAGTATAAAGTTTTAATCTCCATAAAGTAGTGGTTGCCGCCGTGTTGTAACCAGGGTTTCCAACTTTGCTCAGACCAATTAGGGACAGCTATAAATGGGTCATTAGAGTGTGCAGCCAATGGGCCCCCGTGTGCTAATCTGTGGGAGGATGCGGTTCCCAACGTAGACACCTGTCTGTCCGTCTTCATGGTGAGTGGGCAGCTGACACTGTACATCGTGCTTTTATGCGACCTGGTAATCGACCGCAAATGAAAGTAATTATGATTGTTGCTTCTTAGATTGTAGTAAACAGGCTCCCAGCAAGGGCTCCAAAGCAGTGTTTGCTGCTAAGTACATGGAGCCCAATGACTTCATGGAGCAATGCAGAGTTAAGTCTGGAGTTTGCACTTTTACCTATAACAGGAATAGGAAAGTTAATAAATTTCAGAATTAAATTACAGGAAAAATTGACAAAATAAATTATAAAAGCATATTGCAAAGTTTCTTTTGTTCTTATAATTAAACAATAAAACATTAGAATACCTCTTTTTTACATATTGGAATAGCTCAGATTTTGGAAAACTGTTTAACACACTGTTAAACCTTTCAATAAAGTTGTTTTTAAAATCTAGGTTATTGTTTGAAAAAGACACATGTTCATGATTATTTATTTATTTGTAGCAGTTGTGCTACAGATGTTCATCCGCCGCACAACATGAAATGCATGCCGATCTACAACATTTTAAAAATAATTACATTCAAACTGATAAATTATTCTAATAGTACTGAGTGGGAAGTGTTGGTCTTGTAACAGATAAACCAATCTTTGTTTGTATTGACACACATTAAAAATAAATTTTACTTGGCAAAGCAAACACTGTGCAAAAACCATGGACTACAATGCCAACATTATTTGCATATTTTAAAAATATTCACGGATCAGTTAATCAACAGTGGTGTTTAGCTTTCTTTTCCCAGTTGCCTATAAAATAAAAAAATAACTTAGAAATTGAATCAGTTAATATTTGTCTGACCAATCTATCAGTTGACAGATAACTGTATAATCTAAAGCTGTTTAACTCAATCATGATCAGGAATTGCATGTGTATAAGGACAAGCTTTTGTTGTCATAGGTGCACTAAGACTTCAGGATAGTATGGATTTCTATATTTTTTTAATTACATGTTTTAGGCTAGATTACAAGTGGAGTGGCACCTTGCGCTGACACTTGCACATTAACTTAGTTAGACGGAGGCTTTGTGCGTGCATGGGGTAGCTCACATATTACAAGTTGAAAGTAAAAATATTTTGCATAAGTTGTAAAAGCAGAATCTTGAAAATCATGACTGCGTTAACGTATTCCCCCATAGACTTCAATGGAGCACGAAAACTGGAACTAATGCCTAACACCCTACTTGCGCACAAAGCCGATCACATTTTCTCAAGTGTGCTAGCACAACATAAACTATGAATATTTCACATTCCAAAGTTCTTCACATAGCAGATTTGTTTTTTAAATAATTTTTCTCAGACAGGGTTATTATGTTTGTAACTGTACTTTTAAATGTATTTTTGATTTCCCCCCCACATTTAGTAGAGAGTAGCAGTTAACCAGAGCTTCGCAGATGCACTATCCCGATGCACGTTAAATTCAGTTGCGCTCAGGTGAACGCATTAAATATTCAGCTCATAATACACGCAGTACTTCCGACGTGTCCAAAGAGCCACGATACATCCCTTTTCAATTGCAACAGTAAGAGCGCCACTCATAATCTAGACCTTTATGGAGATATTACAAAAGGAAATACATTCTACATCTAATGATATATTCAGATTGACCTGCGAATATGTAGATGTATACGTTTATATTAGTTGTTTTAATGTTCAAGATATAAGTGTAAAGGTTTAGGGCTAGATTACAAGTGGAACGGTATTTTGTATTTTCGCTATAGCGATAACCTCGCTAGAATTCAGATTTTTCCGCTAGCCAAGTTGCGCTGGTATTACAAGTTGAAAATATATATATATATATTGCGCTAGTAATAACCCAATGAGCGCAAAAATCAGAACTACAATACTGCTTGCGCGTCCCCGTATTCCCCCAAAGAAGTCAATGGAGAAATTGGAGACATTGATAAATCGGCCCCTTAGTGTATAAAGTAATAGGTGCTGCTATGTTGGAAAGTAGGTTTTCCCTTTATTTATCACTTCTGCTGTAACAAAGAGAATTTGAAAACAACGGTTGTGTAGAATATAGGATTATTAAAATAACTTTATAATATGGTTTTGCCAAAGCCTTTTTTGCACACTGTCTTGCATTGCCTGTTTTATATATGTCCAAATTGTCCTCAGCAGAAAAAAGATAGATAAAGGGAAAACATAGGTATCCATTAGTTTAGGGAAATTTGGTGGAATTTAGAAAACCAACAATATTCAAAGTTAAATTACATGAAAACTATACATAATTGTTATATATCACCATTTGCAATAGATACACATGTCTGTACTTGTTTACAATTTAAAGGGACAAAAAACTGTAAAAAAAAAATATTTCATGCGTATAAAAGAGCACTATTCAGATACTTATAATATCTTTGCATCCAAAAAGGTTATGTTAAAACTGTTCATTTTGATTTTAATGCTAATAGGAAGTACATGTCCGGGTATTGAGAACTGACTGTTTAATGGCTGATAAGTAAAAGCCACATTACTTTATTAGTGAAATGTATGTCACATACATAAAGAAAAAAGTGCAGTTAATGCCTCTTCCCTAGGCATGAGATCAAACCTCACAATCCTACTGGTGTACAAAAATATACCTTCACCAGTGCCACCACAAAAGCAAAAAGTAGATTTATTCAGGACAGGATCATCTAATAGAAATTCATTTTTATATTTTTGAAAATATCCTCTTTTAGATGCATACAAACTTGATTGTGATACCCCTTTAACCCCTTAATGACCACAGCCCTTTTCCATTTTCTGTCCGTTTGGGACCAAGGCTATTTTTACATTTTTGTACTGTTTGTGTATAGCTGTAATTTTCCTCTTACTCATTTACTGTACCCACACATATTATATACCGTTATTCTCGCCATTAAATGGGCTTTCTAAAGATACCATTATTTGCATCATATCTTATAATATACTATTAAAAAATGTATAAAATATGAGGAACAAATGGAAAAAAACACACTTTTTCTAACTTTGACCCCCAAAATCTGTTACACATCTACAACCACCAAAAAACACCCATGATAAATAGTTTCTAAATTTTGTCCTGAGTTTAGAAATACCCAATGTTTACATGTTCTTTGCTTTTTTTGCAAGTTATAGGGCCATAAATACAAGTAGCACTTTGCTATTTCCAAACCAATTTTTTTCAAAATTGGAACACTGATATCTTTCAGGAATCCCTGAATATCCCTTGACATGTATATATATTTTTTTAGAAGACATCCCAAAGTATTGATCTAGGCCCATTTTGGTATATTTCATAGCACCATTTCACCGCCAAATGCGATCAAATAAAAAAAATCGTTCACATTTTCACAAATTTTTTCACAAACTTTAGGTTTCTCACTGAAATTATTTACAAACAACTTGTGCAATTATGGCATAAATGGTTGTAAATGCTTCTCTGGGATCCTCTTTGTTCAGAAATAGAAGACATATATGGCTTTGGCGTTGCTTTTTGGCAATTATAAGGCCGCTAAATGCCACTGCGCACCACACGTGTATTATGCCCAGCAGTGAAGGGGTTAATTAGGGAGCATGTAGGGAGCTTCTATGATTCATTTTAGCTTTAGTGTAGTGTAGTAGACAACCCCAAGTATTGAAAATATGAATAATTAAGGTGCGCTAGGACAAAAGATATCAAACACCCCCTTAGTAGACAATATCCCTAACAATTGTCTTAAAACTAGATCAAATATAAAATATAAAATATGGGTAAAGGGAGGCGCTAGAAGCCAAAGATATCAACACTAAAGATTTTTAAACAAACCAATATTTAATAAAACACATATACAACTAATTAATAAAAAGGGACGTCTCCCTAGAGTAAATGTTAATTACACAGCACAGATTTATATTGATGAATAGTTAATATATACAATTTAAGAACATAATATACTAAAACCAAGGATATACACTTCTAAAAATAAAGCATCCAAAGGTGATAAGTTAAAGGATCTGTAGGAAAACACTCTGTAAGAAAAACGCTTAGTAGCGTATATTTATATTAGTGACTAGGATTGTCATAAAAGGAAACAAAGGGCTCCATGTACGAAGCAGCGAAAGCTGCTCCGGAGCCTTTGCTGGGCAGGTTCGCATATGCGAGCCTGCTTCCCGCAATGTAAGAAGCAGCGGTCATTAGACCACTGCTTCCTACACCCTACGCCACCTCTTAGGTGGTGAAGCAAAATCACAGAGAGCACGCTCGCTCTCGGTGATTGACAGCCCCTTCAGTCGCGTGATTGGTCGCGCGATTGAAGGGGCGGGCATTACACACTCCGATGAGTGTGTAATGATACATACGGGCAAGCAGATCAACAGATCCGCTGCCCGTGTGTAGCGGAGGTGGGCGGACAGCTTCGCAAGTTAAGAAGCTGTCCGCCCGCCGTTTAGTACATGACGCCCAAAGTCTCTATTCATTGATGAAAAAATTTTACTAATACTGTGATTATTCGGAGATGAAAATTAGTCTTAAATGATATAGTTTCCGTGAAAAGGAGATTGAAACCACCAAGCTGTTACCAAATGATCGTATATCAGAAGGATTCACCTTATACCTCTTGTCCTTCAAAGAATCTTACTTTATTAATTGGTATGAATTAACAAGCTCTTTGGCATAAGTAGTATTGTGTTCTTTGTAAGTATGCAGATTACGTTACCCAAAACCTTCTTAGTGGGGTGAAGTTCTATCCCTCGCTCTGTATTTTTCCTCGAGCGGGTCCGACTGAAGGTTTTCGGCGTCACCAAAAGATGTTCCGGTAAGGAAAAAAGGCCGGTTCCTACGCTGCTTCCGACCGCTGTAATCAAGGTCCTCACAGAAGAGTCCTGCACTTAGTGCTATGCACGCAGGGATAAATGGGCAATGTTGTGGGTATCCAAAACCTCCTCCAGCCACAGATCCCAAGGATGTTATATATCAATCAAACATGAAAAGTTCCAATATATTTCATAACCCAGGTTATATATTAGAAATTCAATGAAGTGTAGACAACTTGAAACAAAGTGTGCCAAAATATACACTGCCAACACAGCGACGCGTTTCGCCCTCCTATGGGCTTTATCAAGATAGTGGTGGCAAGTGTGAGTGTCCTTATTTAAAGGATTGTCCTTCAATCTGATTGGTAATGGTAATGGTCTTAATTGACAGCTTCTCTTAAGGTGGTAATGGTCTTTTTTTGACAGCTTCTCTTAAAGTGGTGTTAAAATCTCAACTCCTCCAATGTCCTTTGAGGAGGTACCTAGATATAAACAATATCGTTATTCAAGAAAGAATGTCGTTGGTATATGCAATAAAAACTCCAAAAAATAATAAATTATAAATTATTATACTTCAGAAAAATAATAAATTATTATACTTCAGAAACTACATAGCACGTATAAATATGATTGATACATTTTGTACAAAAGTGCGTATTCTTGTTACCCATTAGTACCTTGGGTTACAACCTTCCTCATGATTAAAATATAAGAGATTGTGGCGCATATCTTACCCTAGATAGGTATAAAAATAAGAAAATAGGTGCTAGTAAATTAGGTGCTTAAAGAATAAAGTGTTCAAAAATAAAGTGCATAGTGAATTGATTATTACTTTATATTTTTTTAAAAATAGATTAATATTAAAATGTTATTGTAAAACACATACATTTTTATTCAAATAAAAAAGGGGAGAGGTCCAATTCTGAATGTAACCCTTTCGGATATAAGCTGTCGTATTTATAGATGTACTCTGCTTCCTTTATAAGGAGGGTTTTTTCAATATTACCACCTCTCCAATGATTTTTAATCTTGTGAATAACCCAATATTTTAAATCCCTAGTATTACCCCGGTGGAATTCTTTAAAGTGCCTATATAAGTGTGTGTCTTCTTTTTCTTTTTCTATACATAATAGATGTTCTTTTATTCTATCCCGGAGACTCCTCTTAGTTTCTCCGAAATAGAATAAGTTACATGTACATTTTAATACATAAATAATATTCTTGTGAGTGCATCTAATTATTCCTTTTATAGTGATATTTTCATCTATTTCATTCATTTTTAAACTCTTTAATTTAGAGCTATGTGTACACGCCTTACACGTGTAGCAGGGAAAAAAACCTGCTACACTCCTTCCTTCCAAATCTAGTTGTTTTGTGTTAGTTGTTTTTTGTCGTACTACACTAGGGGCCAGAGTTGTTTTAAAAATTTTTGCTCTCTTAAAGATGAAAGTAGGTTTATCTGCCAGCTGATCACCTATAATATTATCTTCTTTTAATAAATGCCAGTTTCTTTTTATAATTTTTTTAATCAAATGGTGATCTGCATTATAATCAGTTGCAAAGGGAACTATAATTTTATCTTCTTTAATAATTTCCTTTGTCTTATAACTCAGAAGATTATCCCTATTTGTCATTTTTGCTTTTTCAATTGCCTGTGTGATATTTTTCTCATTATAGCCTTTTATAGTAAATTTTTCTGCCAAAGTCACTACCTGTCATTCAAAATCCTCAATCCGGGAGCAATTTTTTCTTATGCGTAAGCTTTGACCATAAGGTATGTTTTCTTTCCATAACTTCAGATGGCAACTATCCGCATGTACCAGATTGTTGCAATCTACCTTTTTGAAATGATTTTGTGTCTCCAATTTCTCATTAACTACCATAATCTCTAGATCCAGGAACACCACTTTCTCTTTACTATGGTGACTTACAAATTTAAGACCGTTATCATTAATATTCATTTCCTCAAAAAGTTTGACCAACCCTTGCTCAGGTCCCCTCCATACTATTAACAGGTCTTCTATATAACGCTTATAGAGTACGAGGTTTGCACCGAGATCTCTACTATTGAAGAAATTTTCTTCCCAAACATCCATAAAAAGATTTGCATAACTCGGTGCAAACCTCGTACCCATAGCGGTTCCTTCTATTTGGAGGAAGAATTTATTATCAAAAGAGAAGTAGTTGTGCTCCAGTATGTATTTAATATTATTCAAAATAAATTTTCTCTGTTCTTCCTTCATATTGGAGTCCTTTTCTAAATAGTGTCTAACAGCGTTTATACCTTGTTCATGCTTAATTACAGTATATAATGACGACATGTCACATGTCGCCAATATCATGTCACTGCTCCATTCTATCAAATTAAGAAAATGTAAAACTTGAGTGGAGTCTTTAAGGTATGACGTCATCAGCGTTCGCCGTGACAGGAAAGCGGAGGGACCGCTCAATGTGGAATATGCACAGGCTTAAGGAAAACTACTTGACTAAGCGCCACTAGGGGGGCGCGAAACGCGTCAGGACTGCTACTCCTGCTTACCTGCACCTTGATGCAGCTTTTACCTTTGTTTAAATAAAGATTTTGGGATTTTACCTTGCTCCCGAGTGCTCAGATCTCTGCTTCCTTGGATTTCTTTAAGGTATGAGTCTAGCCTAGATACATATGGCTGCAGAAATTTATTGATATATTGGGACACATTCGCTGTGATAGAATTAATCCCAGAGACTATTGGCCTCCCAGGAGGATTTACCAGACACTTGTGGACCTTCGGTAAAAAAATTAAAAATAGGGATCCTAGGGTGGACAGATGTTAAATATAAAAATTCTCTCTCATTCAAAATTCCCTTTTTACTTTCCTCTGTTAGGATTTTGTCAAGAATTATTTTAAATCTCATCGTTGGGTCACCAGTTAATAATTTATATGTCTTCTTATCATTAAGGAGTCTTAAGGCCTCTGTCATATATTTTGTAGTATCCATCACCACTACCCCTCCACCCTTGTCCGCTGGCTTTATAGTAATTAGGTTGTTAGTTTGTAGGATCTTAGGGTGTCCTTTGATGTGCCCTCTCTTGGAGAGCTGTAGTCTAAAAAAGATTTCTCTTCTGTTGTCAAGGTATTAGTGATAGTTGGTTCATTCCTTAAGGGTGCGAACCTGTTATATGTTGGTGTTACATTCTCCTTATAATCTTGTCCATGATTCCCCTGTCTCGCAGTGTTCCTATGCCTGGGATATTCCCATTCTCTGGGCCTTGAATGAAAATCTCTTTGAGAATAGTTATTATAATCATTATAATTATACCTGTGTTGAGTCTGATGTCTGTTGTGGTACTGGTTATATCCATAGTTATTATGATTATTATGATAACTTCTGTTATAATAATTAGTTCTATAATTATCTCTATTGTGGTTATACCCATAATTTCTTTCCTGAAAATTTCTCTCCTGATAATTTTGATTACTCTGAATATGAGATTGCCTAACATTAAAATCATCATCAGTTTTATTTTTATGTGTATGTGTACCTTGCGACTTTGTAATGGTATTTTTGAACACTTTATTCTTTAAGCACCCAATTTACTAGCACCTATTTTCTTATTTTTATACCTATCTAAGGTAAGATATGCGCCACAATCTCTTATATTTTAATCATGAGGAAGGTTGTAACCCAAGGTACTAATGGGTAACAATAATACGCACTTTTGTACAAAATGTATCAATCATATTTATACGTGCTATGTAGTTTCTGAAGTACTAATATTTATTATTTTTTGGAGTTTTTATTGCATATACCAACGACATTCTTTCTTGAATAATGATATTGTTTATATCCAGGTACCTCCTTAAAGGACATTGGAGGAGTTGAGATTTTAACACCACCTTAAGAGAAGCTGTCAATAAAGACCATTACCACCTTAAGAGAAGCTGTCAATTAAGACCATTACCATTACCAATCAGAATGAAGGACAATCCTTTAAATAAGGACACTCACACTTGCCACCACTATCTTGATAAAGCCCATAGGAGGGCGAAACGCGTCCCTGTGTTGGCAGTGTATATTTTGGCACACTTTGTTTCAAGTTGTCTACACTTCATTGAATTTCTAATATATAACCAGGGTTATGAAATATATTGGAACTTTTCATGTTTGATTGATATATAACATCCTTGGGATCTGTGGCTGGAGGAGGTTTTGGATACCCACCACATTGCCCATTTATCCCTGCGTGCATAGCACTAAGTGCAAGGCTCTTCTGTGAGGACCTTGATTACAGCGGTCGGAAGCAGCGTAGGAACCAGCCTTTTTTCCTTACCGGAACATCTTTTGGTGACGTCAGACGCCAAAAACCTTCAGTCGGACCAGCTCGAGGAAAAATACAGAGCGAGGGATAGAACTTCACCCCACTAAGAAGGTTTTGGGTAACGTAATCTGCATACTTACAAAGAACACAATACTACTTATGCCAAAGAGCTTGTTAATTCATACCAATTAATAAAGTAAGATTCTTTGAAGGACAAGAGGTATAAGTGAATCCTTCTGATATACGATCATTTGGTATTGACAGCTTGGTGGTTTCAATCTCCTTTTCACGGAAACTATATCATTTAAGACTAATTTTCATCTCCGAATAATCACAGTATTAGTAACATTTTTTCATCAATGAATAGAGACTTTGTTTCCTTTTATGACAATCCTAGTCACTAATATAAATATACTCTACTAAGCGTTTTTCTTACAGAGTGTTTTCCTACAGATCCTTTAACTTATCACCTTTGGATGCTTTATTTTTAGAAGTGTATATCCTTGGTTTTAGTATATTATGTTCTTAAATTGTATATATTAACTATTCATCAATATAAATCTGTGCTGTGTAATTAACATTTACTCTAGGGAGACGTCCCTTTTTATTAATTAGTTGTATATGTTTTATTAAATATTGGTTTGTTTAAAAATCTTTAGTGCTGATATCTTTGGTTTCTAGCGCCTCCCTAACCCCAAGTATTGATCTAGGCCCATCTTGGTATATTTCATGCCACCATTTCACCGCCAAATGCGATCAAATAAAAAAAAAAACGTTAAATTTTTCACAATTTTAGGTTTCTCACTGAAATTATTTACAAACAGCTTGTGTAATTATGGCACAAATGGTTGTAAATACTTCTCTGGGATCCCCTTTGTTCAGAAATAGCAGACATATATGGCATTGGTGTTGCTTTTTGGTAATTATAAGGCTGCTAAATGCCGCTGCGCACTACACGTGTATTATGCCCAGCAGTGAAGGGGTTAATTAGGGAGCTTGTAGGGTTAATTTTAGCTTTAGTGTAGTGTAGTAGACAACCCAAAGTATTGATCTAGGCCCATTATGGTATATTTCATGCCACCATTTCACCGTCAAATGCGATCAAATAAAAAAAATTGTTCCCTTTTTCACTAACTTTTTCACAAACTTTAGGTTTCTCACTGAAATTATTTACAAACAGCTTGTGCAATTATAGCACAAATGGTTGTAAATGCTTCTCTGGGATCCCCTTTGTTCAGAAATAGCAGACATATATGGCTTTGGCGTTGCTTTTTGGTAATTAGAAGGCCGCTAAATGCCGCTGCGCATCACACGTGTATTATGGCTAGCAGTGAAGGGGTTAATTAGGTAGCTTGTAGGGAGCTTGCAGGGTTAATTTTTGCTTTAGTGTAGAGATCAGCCTCCCACCTGACACATCACACCCCCTGATCCCTCCCAAACAGCTCTCTTCCATCCCCCACCCCACAATTGTCCCCGCCATCTTAAGTACTGGCAGAAAGTCTGCCAGTACTAAAATAAAAGCTATCTTTTATTTTTGTATTATTTTTTGAGCATATTTACATATGCTGCTGTGTAGGATCCCCCCTTAGCCCCAACCTCCCTGATCCCCCCCAAAAAGCTATCTAACCCCCTCCCCTGCCTTATTGTGCGCCTTATTGGGTACTGGCAGCTATCTGCCAGTACCCAGTTTGAAATCCAAAAGGTTTTTGTTTATATTTTATTAAAAAAACAACTATTTTCTGTAGTGTAGCTGCCCCCCCCACAACCCCAACCCCCAACCCTCTCCCAGATTACTAATTTTACTTATTTTGACCCTCTCTCCCACTGAGTCTCTCCCACTGAGTCCTTATACTTGTTCCATAGTGTAGCACCCACCCTCGTGCACGCGCACACACGCTCCTGTGCACGCACACGCATTCTGGCACGCACCCCACACGCGATCCCGCCCCCCTCCTCCACTGATCACCGCCCACCCGCTCCCACCCACCAACGAACACAGCGATCAATGGCCGATGCAGAGAGGGCCACAGAGTGGCTCTCTCTGCATCGGACTGCTCAAAACTGTTATTGCAGGATGCCTCAATATCGAGGCATCACTGCAATAACATGAAAGCGGCTGGATGCGATCAGGATCGCTTCCAGGGCTTTCAAAGACCAACGACGTACGGGGTACGTCCTTGGTCATTAACTGCATTTTTTTGCAGGATGTACCCCATACGTCGTTGGTCGTTAAGGGGTTAACTACTATCGTGCAAACAGATATCCATTTTATATTATTATTTTTTCAAGAGGTGTAGGATGTGAACAACAATCACACACTCACTTGTAGGTTTTTATATACAAATGTGGAGGTTTTGTGTAATGAAACAGCTTTGCATCATACTTTCGTTCATTTGACCCATTTTCATGCAATTTAATTCTCAGAACTTGAAATAGTTCCTGCTGACTTTTCAAGGCTTACCCTGCTACTTATCTTTCCCTAATTGGCTTTAACTAATAGCAACTACAAAACAATGCTTATATTAACAATATGGCTGTGGCAATCCTTGTTGGCTCCAGACTTAAGCCCTGATTGGCTTCTCGGAATAATGCAAATGGTGGCTGGAGTTTTGCTATTGAAAAAAACATGCAGTAAAGAGGATGGCAATTTGTTTAAAAAAGTTTAGACTTGGAAGATATATCATTGTATACATACACAAAATAAATCTCTTGTAATTGCCAGGTGAACTGTGATGTTTCATACTTTACAGAATGCCAAAAGCACTGAATTTAAAACTGAAATTGTAACTCCTATCAGCTACACAAACATGCTATGTTAAAGGGACAGTCTACTCCAGAATTATTATTGTTTAAAAAGATTGATAATCCCTTTATTACCCATTCCCCAGTTTTGCATAACCAACACTGTTATATTAATATAATTCTTTACCTCTTTGATTACCTTATATCTAAGCCTCTGCAGAATGCCCTTTATTTCAGTTCTTTTGACAGACTTGCATTTTAGTCAATCAGTGCCATCTTATAAGTAACTGCACGGGCATGAGCACAATATTATCTTAATGGCACACATGAACTAATGCCCTCTAGCTGTAAAACTGTCAAATGCATTCTCATAGAGGCGTCCTCCAAGGGCTTAGAAATTAGCAAATGAGCCTACCTAGGTTTAGCTTTCAGCTAAGAATACCAAGAGAACAAAGCAAATTGCATAATAAAATTAGATTGTAAAGTTCTTTAAAATTACATGCCCTATCTGAATCATGAAAGATTAATTTTGAATAGACTGTCCCCTTAATTTTAAAGATTTTATATATAATTTTATATATATATATATATATACTGTATATATACACTGTATATATATATATTTATATATATATATATATATATATATATATATATATATATATATATACTGTATATATACACTGTATATATATATATATATATATATATATATTACAATTATTACATTATATTAAATAATATTGTAAGCAAGGTAGCTGTAGCAAGAGCTACTGCAGGGCTGAATCAATCTGGTTACACAAGTCCACACAAGCCCAGTCCAATATATGACAAACAAGTTTAAACAAGAGGAGCAAGCTGCTGCATATTTCAAAAAGTAGGGTCCAGCAAGCAAAGCAAGAAGAAGGAGAATAAACTATAGCAGTTTCCAGTTATACACAAAATTACTGAAACTAGAAATACATGGGAATCAAGGCAATTTGGCAGAGTCATGATCCAAATGTAGATAAGGAGAAAGAAGCAGGTTAAACACAGGAAAATTATGATAAAGATCAATGGCTTAATAATTATCCTTGAAACGGAGTCATATGAGATGTGTATTTACTTTATCAGTACTGTTATAGATCTAATATATATCTGTCCAGATATAAACTTAATACTGTTAGTGATAAATTCATTGCCAATATTATCCCTTTAAATTGAATAGCAGTAGCATGTGACCTTAGCAACATCAGATAACAAGTCAACTTAGTTAGTTCTTGTATAGATAAACCCAGCGTCAAATAAGAATTATGTTGCCTATTGGTTGTTTACCATTTGCACATTTCCAAATATTAAGATGACATATAGATATTAAGCTCCAGAAATGGTAAGAGTGTATTGTTTATTTTGCGTGTTTGTGTCTAATTTACCAACCAGCACTATGTGGCAATTGTAGACAAGGAGTTGCACCGGTTTGATCTACTTTTTGGGAACAGGACTTGTGCTAATTTATAGTTAAAGGGACACTGAACCCAATTTTTTTCTTTTGTGATTCAGATAGAGCATGCAATGTTAAGCAACTTTCTAATTTATTCCTATTAGCAAATGTTCTTCATGCTCTTGGTTTCTTTATTTGAAAAGCAAGAATGTAATTTTAGATGCCGGCCCATTTTGGTGAACAACCTTGGTTGTTCTTGCTGATTGGTGGATACATTTAGCCACCAATAAGCAAGTGCTGTCCAAGGTTCTGGACTTTCTTTTTTAAATAAAGATAGCAAGAGAACGAAGAAAAATTGATAATAGGAGTACATTAGAAAGTTGCTTAAAATTGCATGCTCTATCTGAATCACAAAATAAAAAATTGGGTTCAGTGTCCCTCTAAGAAAGAAAGGGTTGTTTTATGAAATCAGCCTGGAGGGTGCTTTGTATGACTGCAATTCATCTTGATATGCAAGGCACCAAAAAGTACTCTGGGGCTATAGCACTTTCTGTTTTGCTCTAATGAGGCACTTCAGGGGTTCTTTTTTATGTCTATGCTGTGATGGATTTAAGGGTCACACAGAGAAAGTGCTGTCCAGATTTCCATATTTAAATATCAATATAATTATTCAGGGATTAATGTATTTATAAATTCTGAGCTTTTGGTTGTGTGGCAATTACATTTTTGTGTCAAAAATTTGATTGCATTTCCAATAGATTTTTTTTAAAAGGTTTTCATTTCAAAGGACATAATAGTCAGAGAATGTTAGAGCATGTGATTTCAAGACTATTGACCCTGCACTACTGTTTTTTCCGCTGGGGACCAGCAGTACTCTGGGGGCTCCTGAGCAGTATTCTACTGTGTGTTTAAACACAGGGGTTAAACACGCAGTAGTGCAGGGTGGATAGTCTTAAAGTTGCATTCTTTAAGAATTAAAGCTTGCAATTGTGTAACACATAATGAAAAACAAAGAAAACAAAGTGCACATTATAGTTTACAATCAACATAAAACACAAAGGTGCAAAGAATATAACAAAAAATATAAAGCAAAGTGGGTCTAAACCCCACAGATAGAATAAGAAATATAAAATATCTTACCCAACAACATTGTCTAATCATAAATTCCCCTAGATCAAATGACTCAGAATCACAATAATAAACATTTAAAATGTATCTATCTTTATATTCACTGCCTGACCCAAACATAAGTGTATGCCCCCTGGAAATGAATATATCATTTGATGTTGAGTTTGTGCATACATTTTGGTGCTAAATTATAACAAAATATTTTCTTCTTTATTTGATAAAGTTGCCCATAGGTTATTAAAGTTATATAAATATCATAGTTAAAATACAGGGCATCACCTTAAAAGTATAATTGCAAGAATTTGCTCTATATTAATGTACATGCAGCCAGCTACAAATATGACTTTAGGTTGCATGCAGGTACATTTATCCCCCAAATATGCAATGCCACTGAATTAATCTTATACTCATATATAATATTCCAGGCTATAGCAAGTTTTCAAATGACATCAGAATATGAACTTCATAATAGACCTTAAAGGGACAGTAAGCACAAGACATTTATGTTGTGCTGTCATACAATAACATAACAGCTAAGTCTACACTCAAACTTTTTTAAAACAAATTAACATAATTTTTATGGAAATTGTTGTTCAATAGTCAAACTCCACTCACCATTTGCCTTATTTGGAATAGCCAAATAGGCTTTAATCTGCAGAAGCCTAGCCACAGTCATATTGTTTGTATATAATGCATTGTTTTGCAGTTGTTATTAGTTTAAGCAAATGTGTAGCAGAGTTAGCCTTAAGAGGTCAGCAGATTGCATTTTATGTTCTGAAAATTCGAAAATACTACATTTTTAGTGTTACATTATATGAAAAGGAAAAAGTAATAATAAAAGTATTTTGCAAAGTTGCCTCATTATGTGTAACTAACCATTTTATATAAGATCTGAAGGTGTTTATTGTCAATTTAAAAAAATATACTTTTTTGAAAATGAATCCTATTAATGATGCTTGAAAAACAATTAAGAAAAATGTAATAGTGGTGGAAATCCTTTTTTTGATAAAATAATTTACATTTTATTAAAATAGAAAATGTAAACAAATACATAACATTATGTCTATATTAAATTCTTTAGAGACTATGGGGCCGATTTATCATTTGTTGGACGGACATGATCCGCTGTTGCATTTATCATTGCACAACAATTTCTTGTGAAATGCTTGTGCAATACCACCCCCTGCACATTCGCGGCCAATCGGCCGCTAGAAGGGAGTGTCAATAAACCTGATCGTATCCGATCAGGCCGATTGCTGTCCACTGCCTCAGAGGTGGCAGACAAGTTAAGGAGGAGCAGTCTTATGACCGCTGCTTCTTAACTTATGTTTCCGGTGAGCCTGAAGGCTCGTGCAGAAACTGCTGAATTTGCAGCATAATAAATCGGCCCCTAAATGTTAAAATAATTTTATATCAAATTAATCAAATGTGTCTGGAGCGCTGATTGGAGAGAGAGAGAGAAGAGAAGAGAGGGATATCCCTTGAAATGCCTCTTGATTGCTGTTTACCTATATAAGTTGCTGTAAACAAAATAAACATGAATGAATGTATTGACACACACTTTCATTGTAAATTGATAACTAAGAAGATGAGGTGAGAACCTGAAACATAGGGAAGAATAGGAAAATATTTCTATATTTTGGTAACGTGCTTTTAACCCTTTGGCTGCTAAGCCATTTCCCACCTGGGTGCTAAGCTAGTTTTGAGCTTTTTGTTGCAGTTCACGTTTAAACACTTTTAGAAGTAAAGTTTGTGTGAATAAACTATACAAACTATATATTGTTTTTTTCAGCAGACCTAGCAGATTCCAAATATACCATTATTATATGTGTATGTTTGAACAGGTTTTAAAAATAAAGCATATATGAAAAAAGTGTATTTTTGTACTCCACAATCAATAAAAATTAGTAATTTAATTTTTCTAGACTCTATCGTCAAAATCTGTGTTGCTAAATATTTGCAGTAGGTATGTGTAGTAAGTCACTAGCCGAAACAGCCGGCATCCTGGAGGAAAACTAAACGCTGAGCGATGTCGTCATAAACAGGAGAAAGCAATCTTGAAGTCACAGTACTGGCAAGGTGCAAGCCAGAAAGTAAGCAGGAACCAATCTGCCAAACGGTGAACACAGGAAAGAAGCAGCTGCACAACGGGTCATAAAAAATAATTCAAATGTTTATTCGAACATACCAAACATCAGGTATTACACCAAGGCAGACAAATGGAAGAAAAATCGGCACTCCGACGCGTTTCGCATCCCCTAGTGGCACTTACTCATAGACTTAATTAGTGTACCTTACAAACACCCTTATATAGGGCATCAAATGCCCTCAATCTTGCCCATACTTCATAAAGGCATAGAGTAAATATACAAAAATAAATATATCAACTCAATAAACATATAAACGTGTCTGAATCATGTACACCATCTGCTCAATAAAAATTAAACAATAAGTGACATATTCCAGTTCACTAAATAGATGTAACGACTATTCTATATATCAAAGTAAATTTCACACATAATACAAATATTATTAACCAAGCTTAAAATCTTTGCTGGTTTAATGGAAAGGTACATAACAGGTCTTAAATAATATGTTCTTAACTATAAATTATAAGTTATAAACTATTGCCAAAAGTTTTTCACAATGATCCTATAATTGAAAAATTGGTGTAATAAAAAGATATCAATATAGAAGTTAGTGTGTATGACACATACCCCTACTATATACTTTACATTATACAACACAATATTAATTCTCAAGAAAATATATTTATATATATATATATATATATATATATATATATATATATATATATATATATATAGGAACTGGCAAGTTATATAAAATTGCTTATATCCCATTCCTTATTCATTCCACTAGGGATCCTTGTTTTTCATTTAAAAATGTATCCAACATTTTGGATTAATTTCCTCCTCTGATTGGCATTTTTGCCACATCAATAGCTTTAATTGAGAAATTACCAATATTTGTGAAGTGTACTCCATTGAAATGCTGTGCCACTGTGGAATCTTTATTATAATTCTTCACATCATTATAGTGTTCACGAGCCCTTGTGCCCATCTTCCTGGTAGTTTTTCCAACATACTGACAGTGGCAAATCAAGCATTCCAAATACACCACAAATGTAGTTTTACAATTGGCATAGAACTCAATATTATAATGAGAGTTATCTATCGTGGATCTAAAATCTTTAGCCAGACCTATCATTCCACAGGTCAAGCATCCCCTAGCCCCACATCTGAAGTTGCCCTTAGTGGCCAACCAGGTGTGGTCCTTTCCAATTTTCTGTACTAAGCTAGGAGTTAATTTAGTTGCTAGTATCACAGATTTCTTAGACACAAATTTACATTGGCCTAAGGTATCCTTTAAAATTTAATCACTAGCCAACACATGCAAATTCTGCTTTAGGATCCTGACAATTTCAGGAAATTGATTGGTGTACTCAGTGGTGAATAAAATATCACCTTGTTTCACACCTTTAGTTGTATCACTCTTTGTCTGTGTTTGCTCATGATAACTACTAATTTCCATTCTGGCCAACTCCAATTTTTGTTTATTATATCCCCTTGCTTCAAGTCTTTCACAAAGGTCCATAGATTGACGCAAATAAACTTCTGTATCTCTGGTATTTCTCCTTAATCTGATGAATTGACCCTTGGGTATGGCGCGAACAAGGTGTTGGGGATGACAAGAGGTGGCTTGCAAGATAGTATTGCCTGCACTAGGCTTACAATAAGTTTCTGATATTATCCTTTGATTCCCCACATCTCCCTGTAGCACCAAATCCAGAAAGTCAACCCGTACAGTATTCCAACAAAATCCAGTTGCATCTCATTCTTTCTTACATATCTCAGAAAGTCCTCAAAACCCTCATCACCTAACGACCCATTGAATATGAATATTAAATCATCAATAAATCTCTTGTAAAACAAGATGCTATCAACAAAAGGGTTATTTCCTATTTGCAGTAGGTAACCTGTCAAAAATAAGCAGAAATTGAGAACATTTCACTGTGTTTTTCTACTGTTTTATTGCTGACGTGTCAATTTGATAGACCTTAACAAAAAGCATCTTTAAATTTAATTTTTTGTTGCCAGCAATTAAACAGCTTTAGCTGCCTGGGAAATTAAGATATGACAAGAAATTAACAAACAAATAAGCGAATATCACACTTGTTAAAAAAAAAAAAATAAACAAAGCGGCATGTTCATTTATATCTTACACACTCCAAATTTGTGCTAGCAATACATGCAGCCCCTCATTTGATGTGTCAAGGGGTTTACTTTCCAAAACTGTGTACCTTGTAAACTGTATCTTAAATTCCCAGGTGGCTACAGCTGTCTAATTATAGACATCACCCCAAATGTTTAAAGACAATTTTTAAATAAGATTTTCAAGGTTGCCATATCTGCAGTTAAACAGCTCTAGCTACCTGGGAAGTTATAAAGTACACATTTGTAGAAAGAACATCCCCTGACGCATCAAATGAGGGGCTATATATACTTCTAGCACAAAAGTGGAGTGCACAAATATTCATGGAATATGGTGCTTTGCTTAGAAAATATTTTTTTCTAAGCAAAGTGACTTGTTCATTTATGTCTTACGCACTCCAAATTTGTGCTAGCAATACATGCAGCCCCTCATTTGACGTGTCAAGGGGTTTACTTTCCAAAACTGTGTACCTTGTAAACTGTATCTTAAATTCCCAGGTGGCTACACAGCTGTATAATTATAGACATCACCCCTAAAAGTTTAAAGGGACACTAAAGGCGGAATAAAACTCTTCTTTAATCGATATTTTCATATTTAACAATTATATATGTAAAGCACTTACTGTGTCATATTATTACCGTTATTGAGATATGCTTCTGAAAAATGTTATTGTTTTCCAAACCCACTGCTCTCAGTTTCTTTAGCAGACACGAATCAGCTACGATAACCTGAGTTATCAAAATGTCGGTATTCATCTGTAATGCGCATGCGTGATCTTATGAAATCGTCATATGATATGTCACTCTCCTTCTATACATCAAGTGCAGTCTCAAAGGTACATTCTGCGCATTCGCGCAGGTTACTGAAATGCAGTGCGCATGCTCACAGTGACGAAATGGGCATATAATGTTATGCGTGTAAATATATCGTGATTGGACATAGTTACCGCAATGCAGTGCGCATGCGCACAGTGACGAAATGGGATTATAATGATATGCATGAAAATATATTGTGATTGGACATTCGTTTGGGTAGTGAAAGGCCCATAATAGGGGGTTTGGCTTCGGTGACATCAGAATCGCAATATAAAAAATAATTTTATTAGTGTTGGAGACTTCGTTTTCGTGTATAAGTAGGTAAGTGCTGAAATAGTAACTTTGGTGCTACGAATCTGATTATCTAATACCGCTTAAAAACGTAAACTTTTGGAATCCTTTAAAGACAATTTTTAAATAAGATTTTCAAGGTTGCCATATCTGCACTTAAACAGCTGTAGCCACCTGGGAAGTTAAATTAGGGTACATAAAGTACACATTTGTAGAAAGTACACCCCCTGCCGCATCAAATGAGGGGCTATATATACTTCTAGCACAAAAGTGGAGTGCACAAATATTCATGGAATATGGTGCTTTGATTAGAAAATATGTTTTTCTAAGCAAAGTGACATGTTCATTTATGTCTTACGCACTCCAAATTTGTGCTAGCAATACATGCAGCCCCTAATTTGACGTGTCAAGGGGTTTACTTTCCAAAACTGTGTACCTTGTAAACCGTATCTTAAATTCCCAGGTGGCTACTGCTGTTAAACTGCAGACATTGCCCCTACATTTTTAAAGACAATTTTTAAATAAGATTTTCAAGGTTGCCATATCTGCACATAAACAGCTCCAGCCACCTGGGAAGTTAAATAAGGGTACACAAAGTACACATTTGTAGAAAGTACACCCCATGACGCATCAAATGAGGGGCTATATGTACTTCTAGCACAAAAGTGGAGTGCGCAAATATTCATGGAATATGGTGTTTTGCTTAGAAAATATTTTTTTCTAAGCAAAGTGACATGTTCATTTATGTCTTACGCACTCCAAATTTGTGCAAGCAATACATGCCACCCCTCATTATATGCATCAAGGGGTGTACTTTCCAAAACTGTTTACCTTGTATACTGTATCTCTAATTCCCAGGTGGCTACAGCTGTTAAACTGCAGACATGACTACCTTGAAACACTTTAAACATATAGGGGTTATATATGCAATTAAACAGTTTTATCTACCTCATTAATTGACTAACATAATTCTAAATGATTTTATTTTATGTTTAAAAATATAACACTCTTTTGCATTTTCCACACAAGCATTTACAGGCACTCACACTGGTTGAATTAGCACATGGATACCCATGTGAGCAGTAACACCATGTCAAGGCTTCAACCCTTGCTACTGACCATTCACACACCTTTCATGTCTGATTCACTCACAGAAGCACCCACCCCTACATACATCAAGACTTTCATCCCTACTACTGACCATACACACACCTTTTGTATCTTTATTCACTTACAGAAACACAACCCCTATCACTGGCCAGTCACACACCTTTCATATCTCCCTTCATACGTACCTTTTGCTAGGGGCAACTCAATCACTGGGCTAGTCAGGCATAAGCCTCAACCAGGACACTGTGCTGGTCAGGCGTAAGCTTCAACCAGGGCACTGTGCTGGTCAGGCGTAAGCCTCAATCAGGGTACTGGGCTGGTCAGAGGTAAGCTTTAACCAGGGTACTGGGCTGGTCAGGCGTAAGCCTCAACCAGGGAAATGTATCTTCATTTCAGAGCCTCCTGGGGTTGTGAGGGTATGCAGCTATTATGTTTCCATAGTATGATAAATACGGAAGCATTCCGGCATGCATAGCCCTGGTTTAGAGGGGCAGTCTGGACAGTAGTAACGGGTCTCTTTATGATGTCCATGCTGAAAGCACACTCTACACCTTCTACTAGAGAATTTTTTTTTCTCAGTAGCTGGTATATACGCAGCAAAGTGACGGCCATGCAACCTTGCATTCTCCTCACTTGGCCCAGTTACTGGAATATTCCCTGAGGAGAGAAGGCTTTTAATAATAGATTCCTGAAATTTCAGGAAACGTAGCCCTCTTCCTTGGGTAACCTGATACAGGACAAATGCATTAAGCATTGACAATTGTATCAAGTGGACTGCCAGTTTCTTGTACCATGTATATGCTTTGCTAGAAGGAGAGTATGGTTCAAGCATCTGGTCAGTCTTATCTACCCCTCCCATATGCTGATTGTAATCCAGGACACATATGGGTTTCATAGTTGGAGTGCTCTGCCCCTTGACATAAACAGGTGATGTGCTCTCATCATGTATAGTTGTGAGAAGATGCACTTCCTTCTTGTCTGTGAATTTCACAGCTAGCAGCTCATCAGAGCGCAAAGCTGAGGTCTCTCCTCTCTTCTGCTTTCTGAACATGTGAGTCAGAAAGCCTTTGCGATTGGCACGGATTGTGCCACACGCAACAGTGCCCTTGCTATATAGCAATTTAAATAATGACACACCAGTGTAAAAGTTATCCACATATACATGGTAACCTTTATTAAATATTGGGTGGAGTAAGTCCCACATTATTTTTTCACTTGCAGCAAGGGAGGAGGGACAGTCAGGGGGTGCTAGAACAGAATCCTTGCCAGTGTATACCCTAAAACGATAGGTGTATCCACTAGAGCTCTCGCACAGCTTGATCCCATAGCGAGCTCTCTTAGAAAGAATGTATTGTTTAAAAACAAAACATCCCTTATATAAGATCAAGGATTCATCAACCGATATGTTCTGGCCTGGAGTATAGCACTCTTGAAATCTTGCCAATAAATGGCCATGAACAGGCCATATTTTAAACAATCGGTCATGTTCTGGGTTGTCCCGTGGCAGAGCATTTGCATTATTATTATAATGCAAAAACTTGAGCAGTAAGATATATCTGTCCCTGCTCATTGTAGCAGGGAAGATAGGCGTCATCTGAGTAGACGGTTTTGACCAATATGAGGCTATGCTTGGCTTTTGCACAATCCCCATTAGCAGAGTGAGGCCCCAGAATTTCCTCATCTCTTGAAAATTGGTTGCAGACCATCGATGTGCTCTGGCATGGTGGCTCAGTTCTGTACCAGCATTTTGAAAAAATTGCTCAGCATACAGATTTGTCTGCTGAACAATAAATTCTAAGAACTCATCATCCACAAACAACTGAAAGTAATTGATGGGTTCAAAATTTGCAGTGCCCACCAAGAGGCCAGAATTGCCAGTAAATGGAGGCAACACTGGCTGAACCATATTAGGGGAGGTCCAGTTGTAGCTTGGAACAGGCCTGCCCATGACTCCCACAGTATGCTGTGCGGCCACTGCGGATGCTGTTGCAACATCCCCATGCCCCTGACTCCCACAGTATGCTGTGTGGCCACTGCAGATGTTGTTGCAACATCCCCTATGCCCATAACTTCCACAGTATGCTGTAGGGCCACTATGGATGTTGTTGCCATCCCTCTGCTATGAGAACTGACAGCTCTGAACTGTCTGTGGCCACGCAGTGGCTCAGTTGGTTCATCTGTCTTACTTGAACTGTCACTATATGATAACAGCCCAGGGAAAAAGTCGCTGTCAGAATCTTCTGCAGCAGATGTGTCATCAGAGAAGAAATCAGAGTCTAAGTTCATAAGAATCTTAGCTGCTTCCTCAGCACTCATCAAACGCTTAGCCATAATTCTCTTAACAAAAATAAAGATATTTTCAAAGAAATTATGTTGCTAGAAATAAAAGATATAAATTTTACTGCAAAAAATAAGCTTTTTGCAGCAAAAATGAAAGGATTTTAGACTATGGGGAGAGCTGAGCAAAGAAGATGCCTACTCACCTAACACACAGGCCAAAAGGCTGATAATAAAAATATTATACATTTTTCATAAAAAGCATCCCTCTGCCATTGGTAATTTGTAACCACATGATCTAGGTGATCATGGGATTACAAATATAATATCAGGAGCCATGTGACATTTTATAGCTAAGTGATCACTGCATTTACACTGATTACTACAGTGATCATTTAGTTAGAATATACAAAGCAATATTTCTTTTTTTCTTTTTTTAAATATATTAGTTAATTTTTAGAAAATATATTTTGGGGGTCTCTAGGCAGCTTTGATTTTTATTTATGAGCCCCTAAAGACCCCCACATCTTTTTTTTACTTTTTTTCAACATTTTGTTTAATAACTTTTTCTTGGGGATCTGTAGCTGCTTAGATGCCTGAGATACAGGCTTCTAAGCAGCATGCCCCCATCTCCCTATAACTGACAATTGTCAGTTGTCAATAAAGTTGCGCGGTGACGTCATCACGTCATTGCGCGTGATGTCACTGTGCGTAACATGAAGCGCCGGCGATGCCTATCACTATGCAGATCGCCGGGGTAGGAGCTGATGGGAGCCCCCAGATCTCCCTCAAAGTGGGAGAGTGCTAGTGACGGCTCTGAGCCGTCATTAGCACCTGACTGAGACAATTTGTGACGGCTCAGAGCCGTCATTAGCACTCAAGGGGTTAAAAAATAAAAAATGGGCACTTCACTCCAGTCCAACTTCATTTTATATTATTATGAAACACAGGGGATAATACTGCCATTTAGAGGTTACATCACCCTAATCACTAATGTTTACGGATGTTTTCTCCCAACTGCTCTTTGTCACGGTGAGGGGAGAGATAATTAGACTTCATGTTGATAATTTATCCATGAGAAAATCTCCAGAAAAGATAATTTTAATAAAGAGCTATTTGTAAACACATGCTACCTTTACCTAAAAGGGAACAAGAATAGAAACCATCCATATTAACTAATACCGAAATGGAGGAAATGCTATATAAATTGAAATATGTTATATCTTGATCTTTGCTTTCATGTATAGATATTGGTATCCACTTTGAGTTGAGGGAAATTGTAATATTTACATAAATCAGCTATTATTTTCAAAGAATATAGCAATGTAACAAATAGAAATCCAAATAGTGTCCTGTGTGATAAAGTGACAGTAGAGTCAACATTAAAGTTTTATGATTCAAATAAAGCATGCACACATTCTGAGGCTCACGCTCCTACTGAGTATGTGCAAAGTGTATACATATGTGCATTTTGTGATTGGCTGATGACTTTCACATGTTACAGGCAGAGGGAAATTGGATTAACTTTGAAATAAGCAGTAGAATATTTTCTGCCAAATTTCAAATTCAAACTAAATGTTATTGCATCGGCTGTTTATTGTGTATTTGTGAGTTATTCAATTCTACTGTATTTATTGGTCCTTATTAATCCTTAGTCCTTAGATATCTGTAAATAGAGACAATAGTGTAGTCTCGATGTCACTGAATATAGAAGACTGCAATGGAATTACTTGTAGTTATATGATTCAGGGGTTATATGCTGCCACTGCCGGTAGTTATAACTGATGTTCCAAACGCCAAGTTATGGCAGTGTTTTATTCATACATCAAA